>NC_046303.1:30998861-31346361 GCF_004115265.2 Rhinolophus ferrumequinum | reverse complement strand
TGATTTGAACGTTAATCTCACCTAAAAAACACCTTCAAAGAAACATCCAGAATAACGTTTGACCAAATATTTGAGCACCGTGGCCCAATCAAGTTGTTGCATAAAATTGACCATCATACCCACTGAGATCTGTGTTGGACTTGTCCAACAGCACTGTAACATAATAAATTTGTGGTAATTTGTTACAGCAGCAATAAAAAACTAATGTACTCACTTCTTCCCGTCATAAGCACTGTCATCTACTGTAATGCTAGTCATTTCCTACTGAAGACTTGGCCATCTGTCTCTCAGTATTGGTCTATTCCCTTGATTCCATCATCCAAGATGGAGTTCAGTTTTGATATAGATTAGTAATCCAAACTCTCCTTCACAGCTCCCGGACCTTCCTTAACTCTAACAACCTTCATCTCACTCATCCAGGTCAGCCATCCACTCACGTGATCACGTCTCGGCCCTTTATATTGCTCCAGTATTTTCACTTCCTATCTTTTCGACCATCATTCCGTCAGTTATACCTTACCAGTTCTTCAATGTCATAGTGACTCCAGTTCCTGGTACCTCTTTTTATCCAGGTCTCCCAGCCCCTCCTAGTTTCATTTCTTTCCCTCCTCTCTCTGGGCTTCCTGGCTGATGACTTAAACTTCTGTCTCCCCAACATTAGCACTTCTTTGCCACAACAGGGTTCTTCTGGACTGACACAGACCTGGGCTAATACACATCTCCTACTTACTGTTCAATATCTATAAAAATACATTAAAACCACAAAAAACAAAACAAAACAAAACAAAAAATAAAAGAAAGAAAAAAAGAGAAACAAAAATACATTTAAAAGAAACAAAACCAAAACAAAATTGACCCCCACAAAAAAAGCCCTTTTGCAACAGCTATGTAAACTAAACATATGAACAGACTATACACCAAAGAATGAGTGAAATTTCTATTTATGATATCATCAAAAGGAGAGAATTGAGATGTATGTTTTTGATGAGATGCCACATGCTATACCCTCTTAAGCAAAACAGGACAGATGGCCCCCCAAGAGTTAGTCCAAGAGGTTGACTCCAACGTTCAATGTCTGGCTTCGAGGGGCACAAATTCTTCCTCCTCTTAACTTCTTTATCAGTCTATGTCCACTGGAGAGTACAACTCCCAGCATGCAACATGTCAGGAACTAGAGAAGATTCTGTATTCTCAGATGATTAGTCACTACCAGTTTTACAGAGCTCTCAAGTATGCAGATGACAAAAGGAAGTCCAACTGGCAATAGATGAAAACTGCACTGGCCCACAGGGAAGAAATGCTACCCTGACAGCTCAGGAGAGGATAATTCTGAAACTGCCTTTCTGAGAGAAGCAGATGCAAATTTTGAAGCCTCATGCTTAATCCCATCCTAAGCAGATCCTGGGCTGAAATAAAGGCAGAAATGCAAAGGGAGAAAGAATTTCCTTCCTCCATCCACCTCAGGAGCTGTCCTCAACATTTATGTAGTCATATTTCTAGTTTCACCAGTTTGGACATAGGCAATATCACACGTGTAGCCCTGAATAAAACAATGCAAATCCTCTCCAGATTGTATTAGCGGGAAGTCTTTCCCGCAAATCTTCTTTCATGATATGAATCCCCAGCAGGGACTTACTTCAGTTCAGGCAATAGTTCTTTCTGTAAGCTACTGGGTATAGAAAGAACCCTGGTGTTCCCTCTGGACTAAAGGCGCCCTCCCTCATGCCCCAGAATGCTAACTGCTCCAGAGGTGGGCTTCATCACCATCACTTTGCTGTGCTGCTGCTCCTGAAAAGGGCAGGACCACTCTTGCTTGACTAATTCCTTCTCATGTAATTGGTTTCTGCTAACCTAGTGCCCTCCTTGCTGCACTCCTCCTTTTCCCTCTCATTTTGCCTCAGGAATGAGAGTATCACTCTCATCATAACTCATCATCTCCCTGTCTTATTCCAGTCCTGTCTCCATGCGTCCAGGGCCATTCACCTCCATCTCTAGGCCATCTAGGTCAGCCCTTGTTCTGAGTCCAGAACAGGTGGAATTTTGCCCCAGGGGTAGAAGAAATCATTCACTTTCTCCAAATTTGTGGTCTTAAAAACAAAAACAAAACAAAGAAACTTCCCAGGATTAAACTTTTTTTTCAGTTGAATGACAATAGCAGCTTTTATTTCCTTCAGTGCAAACACCTTCCCAATCATAAGATATAGTTTGACTTGATGAGCCCAACAAGATTAGCACTAAGTAGAATAATAGTACATTTTCCAAAGTCTGAGTTATTCAGTCTTATCTATGGTTACTTAACTAAATTTTAATCAATGTTTACGGGGGGTTTTTTAATGAAAAAGATAAAAATTAAAGTAAGTAAAAGGTGACTGAGCTCAGTGCTTGCATCTGGATTGTTCACGTCTAGAAAGATAGCTTTTCCTTAAGGTTGAGTAAATTAAAAATAAACATAAGAATAAATAAACATGGGCTCTATGAGAAAAAGCCTGTATCCCAAGGGATGAAAAGCAATATTCTGTGAAGTTGACAGATAAGCTTTGATATGAAAAAGATTTGCTTCAGGAGACAGAAGGAAATAGTTTGTGATATTTGCTTCATGTTTTCAATATGTTTTAAAAAATACAGGTAGCTGTTAAAGAAGAAACTTTTTATGAGAACAGACTGTGAAAAACGGCTTGGTTTAATAAGCATTTATAGAGCCACGCTGTTTTTCTATTCCTTTATTGGCCTTCTGTATTATTTCCTGGATTGTTTTTCTTTCCCATGTTTAAACATTGGTGGGCCCCAGGGCTCAGTTGAAGACACACTTTTTCCCATCTAAACTCACCTTCGTGATTTTACCTGATCCCAAATATTACCAAATGGTACTCACTCCTAGATTTGTACCTCCCAGCCTGACCCTCTCCTCTGAATTCTAGCTCATCTATCCAACTACATATAACCCATCTCCCCTCAAACTTACCATGTTCAGACTGAAACTGTGTTTCCTGTACCTGCCTCTGTGTTCTCCATCTTAATAAATGACAATTTTGTTTTTCCAGTTGTTCAAGCCAAAAGCCTAGAAGACATCTGTGTTTCCTCACTTTCCCTCACACCTGACACCCCACAAGCCCTGTTGGCGCCATCAAACTATATCTCCAGTCAGACCACTTCAATCCACCTACACTGAGACCACCAAACCCAAGCCACGTTATTTCTTCCTGGACTATAATAGTAAACTTCCAATAACTTTTCTGCTTTCACGCTTGCCTTTTTTTTTTTTTTTTTTTTTTTTTTTTTTTTTTTTTTTTTAACAGTCTACCCTTCCTACAGCCAGCCTGAATGATCTTTACAAAAGGTAAACCAGATCCCGCCCCATGCTTCCCCTCACATTTAGAATATGGTCTAAAGTTTTTCCCATGACCTCCTGAGCTTGACATTGTCTGACCCCTGCTTGCTTCACCAGTGCTGTTTTCTACTGCTCCCTATGTTCCTCACCTTTTCTGGGCTTGCCTTCTTCTGTGTTTTCTGATCTGAACACAGCCAGCTTGTTCCTACCTGCCTCAGAGTCTCTTCCCTTGCTGTTTCCTTTGCCAGGAAAGACTTTCCCCATGCTCTTCAGATGGTTTACTTCCTTGCTGCACAAATGTCACATCCTCAGAAAACCTTTACAAAGTGTCACCTTCCCTCATTATTCTCCATCACTGTACCCAGCTTTCTTTTTCTTCATCACACATCACAACCTGTAACTTTCATATATGTATATGTGTGTGTATATACACGTATATATTAACTTTTTTTGTCAATTTTCTTCCTTAGCATATAAATTCCATGAAGTTAGGGGCATTGTGTGGGAATACTATGGTATTCCTAGAGCCTAGAACAGTAGTGGTAAATAGTAGAGTCTCAACAAATATTTGTTGAATGAATAAACATACCAAGTATTAGGGACACAAACGTACCAAGCAGTAGAAATAGCATCTGTTCTCAAGGATCTTAAAATGAGAAAGTAGACACCCAAATATGTTACTCATTAGACTGAGATAATAAAATTGTCATAGTGGAGAGACAAGCAGCAGAGCCGAGGGGTAAAGGAAGGTGTTCTGGAAGATATGACACTGGACCTTGAAGGATGAGTCATGTTAATCAGAAAGAATAAATTAAGGTCCTTGCAGGTCAAAGAAACAACATAAGCAAAGGCATGTAGGTGTTTGCACAGAACTACAGGCTGCTCAGTCATTAAAGCAAAGTGTGAGACAAAGAACGACAGGGTAGAAGCCTGGAGAAGTAGGAGCTGGACTGTGGGTGTCTTTGTTTCTTATGATAAAAAGCTTAGACTGTCTCATATAGAAAATGGAAGGATTCTACAGGATTTTAAGAGAGAGAGCAATATGGTCAGATATGCATTTTAAATATATTACTCTTAGAAATACGTAGGATGAATTTGAGAATATAAGTGCCTACGGGGGAAATGTAAGTGTACAAACTAGGTAGTGGTAAGAGGATAGGAAGTAATGGTGTCAAGACTTGGTGATTGATGTCTTGGTGATTGATGGTGATTGGGGCCAGGAAATGAGAAAGAAATAGGAATGGCCCCTGAATTTTTGATTTTCAGTTTGATTTGCTTGAGGCCACAGTGGTACTATTTATTGAAATACAGCTTCTATGAGTGAGAAGATTAAGAAGGAAAGGAGTTTAGTTTGGGACATGTTATGTTTTAGCTCCCAGTGGGCCTCCAGATGGATGTGTTCAGAACGGTAGTTGCACAGGTAGGTCTGAAGCTCAGGGATCAGCTCAAGACTGGTCATATATATCTCAGCTGCTGTAGTGTAATATACTTCACTTACATACAATTCACCAATTTAAATGGGGAATTCAATGGCTGTTAGTATTTTCACAGGGTTATGCAATCACCACTACAAACAATTTTAAAACATACGATCACCCAACAAGAAATGTGTGTCCTTTAGCACTCGCCCTCCGTTTTCCTTCAACCGCTGCTCCCCACCCTCTTTTTCTGTCTTTATATATTCTGGACTTTTCCATAAATAGAATTTATATAATATGTAGTCTTCTGTATTTGACTTCTTTCACTTCCCATAATGTTTTCAATGTTTTTTTGAAATGATAAAACGAAACAATATGTTAGTACTTTGTTCATTTTCATTGTTGAATAATATTCCATTGTATTGATAGACCACATTGTTCACCCATTTATCAGTGGATGTACGTTTGGTTTGTTTCTATGTTTGAGCTATTACGAATAATGCTGCTGCGAACACTCATGTACAAATATTTGTGTGGACATGTTTCCATTTCTGTTGAGTGTAATTCCTGGGTTACATGGTAACTCGGTGTTTAACTTGTTAAGGAACTGCCATACTATTTTCCAAAGAGGCTGCACCATTTTATATTCCCACCATCAGTGTATGAGCATTCTTATTTCTCCACGTCTTCACTAACAATTGTTACTATCTGTCTTTTTACCATAGCCGTCCTGGTGGGTATAAGGTGTTATCAAACTGTGGTTTTGATTTGCATTTCCCTGATGGCTAATGACACTGAACATCTTTTCATGTGACCATTTATATATCTTTTTTGTAGAGATGTCTATCATATACTTTGCTCATTTAAAAATTGAGTTATTTGTTTTTAATTATTGAGTTGTAACAGTTATATATTTTAGATACAAGTCCCTTATTTGAAAACTGTAGATAAGAAAGATCAATTGGAGGCCACTGGTGACCCTTGTCAGAGCAGTTTCAGTGAAGTAGTGGGGACAAAAAGCAGGTTGTGATGGACTGAGGGGATTGTGAGTGGCAAGGAGGTGGGTGCAGAAATCAGAGGCCACACTTTTAAGAAGTTTGGCTAAAAGGAGATCAAAAGAAATTGGAGAGTAGCTAAAAAGGAGAAAATGGTTGGGAGAAATCTAAATATGCTCATAAAATGAGGGCAAAAAGTTGATGGAAAAAGAGATGTTGGATTATACTAAAGAGATATTTGTTGAGCAACATTCAACTGCTGATCAATTGTAAAGATGGAGGTATTGGTCTTGAATTGAGGGAGAGACCCCTCTTCTCTAAAATGAAGGGAGAAGGTAAAGTAGGTATTGAATTAGTCAACATTTCTGTTTGTTTTACTGCAACGCACAGAAGCTCAATTCAGCTTTGGTAGAAATAACTAGTGCTCATCAATATCTAGTAGTTTTGCTCTCCAGTCTCATGGAAGATTGACGACACTTTCTAATCTAACCCTTGAATTTTAGCAGAATCATATGATTCTTCCACCTGATGACATTTGAACGAAAGAAAGAAGAGTCACTTTGAAGCTTAAGCAGTGAAAAGTCCATGAAGGACTTTTACTGTCTAGTTTTTTCCTATGGTGTTGTGATAGTGGAGGAAACCTCACGTAGAGATGGTGACGCCACAAGACTGAGGTAGCTTGGATTTCTGAGAGATCAAATAGAGGACATTGGTTCTGAAAGTATAATGGATGGTGTGAGGGTGAAAAATAAACTTTTATTCCATTCATCTGCTGGGATTTGAGTGTTGTTACAACAACATGATTTAGTCTATACTGATTAAATCCTAACCTAAGGAAAATTTAGAATATATTTGCAATCAAGGAAGAGTTGAGTAACCTAGCTAGGGAAGGATAGAGAAGCAACTGGGCAACTAGAACCAGTCATTCAAACTGAATTCAACAGGGTGGAGATGTGTAAACCTGCAACAAGAAAGCCACTATAAGAAGGAGCAAGATATTTGGTAGTGGTAACACAATCTGCCCCAGAAGATTGGGCATTGTGAGTGTGAATGTGTTGGGTGGGTCAGCTGCAGAGGTATTGAAGACATCGGGACAGAGATAAAAGAAAGACTGATACTTCGTATGTCTTCAGTGAAAATGGGAGAGTGAGTGGGAGTTGGTGAGATAGTAAATAAGAAAGGATACAGAATAACCTCAACGGGCGACACAAACTGGATGTGGATGAAGGGTTGTACACAAGGGTGAAAAAGCAATGGTTCAGAAACACCATTGCTGATCTAGATGAAAGTAGTTGTCAGCTCCAGACCCAGGAGAATGTAAGAATTAGAGACATGGGGCCTTAGAGAAAATGGTATTTTGTTTAAGATTTCATTTAAGACAAGGCTACGAAAGATACAAGAAAATATATTTGCCATAGATTGTAGATTGAAAGGGTAAAATTGAAACTAGAACAAAGCAGCCAACTGAAAATATGCCTTGGTGACAGTTAATAACAAACTTGACACTGCACAAAATTGCATCCTTGACAAAGAAGCCGACTTGAGAAACAATCCCAGAACACGCAGAAAATGAAAAGCTCTGAATATGAAAGAAAATTTAATCTTTGAATAATAGATGTTTCTGAAGAATGCGTACTGTTAATAACAACCGAGACAATATATGTAAAACTCCTAGTGAGCGCTTCAAAAATAGCAGACATTATTAATATTTTCACAAAGAACACTGAACAAATGTGCTGTCTTTTACCTGCACAAAAGCCTATAGAAGCATGGTTTTGAACTAAGGCAG
This sequence comes from Rhinolophus ferrumequinum, assembly GCF_004115265.2. Taxonomy (NCBI): domain Eukaryota; kingdom Metazoa; phylum Chordata; class Mammalia; order Chiroptera; family Rhinolophidae; genus Rhinolophus; species Rhinolophus ferrumequinum. The sequence continues at coordinate 31,338,831 of NC_046303.1, read as the reverse complement.
GTGAAATTCAAGCTGATGAGGATGAAGACATCTCTGACAAAACAAGTAGCTAATGAGGATTCTAAATTTCTACCTGAAGTTAATAAATTGAACCAATTTCCTTCTCAAACTCTACTATTATAACCTAGGATAATAATCCATATTTTCTTCCTCACACATATTAGGGGCCACTATACCCAAGGAGTAAATACTCTTCACCCTGTCTTAGTGCTTTTTCTAAGAAAAGTGGAATTTTTAAAGGTGGTGTTAGAAAACCATGAGTAATTGGCCATATTTTCACACATGCATTTGAGAAATGAGGTTTAACAACTGTGAGAGATTTCTCATTAATGACCATAACTCGACAATTTGTGGACGATGCACATTTTAAGTAAAAAGAGCTTTTATAGTTTTCAATACACAAAGAAATGTTTCCTTTTTGAATATGACCAATATTTTAAAACAGAGTAAAAGAAAAATTTTTTTTTGTCTAAAAAACACATTCATGTGGATATGAAATGGGTAGGTTTGGCTTCTGGCAAAATAAATGAAAAAATATATAAGCCTATTTATAGCTTTAATAAAATATCAAATTTCAACAATAAAAATAGTAAAAGTATACAACAAGTAAATAAATAAAAAGTAGATTACGTGTAATGGAACAAAAAACGTGGTAGGTTTCTTTACTTTATAATGTTTAGTATTAGAAAAGAGTAGAACAAACTTATGAAATATTGTGGAGAAAAATATCCAAGAATTCTACACTTTTTAAATATTATTTTTAATGCAGGATGACAATAGAAAAATAGTCTCAAGTATTTGTGGTCTTAGAAAATTTTCCAAAAGTTGCCCTGACTGAAAAAATTTATTGGACACATGACTATTGACTAAACAATGCAAAATATACAAAACAATTTTATTCTTGTTGTCCAGTGTCTCTTTAAATTATTCAGAGGATCTAGTTTCTCCCCTACTGTTGGAGGAAAACTCAGGTGGGTCCATGTCTTCTCTGGTAACTCTTAAGTAAGAAAAGATATATAGTCACTTCGAGTCTCACAGGTCAGTCTCAATCCAAAAGGTGGATATTCAGGGTGAATAATTCAAGCTTGATTTAAAATTGAGGACCCTGTCCTCTCTCCTGGTTCAAGTCCACTGCAGACCAGAGTGTACAGCTGTGGAATGGTGCATAATTTCTTCCTGCACTCAGCACTCCTGCTCTTTCTTGCCCACCATACTAATGATAGTTTCCAACCCTGTAGAGGTGGTGCGTGGAAAAGAGGGGAGAGACAAGAAGAGCAGGAAAGTTCCTTTTTCTGGGATCTAGTTTAGCCACCTTCTGGAGTTGGCAGAGGTTTAAAACATTGAAACCCAATCAGCACATAGAAAGAAAGGAAAAAAACTGTAGTTTAGTGAATACAAAATCCAATGCAGTAGACAAAATTGTTTTAGAAGGATCCCTTTTGTTATATTTGGAAATAAACACAACAAGATTAACAACCCTAGGTTAACTTAACAAATTTAGGGAAGTGGGGGGCAAATGGTAAGTAAGAGAAACAGTGGGATGAGTTTCCGACTTTCTGTTAAGAGCTGTCCTACAGGGACACACACTGCCCACCTTTTCTGCCATGCTGCCTACCTTGAGCGTGTAGGTCAGCTCACACCGCAGGACCCAGCTTGCTCCACCTGAGGTAGAACTCTTCAGGCAGCAGGTGAAGTTTGAAATGTACCTACACATCTGATCTTTCTCTTTTCATAGAACTTGTCATTTATTTAAATTTAAGTTCTTTGCCTTCAATAAATATTTTTTATCATTATTTTCCATAATGATCTTATTTATATCCTGAAAAATAAGTAAGAAAAACACAAACAACCCAATGAAACATGGGCAGAGGCTATGAATAGACAATTCACACAAGTGGAAATCCTATTGCCTGTAAACAGAGGATACTCTACTGGTAACCAGGTGAACGTAAACTAAATCAAAATATTCTTTCATACCATCTAATTGGTGAACATTAACTGTTTGACAGCATCACACACTGGAAATGATGTTGAATCTTCAAACTGTACTGATGGAAATACAGAGGGTGCCAAAAAAATGTACACACATTTTAAGAAAGGAAAAAAACTGTATTAAAATTATGTTGATAGTAACCACTTTGAGCACCTCCTGTAATTGCAGAAGTCAAACGTGACTTGTATTCATCTTTTGTTATCGGTATATAGTGAGTATTACAATTTTGTATCAAAAAACTATATTAGTTTTTTCCTTTCTTAAAATGTGTATACATTTTTTTGGCATCCTCTGTATAAGTTGATATAACCACTGATGAATATAATTTATATAATTGAGAACTGTCACCCCAAAAAAATTTAATTAAAAAAAAAAGAAAGCAAGCCATTTGTGTATCGCAGCACATGACAGCAGATGGCGAACAACATTGTGCTCAGCCAGTTATCCGACACTACAAAATTCACACCGTTTTTACTTCTATTCAATTCTACTTGTTTATTGCCTGGGTAAGTTTATTTCTACTGTGGCTTTGGGTTCAGCAAGCCACAGTAATATCCTATAGTTGATTTAGGCTGCTTTGAATTTTTAGAAAAAAAATCATGAAATAAATATATAATAAATCACCTAGTTACTTCATTTTTTGACAAAACAAAATGTTCATGCTATTCTATTTCTCTCTTGCAAGAAACTCCTGCACAATTTGAAAGCTATTTGTTATTATGAAAAAGCTAAAACAACTTAACTGTCTTTAGTAGAGGAATGACTAAACTATAGCTTAATTACACGATATAATTCTATTCAACAGTTAAAATGAAAAAGAAAATCAGCTCTCCATTCAACATCATAAAGGTCACTGATCAGAACAGGTTGCAAAAGTGAGACACCACTTCCCGTGTTTTTAAGAACACAAAATAATAACATATATGTTGTTTGTGGATAAACATATGAGTAATGAAAGAACAAAATTTTACAAGGGAATGATAAAAATCAACTTTAGAATAGTAATTATCTCTGTGGAAAAAGAAATGGAGGGAAGAAAAGCAAATGGGCTGGGCTTTTACTGTAAAATTTTATGTTGGAAAAAAACTAAAGTAAATATGGCAAAAACTAACATCTGTCAAATATGAGTATATACATGTCTGTTACAATATTTCCTGGAGTTTTCTGTATTTTTAAATTATTTCATAATTTGCAAAAAATCTTAGATTTGGTGCTAATGTAATAATAGATATTTAGAGATAGTAGCAACAGATTTCTAACCTATCTCCATTTTACATATAAACACAAAATACTTTTGAATTGTAAATAAATATAGGCATTTCCAGGAATGCAACTACCATATAAATCAAGGCAAGATTGCACTTGGATTTACTCAGAACTTTACTAAGATTTTTCCTCATGCGGAGTAACATTCATTATGGCAATGATGTTTTCGGTATTTGAATTATAATGCAAAACACCTCTGTCAGTTCAAACCTGTAGCTGTTAGGATTCTATAATACATAAGGGATTCTACAAAGCAAATCATGATTTCATTATGTTATCTAGAATAGTCATTAACATGTTGAATTTTACAGTACCTCAATGTAATTTATTTATATTATATTAGCAATCATAACTATGCAGTGATAATTATTAGAAATTACTTTCATTTTGCCTATACATGTTAGGTAGGCATTATATTTAGTTTTAAAAGATTATATGTGAAGGTAGATGATATTATCTATAAATTTTACTGCAGAATAGGAAAGGCATGTCTGAAACCGTGTCTGAAGGAAACACTTTCAGAAGTGTTGAGTAGCCAGGGTCTGACCCTCATCCTCCATCTCCCCACTGATATCACTGCTGACACTCAGGATCTTCAAGAAATCAAGTGCATTTGGACAGGGAGGATGGCCGGGGCTGGTTCAGGGATATGCAGTGTGGACTCCATGAATCTTGGAAGACGGGAAGGTGGACAGTGTCTGCAGTGACAGAGACCTTTCCCTGCTCTCTTTGTCATGTAGCTTTTGAGGTGACAGAACTTGAGGGAAATGTGGATGCCTCTGAGGACCAACTCGTAGCCTGTAGGGAGTAGAAAAGCCCAGGAGATGGAGCCACAATGATGACCGAGTACCCAGGAGTAGCCAATTTAACAATGGGCATTTGGAGGCAGTTTCATTTTATTTGGAAATAAATAAGGAAATGTGAGATTTCATAACTAGGAGTCATGAAATTGATTCTATCTGTTTTGGGGAAAATGAAAGGATATTATCACACAGTATGGGAGAACAGAAAAAATTAATATTGACTGGCATTGTGTCCCTCGGTAATACTGGCTTCAGGATTATCTTTGCCATTGGGCCAGGCCTGGCTGGCCAGGCAGCATTTCTTATGGCAAGCTCCCATTTTTTTCTGTTCAAAATCGTATCCTCTCTTTCATCTTTGTCTCATTCTCAGTTGCACGCAAATCTCTGTCTCCTTTGCCCATAGATGAAATCTGAAAAGTCTTTGGTCTTTATCAAGCCGTGCAAATTAAAGTTTTTTTCTGTCTCATTTGCCACCATTCCAGACTACTGTTGGAGACCATCTTGCATAAATTAAAAGGTTCATAAAATGCTTTCTCTCATTAAAAAGTACTTTACCTCAGAATTCATTTACCTTATTCCTGTAGAATTAAAATTGTTGCAATATTTTTCGAAGTATAGTTTATAGAATATGAAGAAAACCTTTTAGAGAAAGAGACCATGTTTCTGCCTGGAAAGACTGTATACTGTAAGAACATCAATTCTTCCTAAATTGATGTCTGCACCAAGATAAGTTCCAGATGAATCAAATGTTAAACATTTTTCAAATCTATAATAAAATTAAATTATAATTTATCTGGATAGTTATGCAACCTCTGAGAGGAGTAGGCCATTCTAATATTTTTTAAAAACTCATTTGTTTTGAATTTGATTATCTAAAATTAATATCATTGTATTTAAGAAAAGTCGAAATAAACTGGTTTAAAAAATTATAGCAATTATGATAGCACAGGCTTACATCTTAATTTAATGAAAGGCTCATATAAACGTCAACAAAGCAGAAAGTCTGTATAAAAGGACAAAAATTTGGACAACTAACCAAAGAAGAAATACCACTAGTTAGTAGTTACAGAGAAAGTGTTCAAACACTAATAATCAAATGAATTCAGATTTTTTTCAAAGACCAGTTTTTACTTCCAAACTAGCAAACAAAATTTTTTTTAAATGTATAACAACACATTTAGTGAGTGAAATAGCACTCTTCCATATTAATGAGAGATATATAAATATACTTTTTAGTAATTATTCATAAAGATCCTTATAATAGCTTAGATGTTTCAGTGTAATTACTCTCTTTTGGGGGAATTTATGCCAAGGAAATAATCCTAAAATTTACATACAAATTTACTAATTGTAGCATTATAAGATCAAACTTTGTAACAAAATCTTCACGGCCAGCAGTAAGGTAAACTCACTCCATGGAATAATATGTAGTAGTTATTTTTAAATGATATTTAAAATGATTATATAATTTGCGACAACATGGATGGATCTTGAGACTACTATGCTAAACAAAATAAGTCAGAAAGAAAAAGTCAAGAACCATATGACTTCACTCATATGTGGGATATAAAACTGGAAGCAACACAGGAACAAGACAAACAAAGAAACAAAAACACAGACACAGACAATAGTTTAGTGGTTATCAGAGGGTAAGGGGGGATGGGGATGGTAGAAGAGGGAAAAGGGGATCAAATATATGGTGATGGAAGGAGAACGGACTCTGGGTGGTGAGCACACAATGTGACATATAGATGATGTATTATAGAAACGTACACTTGAAACCTATGTAATTCTACTAACCATTGTCACCCCAGTAAATTTAATTTAAAAAACATGATTCTATAACAACATGGAAATTCTTATAATAGTAAATAGAAGGCAATGTTGGTTAATAAAAATATTAAAATATGGCTCACCCAATTGTTAATTGGAAAAGCAAACATTCAAACACAACGAGATGTCACTACACACCCCGCACATTGGCTAAACTTAAATAGACTGAAAATATCAAATGTTGATGAGAATGAACCCTCATGCATGGCTTATGGGAGGGGAAACTGGTACACTTGTTTGACACCATCTAAGGAAGTTGAAGATATGTAAACCCAATTCCTTAGCCATTCCACCCGTAGGTATAGAACCCAGAGAAACTCCTTCACACGAACACCAGCGTACAAGCATGTGCAAGAATGTTCGTGGCAGCAGTGTATGGAATGGTCGGAAACTGGAAATGCCCGTCACCAGTAGGATGGAGAATTGTGGATTACTTGTGCAGTGAGGTACAACACAACAAAATGAACAAACGAGACCGAAATAGTCCCACATAAGTTATTTTCACAAACATAACATTGAGTGAAAGAAGCAAGTCATGAAAGAATGTGTTTATTGTTCCGTTTATATGAAGTTCAAAAATAGATGAAACTGAACTATCTTGTTTAAAGATATATACAAAAGTGGTAAATCTATGAAGAAATGCAAGGACATGATTATCATAATAGGATAATAGGAAGGACAGAGGAGATGTGAGGGAGAAGGATACATAGGAAAATGAATGTCTTCTCTGGGTCTGGGAGTGTTTGATTTCTTGACTTAGAATATGATTACACGGGGGAGGGCTTTGCGATATTTTTCAAACTGCACATCTGTATTTTTATATTTCATGTAATGCATGCTATATGTTATGGATTGAATTGTATCCTCTCCCCGCCCCTGAAAAAGAAAATATGTTGAAGTTCTAATCCCCAAGACCTCAGTGTATGACCTTGTTTGGAAACAGGGTTGTTGCAGATGTAATTAGTTAAGATTACTGGGAACAGGATGGGCCCCTATTGCAATATGACTCATGTCTTATATAAAGACGTATAATAAATAAGACAACCATGTGAAGACATAGAGACACAGAGAGAAAGAACGCCATGTGAAGATGGAGGCAGATCTCGGAGTGACGCATCCACAAGCTAAGGAACACCAAGGGTTGCCTGCCATCATCAGAAGATAAGTGAGAGGTATGAGACAGTTTCCCTTCAAGTCCTCAGAAGGAGCCAACCCAGCTGACACTTCCAGTCTGCACGACTGCAACTAAATTTTTGTTGTTTTAAGCCACCTAGTTTGTGGTATTTTGTTACAACTGCTCTAGGAAACGAATACTTCTGCATTAAAAATATTTTTAAAAAATTTGTCAAGTATTTATGTTATAGTCTTCAATTTCTTGAATACATCAGAAAATCTAAAATAAAAAAGTAGTCAAATCATACTACTTTATATATTCCCTGGAAATAGAAAGGCACTGAAAGACACATTTCAAGTACTATAAAAATAGGGCTCTCCTATTCAGAAAGGGAAACTGTGCAGCGTATCTATTGTACCAAGAGGTCAAGGGTCAATTGTCAATGTCCAAGTACATTAAAAAATAAAGAATGTGATTTGTTCCAAGTTGGCCTGTAAAATTTTCATCCTGACCCTTTGATTCCCCTCTTTACTGGAAATTCTCCAGTGTTTGAAGTGACCCTGCATACGGCTTCTGGGAAGACATTCTTATTCATTGCATTTCACTCCAGAGAAAAGAAAGGCTGACCTGAAAGGAGACCTGACCCAGAACTTCTCCAGGGCAGAATACTGATGAACACAGATGGCTCTGTGAATGATGATCTTTGGTTATAATTCTGCGTTCTGCAAGTTAGGGAGGGTACTGACAGTTTCAGTTTACAGAGCAGTATGCTCTTGAAAACCTTACTGGGGGATGATTTTGCATCCAACAGGATACTGAGCATGTTTGTAGCAGTATTGCCTTTCTCAAATATGGTCCATATGACCAGAGGATACCATAAAAAAGGGGCATAGAGGAGCAATACATGGCGAACGATTTTTTAAATTAACAAAATGCAGCATGAGTTCTATGTTAATTACTTTCAAGTTTTCAAATACCAAACGAAAGCAAAGCACAGAAAAGTTTTCTTCTAGAAAACTAATGAGGTAGAATAACATAGTGGTAAAAGATTTTGAAGGCAGGCTGTCTGTTTTCCAACCTTCAATCCATTGTTTCTTAGCTTGGTGTAGTTATTAGCCTCTGTAAGTAGAAATTTCTTCATCTGTAAAATTAGGATAAAAATTGTACTTCCTGCAAAGGATGGCAAGATTCAATGAGGCAATATATGAAAAGTATTTAGCTCAGAATTTTGCACATGGTAAGTACTTAATAAATATTTGTTGCTGGCATAATAATAATACTAATCTTTCCAGATTTATACTTGCAGTAGCTATATACATTTCTAGTAGAATTACGAAAAGGTAAGGGGGGGAGGAGGGTAGCAAATGAGGGTAAAAGAAAAAAATTCTAGTAGAATTAATAATAGAGTAGATTCCCCAGGGATCATGTGGTTCACCCCATTAAATTACTCAGAGAAGGAAAATTTCAGCTTCTCTAGTTGACCATTCTAGTACTTAACATTCTCTATCAGAAAAATAAAATTCACTTCAGTTTCCTGGTCCATTAGATAAGTTGGTCAGATTAAATAATTTCTGAAGAGATTTCCAAGCACTAAAATTTTCTATTTCTTTTCTTTTCTTTTTTTTTCCAGTTGGTTCCATTTTATTTCCTACAATTTCAGAAAGCATTCAGCACACAGCCAGAAAATTATTTCGGGAATATTTTGTATATTCCCGAAAATTTAAAAAATATGTGTATTTAAAAAATTTTTTTTATTAAAATGTATTGGGGTGACAATGCATAGTAAAATCACATAGGTTTCAAGTGTACAATTCTGTAATACATCATCTATAAATCCCATTGTGTGTTCACCACCCAGAGTCAGTTCTCCTTCCATCACCATATATTTGATCCCTTTCACCCTCTTCTACCACCCCCCACCCCCTACCACCCATCTGGTAACCACTAAACTATTGTCAGTGTCTATGAATTTTTGTTTCTTTATTTGTTTGTCTTCTTCCTGTGTTTCTTTCAGTTTTATATTCCACATATCAGTGAAGTCATATGGTTCTCGACTTTCTGTTTGACTTATTTCGCTTAGCATAATAATCTCAAGACATCGAAACAACCAAAGTGTCCTTTGCTAGATGATTGGATGAAGAAGATGTGGTATATATACACAGTGGAGTACTACTCTGCCATAAGAAAAGATGAAATAGTGCCATTTGTTACAACATAAAATTTTCTATTTCTAATACCCATTGTCAACTGTAAATCAAGTATGTTACAATCTCTAAATCATTGTCTTTCAATGGGCATTTCTAGTAAACTAACTTCCACCCCTGTCAATGAAAAATATGACCTTTAGGCTAGTTTAGTGGTCAAAGTGTTTGTGATTTTTGTTTTTTCCCCAGTTGTGTTCCAGGGTTGCCTTACAGACTTGGGTGGCTCTAATATCGTCAGTTTTCAGTCAGAGGGCTGGGCAACTTTCATACCACTAAAGTTTGCTTGGACCAAACTTTCAGGTTTTCCTGCTTTGAAAGAGAAGAAAAACATGATTTTGTGAAATATTCAAAGAAATTGATGATTTTTGAAGTCACTTGTATGAGCTTCCAAGATTGTGATATAACCTTTCTTTTCAGTGATATTTACTATGTTATTGGTAAAAGTTATTAGTTATAGGAACCACTTTGCATTTCCCAGTTCACTTGGGAGTAAGAATTAAAAGTCAAGAAACAATTCTCCAGCCTTCCAGTACCCACCAAGCCCCCACCCCCTGTCCTGGTACATTTCCTAGTTGTCCAGGAGATGGCACTGTTGTTTCAAAGGACTGGCTTTAGTGAGGACCAGAAATGGAACTTGGAAAAAAGGGGTAATGTATGGCAGTCAGAGGTTAAAAGAGAAGCAGCAAGAAAAGTCCTGTTTAATTAAACTTGGGTATAATGGCAAACTAAGTTTAAATAATTAACTTCCTCAATCTCCCTTTCTAGGGGCGAATGTGAATATGAAGACCAACAACCAGGATGAGGAGACGCCCTTGCACACAGCTGCCCACTTCGGCCTGTCGGAGCTGGTGGCCTTCTACGTGGAGCATGGGGCCGTAGTGGACAGTGTGAACGCCCATATGGAGACCCCCCTGGCTATTGCAACCTACTGGGCCCTCCGCTTTAAAGAGCAAGAATACAGCAGGGAGCACCACCTCATCTGCCGCATGCTGCTCGACTACCACGCCGAGGTCAACGCCAGGGACGACGACTTTAAATCTCCACTCCACAAGGCAGCCTGGAACTGTGACCACGTGCTCATGCACATGATGCTGGAAGCTGGCGCTGAAGCCAATCTCATGGACATCAATGGCTGTGCTGCCATCCAGTACGTGCTGAAGGTCACTTCTGTGCGGCCTGCGGCGCAGCCTGAGATCTGCTACCAGCTACTGTTGAACCATGGGGCTGCTCGAATATACCCTCCTCAATTCCATAAGGTGAGGCTGTGTCCCAGGGTGCCAAGTGGAGAACTGGGTAGTCAGCAGGGGTAACGCGGACTTAAAGGGTGGCTTGGTCTGAAATCTCCAAGTAACTTAAGCTTCTTTGAGGCATGAACCTTTGGGCGAAGAACCTCTGATCCTGTACGTGACCTTCCATTTACACGTATAACCCTTGCTATCTCCTTCTAGTCCACGTTTGTTTGGAGTCCGGGGCTGAGAGAGGGAATGAGAACAAGAGTGGCAGATAACTGTCCATGTCTTGTGTGAACACCAATGAACTGGTAGTGGCTTCCTGAGGCACTCAGAAAGATCAGAAGGCCACTTTCAGTCTGTAGGAGAGGTGAGTGGTGTCAGACAGGCACACACTCACCACCTCTTGAGCAGAATGTCTGGTAATAAAGATGACTGAGCTTGCTTTGGAATTAGATGACATGAAAGGGCCACCCAATTTTTCAGTTTAGTGACAGCTAACATTTATTAAGTACTAAAAATTATATTTATTATATATAATGATTCTACTAATTAAGCACACTGTTACAAGCATTTTACACTTCTTAATTTAATTCTCTTAATCCTTGTAACAATCCTCTGAGGTAAATGATATTATTATACCTATTTTACAGAGGAGGAAACTGACGCAGAGTAGTTAAGTAACTTGCCTGATCTCACACAGTGGCAGCGCCAGTATTCAACCTTAGATCATTTGGTACTAGTTTCTATTCATATAATATCACACTGCACAGCCTTTATTTTTAACAATATTTATTGATAATTTTTAAGGGGCTAGCGGAGACCACATGCTAACAATACTCATACGACTAAGATACAGTACCTACCCTCAAGTATGTTTGAATCTAGTGAGAGAGATAAACATATAAAGGGATAATTTTAATATTATTAAATATTAACTGATAGTTAGAAGGATGAAGGGTGCTGTAAGCACATGGAAGAGAGAAAGTTTTGCATTAGGTTGATGATGGTAATTAATTTGAAAATCGAAATGCATTTCACCTTAAAATATATTAAATGACACCATACCTAGGGTCCCACTCCCTCCAAAAAGAATTAATTAACATGAAGCAGAGGAGTTTCAGGTATTAACTAGCTAACTATTATAGGGCCACAGAAAGCAAATTGACAGAAGTTTCACTAAATTTACAGCTAAATTCTACCTCCTACTTTGGTAAAAGATCAGGAACTAGTCTAAAGTCCTGCAGTGTGAGGCTTAGTTGGAAGAAAAGTGCCACTAAAGAATTTAAGGGGAGTAAACCCAATCAGGGCAAATTCCAGATGGACAACCCAGAGAACGTTTAGATAGAGATATGACGAGGTCAGTGAATCCTGTGAACCAGTAAGGGATCTTCTCTTGGTTGTCAGTGTTTTAATGGAAGATTAAGTCATTTTCCCCTTTAGAATTATATGTAGTAGTCATAATGTCCTGGAAATTTATAAAATTTTAATAGAGAATCCTACATGATTATGATGAGGACTAGAATAATAAATTATAATGTTACAATAATGTCCTTTGTTGAGCTCTAAATAGGCTTTATGCAGAGTCTTTCATTTTATTTTTATAATGAAATATAAAGATAGGCATTGACATTATCTTCATTTAAAGGATAATAGCATTAACATATTTGCCTAAAGTCACAGAGAGTAAGTGGTCAAGTTCATTCATTTGTTTATTTAACAAATATTTACTAAGCACCTACTATGTCCCAGGCACTGTTCTAGGTGCGAGAGATAGAGCAATGAACACCAACAATAACAAAAACAGCCTTCATGGAAAACACTCTGTAGGGGAGACAGGAAAAAAATGAAATAACAAACAAATAAATATACTCTGATCTGTTAGGTGCTATGGAGAAAAGTAAAGTGAGGTAAAGAAAATGAGAGAATACCTTTATTGTTGTTGTTTTTTGGTGTTTGTGTACTATTTTACAAAGGTTGATTAAAGAAAATAAGAATGTGAAGGAACAAGTCATGTGAATACTTGAATGGGAGGGAGAGTATTCTAGTCTTAAGAAAAAGTGAGTGCAACTCCCTCCTGAGTTAGGAGGGAGCTAAGCGTGTTTGAAGAAGAGAAGGCAGCCAGAGTGGCTGGAGTGGAGGAAGGAGGAAGAGAATTCAGAGAGGTGTATATCAAGATGGTTTGCGGACCATATCTAACCTTGTAGGCCATGGTTATGTCCTTGGTTTTTTTTTCACTCTGAATGAGAAAAGACATCACTGAAGGATTTTTAGTTTGGAAATATAAGTCTGAGTTATATTCTAAAAGGATCCTTTTGACAACCTTTTGGAGAATAATGCTAGGGGTGGCAAAGGTATTGCAATAATCTAGACATGAAATAAGGGTGGCTTAGAGCCACAGTGGAAATGGTGAGGTGGTAAGAAGTGGTCAGATCTGGGCCATGTTCCGAAGAGGGAGTCCATGAGTTTCGCTGACTGATTGTGGGCTGTAAGAAGAGAAGAGTCAAGGATAACTTCAAGGATTTTTACTCAAGGAATAGAAAGAATCAAGAGGCTGTTTCTTGAGACAAGAGCAAGGCAGGTGGAACTGATTTTGAAGAGAAGATCAGGGATTTTGCTATGCTGAAGATACCTGCTAGTCATCCAGGTGGAGATGTCAAATAGGCAATTTGATATGTGAATCTGGTGTTCAGGGAAAGGTCCTGGCTAGAGATACAAATTTGGGAGTCTTCATCGTGGTACATAAAGCCAGATGCATTAAACAAATGATGACTATACTATTATTATTACATATCTGCTAAATCAGTGCTCTTGGGTTTGATTTACCCACAGGGACCTTTCCGACCAGGAGAGATAATTTGTGAGACTGTCAAGAGACTAAGTGTTGAGTTTTATTCTGAAACTCACTGGTTTGAGTTGACTGTGGATGGAACAGATCTCCACAAAGTAAAAGACTCTCCTCATTCCCCTTTCAGAGCCAGATTAGAGAGAATGAGGCTTTAAATAGAGTTCCTGTTCTCCAGCAAGAAGTCTTGCAATTATGAGGAAAGTCCCCAGGTCCTTCACACAAAAGCAGTTGTCTGAGAGACAACAGTGAGGAGGGTTAGGAGCTGCGGCTTAGTAACCAGGGGTGTGAGTTCTGGCTCAGCCATTGACTTGCTGTTTGATTTTTGAACAAGTTCCTCAATCTCTCAGATCCCAATTTCCTCATCTGAGAAATGAAGGTAAACATATCAGCTCTTCCGGGTTGTCTAAGGAGTTATGTGAGTAAAGCACGTCAATCACTGAGACCAATTGTGCTGCTCAACAAAAGTGTTTCCTTTCTTCCTCCTACGCAAATGTACTCTTTGTCCATTATAAGAGTGTTTCCTACTAGTTTTATTTTGGTGGCTCTCCTAGCCAGTAACACAGGCATACAATTATGTGTTCCAAGGAACACTTTTATCTACTGTTAGAATGTCCTTGTTCAGTTCTGTTTTGCCTTTCTGAGTTCCTCTAATTTGGCCATATGCTAAAGAGATTTAGGCTAGAGTTGACCACTGGTGCATGGCTGGTATTATAAACATTTTGTTGCTACCCAACAAACAGCATAAGAGAACTGGCCCTCTTCCAAAGGAAAACTAAAGAAAAACTATTCAATTTACTATGCAGATGCTTCACAGTGATTTAGAACAATTACTCCACAGCCCGACTTTCCAAAGAGAAAGTCATTTTTACGACTGACTCATTTATCCAGAAGATAAAGTGATTTGTTCTCTTGTGGATGGGGAATTTGGTTTCCTTATCTATGAGAAACAAGGTCAGAGCTGAAGATGTTGTCTTCCAGATACAAAGCACATTTGTAGAGGGTGTATTTCACTGAAGGCCAATGTATAAATTACATAAGGGGGGAAAAAAGGATTATGGGGTCTGCAATTGCTTTCCATGGTACAAAAGGACATTTGATTTTTTTTTTCCCTCTCAGCATAATTCAGAAGGAAGTGACACCCCAGGGAGCCAAGATTGGGTTTTCTTGTAGGGCAAGAGAGATGTTTTTCGAGGAGAGGGAAGTGGTATGTGAGGGTTTGGGGAAGGTGAGGATGATTTTTGCCATTGAACAAGGCTGTATATGAAGCCCAGGGTACAAGAAGTCTCTTTGATTATTAAGTACCTTTCCACACAAAATACATATCAATATAAAAGGGCAGAGGTAGCTTTAGAATTTCTCTGCCAAAGTGGCTTACAGGTGCCACTTGTATCGGAAGGGTGGCAAGGAGATTTATCTAGAATCTGTTTTTTAATCTATGCTTTTAGGGGTCAGATGATGAGGGAAAGTATCTAATGGTCTCTCATGTTGCCACCCCTATAGAAAGAGCTTTTTTGTCCAATTCCTCTTCCATGAAGGGAGTATAGACACCCCAAGGACACACAGAAAGTGAAGTTCACTGGGCATCTTTTCTTTCTCAGGCCAGCAAAAAGAAAGGAGGAGTTTCTCCCTTCTGGGTCCATACCAATCCTTTTTCGTGTGATGATCAAGGTTTCTGGCACTCAGCACGTAATGATGATTTAGAGTTCACTATCTCTTAAGGGTCTTTGTTGTTGTTACCGCCTTGTGAAATAATTCCCACTGCCTTGTGAAATAATTCCCAAGTCTTAAAGAGGTGTGTCCAGCTGCCTTAGTTCTAGAAGAAGCCTGACATGCCAGTGAAAATAGCCGGATGGTTGTCAGGATAAGGAGCCTTTCATGCTGTGAGACCTGTCTGTTGTCAGCAGAAAACGTAGTGATCAGTGTCAGCAAAACCTAATGACAGCAGTGGGTGCTTTGGACTTGGTGCATCTAAAGACTGCGGGTTAAGAACTACTTGATTTTTGTTTGTTTGTTTGCTTTTACGCTAATGAAAGGTAAGAAGTTATCTTCCTGTGCTATATGGGAGTATGCCAGGTGCAAATCAAAGCACCAAATGTGTGAAGTTAGGCTCTTAAACTGGGAATGAATTACGTTCCTGTATCCATAATTTATTTTGAACTGTTTCTGAACAGGGACTGGGGATAGGTTTGCCAGATAAAATACAGGATGCTCCCTTACACCTGAATTTCAGGTAAATTATAAGTGATTTTTAGTGTAAGTATGTTCCACACAGTATTTGGGACATACTTATACTAAAAATTGTTTGTTGTCTATCTGAAATTCATATTTAACTTGCCAACCTCTTTTATTATTATTTGCTAAATCTGGAAACCCTAGTTGGGAAGTAGGGAATATGTTGTAAAAGGAGAGTAACTTTTAGCCACATCTCTTCTGCATTTCCAGTGTCGGAAAGAAGTGGGAGGTAAGGAATACCTACAGACCAATGACCTATGTTGTCAGTTTCCTGGTAGACCCTTAAACCACGTGCAGAACCTCATTACAAACTTTCTGACGTCTTTATACTGTTTTGTTTTTATAATTCCGGTATAAGTATATTCTTGATTCAGGCCTTGGACTAATTTCAGCTACATTTCCACACTGGTAACTCTTAAATTTAAATCTTTATTTTGGCCTGTTCAACTAAGTACCAACATACTTCTTACCATGGCTCATCGTCCCAGCAAGGATGTATATGGAGGTCTTTAGAGAAGGATATGTGTGGAGGTCTGGATGGAAGCTATTTTCATATCATTAACAACACCTTTGCATTCTAAAGGGAGTTCTTTCGAGTTTTCAATAAGACCCAACCTAAAATAATTATGGTAAAGAGTGTTTTTTGTTTTAAAATACGTGTGCAATGGGATTTGTGTCCTTAAACCTTTTATTTCACCAGTGATTATCTAAGCTTTAAAAGAAGACCATGAGAATATATTTGAAAGAGCGCTGAATTCAGATGAAGAAAACCCAAGATCATGCTTCCTCTTACTGTGTGCCTCTCTGGGTTTCAATTTCCTCATCTCCAACTATGATGCTATGATGGTAGTTTATAACTAGTGTTCAAAGCAATTAGTCAGCCTGAGGTTTTGTCTGTCTCTTTTGCATAGAGCTACATATCTGCTATTCTCATCCCAGCTACAGAGAAAAGAACAGCCCCATTTGCCTCAATTTTCCAAGACCAAAGCTCTGGAAAATTACCTGCCCATCCTGAGAGCCATGTACCCAGATAGAAATCGTGTGAGTTACACTTTCCTCAGACTCAGATATGCTGACTCTTCAGAGGTCCTATAGCCGTGGATCCCTGGCTCCAGCCCACCGTCTTACCCACTTATGGGTTGATGATATAGGATTACTCTTTATTTGTTTAGCTACTGACAAAGCCATGGTTGGCAGTTCAATTTTGTGCACTGTGCCCAGAATATGAATGTGAATGGATCCTGTCATTAAACAAGTATTTGTGCTGTGCTCATTTGGACCCAGTCACTGGGAGGGATAATTCTGATGCCTTCCCTGGTTTGCAACTTCAATGTATACATTTAGTCTGCAGTGGCTTATGACTGTGCGTCTTAAATATGGGGACAACTGAAAGTAGCTGTGTGCTGGCATTGGCTCACAGTAGTTCAGAACAGCCTATTGTTAACTGTTTTGAGCTTACTGATAAACACAACCATTATGAAATATTAAATAGTATAAATGTACAATAAAGTATACTAAAAACAAAGGCAATAAATATTCCAAACACATTGCCTCCTAATGATTTTTCTCGACATGTCTATGCTCGTGATGTTATTTGCATCTATTATGTCTGTATGTTGGAGACACTATATGATGATGTTACTGTCCATTTCTTCCCAACCATGCATTCCGTGACTACAAACTGGTAGCTCCAAATTCCTTGGACTGTAATCCTCTCCCTTTTCTATTTATACCCACTTAGAGAACCATTGAACCTCATAGCTTTAGCCAGCACATTCTTTGATAGTGCACAAATCTCTATCTCTATCTTGGCCTTCTGTTGGAGCATATATCATGCACATTTTTAGCTGACATTGGGACATTGCGTGTGAAATATCCTCCTGCTCACTGGCTGCCCACCCCTAAATTAGTACGCCCTTTCAATTTCCTCATTTACATCAGTGGCTCCCCTATTTGTCCTTGACCTCCGGCTTTAAAGGTGCATTCTTTCCTCCCCATGTCTGATTAGTCAGTCAGCCCCACTTATTCTTTCTCGCAACTTCAGTTGCTCTTCATGCTCATGAGCAACAGAGAGGCCGGCTTGAGAAGCCATTGGGTTGCACCCATTCAACCTCCGCGCTGCTCTCTACCCTGGTATCCTGGTTTTCTCCTTTGCACTTTTGCTCATGGTGATCAAGGGACACCTGGTGATCTTTAAATTCGTCCCTGATTCTTTACTGGCTTGCATTGCTCTCTGAAATATTTATATCTGTTCTCTTCAACTACCTAGGTTGTAAACACAAAAAAGTGGGTCATTAGCTGTTCGGAATTACTGTCATAGTGCTATACACAGTGCTCAAGAAAGGCATCCTAACGGAACTAATTGATTGATTATAATGCTTTCTTGTTCAGAATACGCCACAGCCTCCTATTGCCTGTTAAGTCGATCCCAAGCGCTTCCGACTGGCTCTTCAGGTGTACTGTCAATTGGCTCCATCTTACTGGCTCTTGTCTTTATCTCCCTGACATGGGCCCTCTATTCAGGCCGATCTCCAAACAGGTGACTTCAGGGCCCACGTGAGCACACACTTAAATGTGTGTCTCCGTTTTGCCAGGAGACATTAGGTACTTACTAGGACATTGAAAAATGCGACGCTAGACCACCTAGGAAGGATTGGTAAAGGAGGTGGGGAAAAAAACAATTTTGTGACCTTTTGCCCGATGACCATGGTTGAGGTTGAGAAGGACCTGGAAATTAGGAAGAAAATTTCCTTGGAGAAAGTTAAATGCAGAGGCATGCCTTCCTTTTAATGGTAGGGTTGGGGGTGGGACAGGACTTTCTCTTCATCTCATGTCAAGTGAGACAGGGTTTTAGAGAACGCTGCAGAGAGCTTGATATATTCTTGAAAGTTTCAAGAGAAAAATGGAACCGATGTGTAACTCCTGACAAGAACATTTAAAGAAGAAAGTGTATGGCTGGAGCTGCTTGTCTGGTGGCAAAGGAAAGAAAGGTAACTAAATTGGGAGTCAAGAGTGCTCTTGCTGATGGTGGGACAGAGATGAAGGTTGCAGGTTCCCCTGTCGACCACTTGTGGATCACATTGGAGAGCCACTTAGGTCGCTTTGAAATGAAAACAGGCCACACCCAAAGGACTTCTGGAGATAAGGCCACCTTGGCAGAAAGAAGCTGGAGGTGTCCTGGTGGACACAGAAGCTACTGGAGAGGTGTGAGGGCTGTAAGAGCAGGGCATGCATTTCCTCAGGTTCCCACCTTCTTCATTAGCACCTCTTTTTCACTGCTCCTGAATGGTGACGGGAATTAGTCTGATTTTATTAATCCTCCCATTGCCAATGGGGGCCAGCAGTGTGTTTGAATACTCAAAAGAGGTGAGACTTCTCAAAAGCAGTTCAGGGCTCCAAGGAGCATAATAGGTCCATAAATCCTTGATGTCTCTGTGAGTGGAATGAATGAATCATACACGTGCATTGAACAAATGAAACCCTGTGCTTCCTCTGCAGGTAATACAGGCTTGCCATTCTTGTCCCAAAGCAATAGAAGTTGTAGTTAATGCTTATGAACACATCAGGTGGAACGTAAAGTGGAAAAGGGCTATCCCGGATGATGACTTAGAGGTAAGAATCAGGTCTCTTCCTCTGGTTTTCACTAGATCGTATTTCCACACTGCAGTGGAAGTACAGAAAATTCTAATTAAAAAAATGATTTTGAGAATGCTTTTAAGACCTCCTCAAATGCAATGAGACAAAGTTATAAAATGCAGGTGTGAGAGTGTATAGATGCATTAAATACATAGCACTTGGGAGTGTGTCTTGGGGATTTTTCCATTGAAAGGTAAGTTGAACAATTGTATAAAGGTGGCAGCTCTATTTTCTTCCCATCAACTTAGATGAATTAAGCAACAGTAATATTTGGGATTGCTCATATTGCTATTTTACCAAAAGATTAAAGTGTTTTGTGTAGATTATTTCATTCACTTTAAAATATCTTGAAGCCGTTAGTAAGCAGGAAACTGGGTATAGTTGACCCTTGAACAACATGGGTTTGAACTGCATGGGTCTACTTATACACAAATATTTTTCATCTTGCAAACAGATGACATAAACTTTTGGATCAATAAATATAGTACTGTACTGTAAATACATTTTGTCTTCCTTATGATTTTCTTAATAACATTTTCTTTTCTCTATTCTTACTTTATTCTAAGAGTACAGCATATAATATATATAACATTCTTGCCTCATTCTTGCCTTTCAAAATGTGTGTTAATCAGCTGTTTATGTTATCAGTAAGGCTTCTGGTGAACAGTAGCCTGTAAGTATTCATAGTTAAGTTTTGGGGGAGTCAAAAGGTATACATGGATTTTTGACTCCACAGGAGGTGGACACTTCTGACCCCCATGTTGTTCAAGGGTCAATTGCATTAAAAACCCTGTGATGGGTCAGACAGAAAGCCATTGGCAAAGCTGAGTCCTCACTCTACACCTGGACTTTGCTGCCTTTGTAAACCAGTTCTTCCACCAAGCCTCCTGTTCTTGGTTTTAGCAGTTACAGGCTGTCTCCAATATGTGGGGAGGTGTCAGGTACAGAGTGCAAAGTTCATTGGGTTTGGAGGCCAATGTCTTAGATGCAATCTTATTCTGCTACTTATTAGCTACCTTACCTTTTAAAGGTTACTTAAGCTGCCTTAGTTTCATTAACTGATAATGCAATATCGTTATCAGTTAATGATAATTAACTGATATAAATGTACTTGTATGTGTCACACCAGGCACATAAAGGGCTTAAAATAATATTTTGATTAATTTAAAATTGCTATTTTGGTTTATAGGGGTCCAGGCAGTTCACATAAGTGTATCATCTCATTTCCTGGGTTCTGATTATAGTATAAAGTATTATATCCCCTCCTGTCTCTTCTCTCCTGACACACCACCCCCTCAGTTCCCCATCTCAACTTCAAGTTCAATTTTGTCTTACTATCAGAGATCCTAGAAAGCCGTCATTAAATATAAAGTCGTGCCTAAATTCATCATTGTTAATTTCTATGGATGTAAACTGTGGGGCTGTTCTGACTTTAACCCATCTTCCTTTCCTTTGCAGAGATACTGGGATTTTTACCACTCTCTCTTCACTGTATGCAGTAACTCTCCAAGGACTCTCATGCATTTATCAAGATGCGCCATTCGAAGAACATTACACAACAGATGTCACAGAGTAATTCCTTTGCTTTCCCTTCCATTGTCATTGAAAAAGTACTTGCTTTTAGAGCCAGAGGGAATCATTTATTAAGCCTTATGAGACAGAAGTTCCCAATCCCAGATATTTCAGTGGACGCATTGGGTAGACACAGTTTGCATAAACAAAATGGTACTTGGGTTGATTATAACACTTCAGGGATTTCAAAACACTTTACAAACACTGTGCCATTAATCCTAGGGTTTCGTGGTGAGGGGAAATAAACAAGAAGTTAAGGTATTCTCAAAGACAAGAATGTATCCAGAAGGTACTGATATAACAATAATAACAAATATGTATAGTGCTCTTACTAGGTGCCCGATATATTTTTGTAAAAATTTTCATATATTATCTCATTTGAAATGGGACCCAGAGTTTTTTTACAACCAACCTCCCTTATCAGTGATAAGTTTACATTACCTTTCAGTTGGCAAAATAGCAGGCTTTGTGATCAGCCTCTTAATCCTGGTGTCTTCATCCCATTCCCACTTAGTAAAAATTACTTTGGCTAGTTTTGCAAACTCCTATTCCCACACGGAGCTCCTCGACTTACTCTTTTTAGTGAAGAAAGCTCATGAGCATAGTCAAAACAAGGAGATCGTTCAATCAATTTAGAAATGAAAAACAAAGACGTGTCGACTTAATAGTCAAAAATGGACATTTCAACACACTCTCATTGAGCCAGAGACTGGAGATGCAATGGTGAGTCCAAAGCAAGGACTCCTGCCTTCCCAGGTCTCACCGTTTAGCAGAGGATCTGGACATACAAGCCGGGAACTGCCTTGTCAAATGTCAGGGGCAAGAGTACAGGTGCAGACTCATTCTTAGTGCTTGCCTTTCAAAGTCAGGTTTCTGACATGAAGTGTGGTTTTCCTTTAAGCGTGAAGATAAAGAGTGAAGGCATTGTGTGAAGTAGAAGGGTCTCCTGCTTCTGTGGGTGGAAATGTAGTAGCTTAAGTTTCTCTGTGTATCTAGGTATTGTTTTCTTTTAGTATGATTTCCTGTCTAGTGCGAAGGGAAAGACTTAAGTTAATTCCGTTGGTATTTTATGTAACAGACTGACTTACATTTCAGAACATTTTAGCAAGAAAGTAAGGAGCATGTTGCTAGCAATAGCTGGCTCCAGAAAGCAAATAAAAAGGCCTTTTTGAAAATGGTAAAAGTTTGGAAAAGTTGGAAAGATACATGTTAGTCAGGATTGTTAGTGGTTTGCAGAAAGAGAGAGGAATAGAATGATTAACCTCTGGACCTCCTGATTTATGAGGCCAACTTGCTTCACTTTTTTGTTCTTGCTGATCACATAGTATTGCTTTTCAGATGTCAGAGCAGAAGTAATTAAGCACAAACAGATCTATTTGCCAGTTGGGAAGCAGATTTCTTTTATGTGTGTGGTTCTTTATCTTATTTGACTTTAGATGCTTGAATTTTGAGTAGAGAGGATGTCAAATATTCCACTTCGAATGTGCTTCTACACTGGGATTCTCATGTTCCTGGTGCCACGTAGGAAAACTCATAGGTGGATACAATAATCTTTCCAAAGGATCAATTTTACTCAAACATTTTGTATTAAAATGAGATCTATATTATAGAATAGAGTGCTGCATTTGTATGAACTGTGTACATAAAATACAACCCTTCAAAAAAATAGTCCGCTTGCTTTAAGTTGTTAGAATGTCCTGGAATGCTGAGTGGTAAGTGCATACCGCCCTCCACCTTTGGGAATATTCTGGCAGAAAATTTTGTGATGCACTTATTTAGGCAGTAAAATTGATGCTGAGAACAAAGAGAGAAGATGTTCCTTGCATAGGGAAGTATTGTTTCTCAGTCTGCTTGCTTGTGCTTTACCATTTTGTGTTAATCTAGGTAGGGTATAATACATGACTACTTGTTTTGAATGGTTTATTCATGGATTTAAAGTTATTTTTCCTCATCTTTGAACTTTATTTGGAGGATTCAAATAAAGCTCTTCTGTTTCTTTTCACCTTCATGTGTTATTTATTTATTGAGAAGCCTTTTTCTTAACTGACTTTTCAGCAGTTACATCGAAGAACACTAGATGTTTCATGGCTTTCTTCAACATTTAGAAAGAAAAAAAGAATGAGGAAATGTGCCTGGAAATAAATAATATTTCCAAAAGAAAGTAAAGGGTCAACACAAAATGCAGGCCACGGCGATAGGAACAAAGGTGTTTTAATAACAGTAAAGAGACTGTACTGAGTCATTCTCTTCTGCCTGTCACCATCTCATTCCTCCTGGGTTTTTCATTTCCCGTCATTCTCACCATTCACACAATCCTGGGCAGTAGCAACAGAGGAAATGATATCCTCACGATGCCTTTGTTACTTTTTATAAATAGTCATTTAATGGCCTGGAAAAAAAAAATCTCCTCTTTTCTGGAAGTTACATGTGAGGAAGTATCTTTGATATGAAACCACCTATCTGGTTTTCTCCCCTTCTCAGGTTCTAGACACACTTGTGTCCCATTTTTTAATCACCTAGTGTTACACTGCCACTTTGTCCTGCCTTCCTAAACCCAGTGGCTTCTCATAAAAAATACAGCAGTCAAAAGCTGACTGTAGGGATAAGGAAAGTAACAAACCCTTTGCAGTGGGCTATCAATGTGGGAAAAAAGAACAGGTGAGCCTTATGTTTTTGTTACTCATCTGATTGAGGAGACTTCATGAAGTTTTAAACTGGCACATGTTCAAAAATTTTTAAAAAAGAATCCGATTATTTATTCATATTCTTTGAAACACAAACACTGTAGTAGCTGTAAGGAATTCATTGTCACTGTTTTTTAGGAGTCTAAACAGACGCCTTACAGTTAGATGTTAAGAGTTTTGGGTCTGGTACTATCTATCCGGATTCATATATCCTGACTCCCAACCTTATTTGACCTATTACCCAGGGAAAATGACACCCTTACTCCATGCCTTAGTTTCTTTATTTGTAAAATGGGGATAATAATGATACCTACCTCAGGACTTTTATATGATTGTTTTAAGGTGTGTGACAGAAAGAGTTGTCCTCGACCCTGTTAGGGTCCCTGACTGGGTCTGAAAATTAAACTGACAAAGACAGATTAACATGAAAAAAAACTTTGAAATTTATTTAATGTAAGTTTTATGTGACATGGGTATCTTCATAAGGAAACAAAGAGCCCGAAGAAACAGACTTGAGTATTTTAATGCTAGGTTTGATGATGAGTGAGCAGTCATGTAGAAATATGATAGGTTAATAAGTACGAGGCCATTGTAGTAAACTGGGGGAAACTGAGACTGTTTGTTAGAATTCTTCTTGGTTTCCCTTTGCCTTAGATGATAAGGACGCTCCTTTTCTCCAGGTATAGGGAGGGCACCTCCCACAGGAGGGTTTTATGACTCGTATCAGAGGTGGTGTCAGAGCCACCTTCCTGCTTCTGCTGCTTTCTCACACTCCTTCAGCATAAAATAGTTTGTCAAGGTTCCATACTATGGCATAGTGTGTCCTGAACCCCAGCAGGTAGTTAAACTGTTAATACGTTAAAGCACATAGAGCAGAGCATGACATTCAGTAACATTTTATTCTTATCATTGTCCTTGTTATTGTCATAATCATTATTTAGGGAGAGGTTTTCACCGGTGGGGTTATACATTTGTAGCATGAAGCTATAGCTGAAGGTAATACATGGTCGATTTCTGTTCACTTTACGAAGTACTTGTTGAATTCCTATCATGTGCCAGGCACTTCACCGGCAGCTGGAAATCAATAGGGGAACAAGACAAACCAGGTCCCTGATCTTCTTGGGCTTTGTGAACTGGGAGATACAGGTGGAAATAACACAGATCTTGAGGAAATGGCAAACAGGCAAATTGATTAATTTTTGCAACTTTGCCCTTTTGTAAGTGGGTTTATCAAGGACATAATGACTCCTTTTACTATTTCTTCAAGGCTGTGGGAATTACTAGAACATTTATCATATTTCAGAGAGGGTTGATCAGCTGTTTCCATCCTCAGTGAGGGAAACAGTAGGAAGAGATTAACTTTGTAACTGGGGGAGTATAGATTTAGCATGAGATTCCTAGCAGTGAGGGTTGTTGCACATTAGACTGAATGAACAGGGAGGGTTGGTGCATTTCATTCAATTATTCTTTCACTTTTAACAATTTATTCAGTACTAATACATGTGTGGAAGGAAGAGGGAAGTGTTGATATCAAGTCACTGCGAGATTCATTTTCAGTAGATGAAAAATTTGGTTTTACTAAGAAGTAAGAAGTATAGTGTTTGTTTTTTAAATCAGATACTATCTAACTGAGCTATTTTTCTGTCAGCCTGTTATGAATGCTTGATTAGAAATTAATTTCAAAACCTATGTGTCAATGATAATTCCCCTTCAAATTTTTGGTCACACATGTCACCAGTGAGAAGCAATGTATGAAATATGCAAAAACTTCTTCTAAGAAGCAGTTGAATTCCTCTTTCCTTCCTTCCTTCCTTCCTTCCTTCCTTCCTTCCTTCCTTCTTTCTTTTTCTTAGCAACACTAAGTGGATCAGGTGTGCTTAAATTTCTTTTTAGTAATTGCTTTTCTCAGCTACAGGTATGCCTCAGTGATAATGGATAATGACTATGCAAATATATGCTAATCCAGCCAAGGAAATAAAATAATGATGCCACTCTTGTACTTCCTAAATTAAAGACACCAGTGGACTAGGTCTTAGTGTTTATGAAGCACAGAAGAATTGACAAAACAGAATTGTCATCATTGGACTTTCAAGGCAATCTTAGAAGTAAGTAGAAGATTGGTACAGGGAGACTTCTCAAATTCCAGCAGCCTAAACACTGCCCAGAGTCACAAGGGAAAACCGTTACTCTTGACAAGAGGTGGGAACCAATGGAGATTTGGGAAGCAAACCATACACATTGAGCTGCCCTTCTAAACACAAACTCTCCCCAGCTTTGGGTCCTGGCAATATGACTTCCATAGGCTGCATCAACTGAACTCCTGCCCACTGGCTTCCTGGTTCAGTCTTTGGGAAGATCAGATGGAACTGAAAGACAAGAAGAGGAGATGGAGGCTGGAACACTTCCTGGCTACTTCCCTGCTGGGCCACCTCTTGATAGTGGCCGAATTCCTCTCCCAAGGCCAGAGCTCCTGTTAGGAGCCCTTCTTCTAAGCTAGTATTCTCCCTGGGTTATAGTAACTGCTTCCTCCACCTCTTCCTTCAGACCTAGGGGTAGTCAAGGTTTCCCCCTGTTGCCTTTGTCTCAGGTGCTTCACCATTCCTTGCTGTCTACCTTTCTATAAATACACCTTGATGAATTTCTCTTTAATCACCTCTATCGAGTGTGCAATTCATTTTCTCTAGAGATCTTGACAGATGCACAAACACACATAAGAGATTTTTTTCCTTGAGAATTTTTTTCTTCTCCTGTGTTTTCTTTAACCTATAGAACTCTTTCTTTAACCTATGGAACACACACAAGTCAGTGAGAGCCTGGGTGATGGTAAATGCTGTTGGCGTTGAGGGAAGATAGAGGTCACTGTGGACTAGTGATCGGGCAGGTGGGATTGAGCTGTGACCTGAGGAAGCATAGGACTTGCATAATAATTTGAGTAAGAGCAGGGCAGTGGAAGGTAAGTGTGGAGCCTCGGTGAAGCGTTACGGCTGGAATATGCAAGTATTCACCATCACCAATTAGAAGGGCTTGATTGAAGTAGAAGATGAATATTTGTTGTACAGAGTAGAAGATGAGGCTGGCAGGGCTGCGTGGGATCAAATTATGAAATGAGAAGCATCATGAGGAACCAATGGGGGTATTATTATTATTATTATCATAACTACTCTTTTCCTAAGCTTATCACTTAATAATAATTATGATACAACTACATAACATTCATATGATATTTTATAATGTTCAGAGCATCTTCGTAATTCTTAATACAGATAATGGCCTTTACCACTTTCCCCAACTCTTCTTCCTTGCCCCCAAAAATACAATTCTGAAGGTTTATATATGAAAAAGATACCTAAACATGGCGTTAAGGAACCCTTTTCTTCTCTTGTAAAACACTCATCTGAAATGATTTACTCAAGCAAAAGAAGAATTATAATCTTGAATTTTTTTAATATCAAAAACTAAAGCATGTTTCTAATGGCAAAAGAAAAAGTCTTTCCTGCAGGTATTAGAGGATGAAGGAACAAAGACAAAATCTGGAGTTCCAGTACTGCTTATAAGTCTTGCCAGGACAGCGTTTAAGTGACGAACTGTTTACACCAGCACTGACATAATTGCCGTCCTGCAGGGGCCCAGGGACTCCCAATCCTGAGGAAGTCAGAGGCACATTGACAGGCCTATTCTTGGGATGTTCCATTAGGGAAAGCACAGGCAGCAGTAACTTGTTTCTAGGTACCTTTTGGCTAGTCTTCCAATAAAGATATGTACAAAGAAACTGCAAAGTCATGGAGTGTGGCACAGGCGGGAAAATATGGATTTTGTAATTCAATAGTTCGAATTTTAATCCTGAGTGTGCCACTTAATATCTATGTGAACTTGGGCCAGTTTCTTAACGCAAGTGTCAATTTCTTTATTTGGATAGTAGTGATTCCCGACCTGGTTTACAGGGTCTTTGCAGCGCTAATGAATGACACATGTAATGCATCTAAAGCCGTGTCTTGTATGTCGTTGAACCTCAATGCACACTCACGAGGTACATGTGTCTGCTACATCGGGGGATTCTGTAAACACACAGAGTTTCTAAGACATTCGTGTGCATGGGACAGAGAAGTGACTTGTTTTTTATTGCATTTTGACTACAACGATTTTCCTGTGGCCCAAACTCTCTGAGGCAAACTATTCCAAGCTGACTTCATTAATGGAGCTCTGCTGTTGGCAGTTTGGCCTACAGGAGGCAGTGTAGGAGAACTTTCTGCCTGCCCTGACTTAGAGCTGTGGAACTGGCAGCTCTCAGTTCTAAAATTCAGCCTCGAAGAAGATTACACCGGAAAGATCAAGGAAGGCAGAAAGGTAAACTGTGGGCTACTTTCACTGATCTCCTGGTTTCAGTTACACACCAATCTGGTCTGCCCTTGGCTGGAAAGAGATCTGGGAATCAGGAAGAGATCTTAGAACCACAGGTTTCTATCCTGCGGTTACATTATCTGGAAGGAAAATATGCAGTTAGTTTCTTTCTGTGTAGCATTTTGAAATAGACAACTTCATTGGAAGTTTTATTTCCTTTCCCTTCTTTCCATCCTACTTTCCTTTCTTCCCCGCTCCTCTCCCCTCTTCCCCCTTCCTTTCTTGTCTCTTGTCCTCATCTTAGGTGTTTCTTTTTGTCTGTTTGCTTGGCCAGGACCTCAGTGTGAATAATGCAGAGGCAGTGTTGGTGTATTCCTGGGGCCTGTCAACAACTGGCGGGACCAGTGCGGCATCTCATTTTTCACACCTATGGCAGGCAATACTAACCAATCAAGGTGTTGTCTCCTGTTAAACCCAGACTAAGCCTCAGAATCCTCAACACTGTTTAGATTGGCACTGCCAAGGGCTTGGAGTTGATAGGCAAGATTAAATACACTTGTTATTTGAGTTCTAGTCCCAAGGTTCTCGCAGACTCATGGTCAGGCATGATGTAAATAAAAAGCTGGAGCAATTAGAAGGCAGGTGATGACACAGACTTCTTTTCTTCCTTTCTTTTCTCTCTCTCTCTCTCTCTCTCTCTCTCTCTCTCTCTCTCTCTCTCTCTCTCCCTCTCTCTCCCCATCTCTCTCTCTCTCTTCTTTCCTCCTCACCTTCCTCCCTCCCTCCCTATCTCCCTCCCTCCCTTCTTTCCTTCCTTGTTTTGGTGGGAGAAAGCAAAGAATTTATTCAACACATATTTGTTGAACTGGACCGTGTACCAGGAGCTAGGGTTTCAAAGGTGAATAGTAGCAGACAATGTTCCAGCCCTCATGGGGTACTGATAAGGCACTGATTCTCACTCTGGACTACACATTAGGACATCTGGTATACTTTAAGAAATACTAGTACCCACTCCCCTTTTAATACTTTTCTAAGTATTAGTAAGCTAGTTAGGATAAGTGCCTCACTCATCATATCAAGTTGTAAATGTCTTTTTGCCTCTCTCTCTCCCCAACTGGCCTGTAACCTTCTTAAAGGAAGGAACTGTAATCTCTTCAGTTTTTTTTTTTTTAATTACGATAAAATTTATATACAGCAAAATACACACCCTTTACATACATAATTGGATAAATTTTTACAAATGTATATGCCTGCATAATCAACACTCTAATAAAGATAAAGAACATATTTATTACCCCAGAATGTTTCTTTCTGCTGCTTTCCAGAAAATCTTCTCATAGGCAACACTGTACTACTTCTATCACCAGAGGTTAGATTTACTTGTCTTGAACTTCATAGAAATGAAATTATACGGTCTATACGCTTGTGTCTGGCTTCCTTTCCTTAACTTAATATTTTGCAGATTCATCCATGCTTTTGTATGTATCAGTAGTTTGTACCTCTTTATTGCTTAGTAGTGTTCCATTGTATGAATGTACCACAATATGTTTATTCATTCTCCTGTTGATAGACATTTGTGCTATTTCTAATTTGGGGTAATGATGGATGTGATGGTTAATTTTATGTATCAACTTGGCTAGACTCTGGTAGCCAGATATTTAGTCAAACACCAATATAGATGGTACTGTGAAGGTATTTTTTAGAAGCGATTAACGTTTAAATCAGTAGGTTTTGAGTTGACTCAAACTCATAATATTCCGGATTATGGAGGCAGATTACCCTCCATAATATGGGTGGATCTCATCCAGTCAGTTGAAGACCTTACGAGAAAAAAACAGATTCCCAAAGGAAGAAGGAGTCAAGCCTCCAGACTGTCTTCAGACTCATGACTGAAACTCTTCCCTGGGTCTCCAGCATGTCTGTCTGCAAGATTTCAGAATTGCTAGCCCCTCATGAGCCATTTCCTGAAAATAAATCTCTCTCTCTTTCTCTACCTGTCTCTGTCTCTGTCTCTCTCTCTCTCCATATATATAACAGTGTATACACACAGAGATACACACACACACACACACACACCTGCACACACACACACACACACACACACACACACACACAGCCCACTGGTTCTGGGTCTTTGGAGAACTCTGAACCCTGACTAATACAGTGGACAAACTTGCCATAAACATTCTTGCTTAAGTCTTCTGTGGACATGTTTCCATTTCACTTGGATGAATATCTAGGAACGGAATGTAGAGGTCAGTAGGCATACATTTAACTTCATAAGGAAGTGCCAAACAGTTTTTCAAGGTGCTGCACATTTTTTCGCTTCCATCAGCAATATATGAGAATTCTAGTTGCTGCACATTCTTGTCAACATTTAGTGATGTCATTCTTTTTAATTTTAGCTGTTTTGATTGGTACGTAGTGATAGGTCTTTTTAGTTTTAATTTGCGTTTCCCTGAGGACTAAGGATGTTAAACAGCTTTTCGGCTGTTAAATAGCGTATTCGATATTTGTGTGTCTTCTTTGGTAGAATGTCTGTTCAAATATTTGACAATTTGTTCCATTTTAAGTCTCCACTCTTAGCATTTAGTAGCATTTAGCACTCAATACATAACTACTGAATGAATAAATATTATATCATCTATCATTAGTGATTAATCTGATTAGCAAATATTTTTCTAGTTATTTATAATGCTTATAAAGTACTGAACATAATGCCTGACACATAGCAGCCAACGATTAGTAGCTACTAGTAATATCCTTATTCTATATGTAAAGAAATGAGGATCAGAAAAGTTATGTGACTTTTCCAAGGTCACCTAGTTACTGTCAAAATTGCCACTCAATTCTGGGCTTCTCAAATTCTGTATTTCATGTTTTGACTTTAATAGTAGTAGGTTGACCAATTAAATATGGGACTCACCATTAAATGTGTTACTTCATTCATTCTTTAAATTATTATTTATGGCAAATGTAATATGGCAAATATAATGGTGTTAATTATATTACTTGTTTAACCTCATTTAATTCTCACTACAACCATATAAGGAATGTAGTGTTATTTTTATTTTATTGATAATTAAACTGCAATACAGAGGGTTATACAACTGTCAAAGATCACACAGTTAATTAAGAGGTATAGACAGAATTCAAGCTCAGTCACTCCTATACCAAGCCCATGTGTTTTATTTTGTTAGGTTTTGAAACCACTATACCATACTGTCTTTTATGACAAGGTTAATATTGACATATTGAATCCGAGGGGCTTATGGGCCAGCTGGATGGAGAAGTCCAAGAAAGCTATAACACTTAGGAGAGAGTTATTGGGGTTTAGGGGAGTGTATAAGAGTGTGTGTTCAGTAAACTACAATGCAAGATCAGACTAAGAAAGGTGTGTTAGGAGTGGTTAGAGAGAGTGCTGGGTATATTTGAAGATGGAGAAATTGGACTAGTTTGATTTCAGAAAGTTCTATGGTAGACCCCACTTTTTCTTTTCTTTCTTTCTTTCTTTTCCTTTTCCTTTTTTTTTTTTTTAATGGATCTACCTTGTCCACAAGAATAGATCTGTAATGATGAAATCCTAGGATCTCTAAGTCTGTTCCTAAGATACTCCACAATATTTTGACTGCTATTAGAGTCCCAGACAAGTGGACCATGTTGCCTGCCCACAGGGCCCAGGAACTCATGGTCGTTCCGATAACCCCTTTTCTGTTTACTGGAAACCTCAGCAGCCCCTTCTAGGGCCCCACAATCCACGCTGACTAGTCCTTCCTTCTGCTCTGATTTCACTCTCCTGAAAAGGTAGTGTGAAGAGCAAGGAGTGAGTCAGTCCCTTCAAGTTGGCAGGACCCAGAGCTGGTGTTAATCTGCGTTATCTTAGCTCCCACATGGTGAGTAATCAAACCGAGCCAGAAGATCTAACCCTGGAAAACAGGTGCAAATTTCCAAAGGAGGCCTTTGTGACCAGAACAAGAGGTCGGCTGAAACTCAATCTGTATTGACTCTTTGCAACAGAATATTCTTTTGGACTACGGTCTGCAGAAACATTCAAGTTCCCTAAAAATTGGTTTCTGCACTGATTATAGGGACATCACAGAAACACCAGCAATGGCCCAGCCTGGACCCTGGGGCCAGCCTAGTTTGTGAGGACTTGCGCAACAGGGCTGAGCCTAAGACTTCCTCCTGACACTCCAGAGAGGCAGGAGGTGACAGGGAGTGACTAAGCCAGGCCCTGCCTACTGGGCAGCACACACAAACATGTTTTTGAAGCCCTTTATAAACTCAGCAGGGAACATGCTGTTCTCTCTGGGAAGTTGCCAGAAACTTATGAGAGAGTCAGATTAATGCCAAGAATAGACACCAAGACCTCTCTCACCCCTTAGAAGGGGACGCTGTGTGGTGCTAGGTTACCACGGCCCCTCCTTTCTCCTCTAGCCTTCCAAACCAAACCTACAGACCGTTTCCCTGAACTTTTCAACCCCTTGGTTAGTTTTTAAATGGTTGCTAGAGACCACTGTACATTTTTGAACAACTGTAATCACACAGTCTACACACTTCTACTTCATGAAGTTCAAAAATGAGCAAAACTAATTGACGATAGATGTCATTAAACTGTACACTTAAGATCAGTGCACTTTATTTATATAAATGTATATAAATACACCCACTGTATTTATATATGTCAATAAAAAGTAAATTAAAAAAAAATAAAGCCCAATGCAAACGCATCTGTGGGGACAGAGTCCCAGAGAGCAGTTTCCAGGCTCTCGGCCTCACGTGGAAAGGTGCTGACTTGGGTAGTAGATGGCCGTCAGCTGTGGCTAATTTACCATCAGCTGTAACCAGTTAGCCAATTAGCCATTGATATAACTGCCAGGGCTGCACTGGTTGGGGAGTCGGTTGGTTGGCAGGCAGAGAAGTGGACGGTCATGTGACTCCAGCCTCCAGTGAGACTAGAGAGGTATGACCCCTACCTATGGCCCCGTGGGTGTTCCTTTGTGGCCTAGCCATATCCTGTGTTCTTATGTGGGGAGCGGGACCAGAGACCCTGCAGGCCACCCCGCAGGCCGCCCCACACAACAAATGGTGCAGTGAGTAGGGTCCCCGCAGGACAGCATTCCTTCTATGTTGATTTGTTTTGCATCTCAGAGCCTTAGGCCATGGACCTTGGAGGCAGCACCAAAGGGAAACAACCACCAATCTTTCCCATTTCAAAAAGGCACAAAGTTTGCGTTGCTACTCTTCCAGTAGCCCTCAGCACTAGTTGGCAAGGAATGGAAAGGTTGATTGATACTCAGCCAGTGCAGGCAAAGCGGAGAGAAAAACTGAATCTTCTCTCAGAGGTACTAGTTTTCTCTCCACTCTCTTCTCTAGACACTCTAAATTATCGGTGTCTCCATGTTGACCCAGATCTAAACTGTTTCTTCCTCTATAGTAATATCAAGTATTACTGTAAGAATCAAGTGTCCATTTTTAAATAAATATTTTAAGTGAGTTTTCCATATATTCCTTATATTTGTATAAAGTATAGCTTCTTATTTTTATTTTAAAACTGTTATTTTAAAACTGTTTGCATAGTTCTTTTAGTTTCTAAGATTCAACTGCTTTATTGTTTATGAAATTGACATTAACCAAGATCCATTCACATGGTGTCAACTCCCTGAAATGTAGCCATTCACTCCATCCATCCATCCATCCATCCAATACTTTTTGAGTTTAAATCCCTACAAGTCACTAATCATCCTTTATAGCACTGACAGAAGTTGAGAACCTACAGTAATTAATAGATGATAAATGTCACATAGATCCTTCTTGCTTACTAAGCAACTGAAAATAGAAAAGCTCAGGGGAAACTGATCTGTGTAAATGTTAAGGATTCTGCCATGGAGAGATTTCAGTAACCATATGCAACTGCAAAATATAGAAAGCCAAGCCCAGGCAGGATAAGCTCATTTTGGGCTTGGGACATGCTAATTGGTTTCACACGTATGTGGTTGTAACCCTCACGGGGCTGGATTCTAATATAGGAAGAGAAATGAGATATTTCACTGAAAGATATGTCTGAGTCAGACTGCAGGAGCTGTTATGACACTGATCTGTGGCTATCATCAGCGTTAGTGTGAGGATGACACTTCATTTAAGGAGATATTGTTGGTTGAAAAGAACTGAGTTTGAATGCCATTTCACCTGACCAAAGCATAACCTTGGGCTAGTAATTCATATTAATTATGTATTCAGTAAATATTTATTGAGTCCAGTTACGGGCCAAACATGAAATGAGGTAATGGAAATTCCTCTGCCCTCATGGAATAACAATAATTATTCTTTGTGCTTCACTTTCTTAAGGTATAACAATACCTATCGTCTAGAGGGTGTGGAGTTCATGTATGTGTGATAGGATTTTAAGTGGGACTATTCTTTTATTTTAATTAAATTTATTGGGGTGACAATGGTTAGTACAATTACATAGGTTTCAAGTGTACAATTCTGTAATACATCATCCATATAACACATTGTGTGTTCACCACCCAGAGTCAGTTCTTATCATCTCAGAATTGGCAACATGGTCCTACAGTTGGGGATAAATAGATGGTTGGGATTTAGTAAGAGGCAAATTCATTCTACTTCCCCAGTTATTACTCTCTACTCACTAATTTAACCTTGAGGGAATGATTGGATTGTAAATCTTCAGCCTCAGAAGTGTGTGTCTTTTCCTTCCACTCTTGGTTGGTTTTCCTTCTAAATTAAGCCAGTGGGAAGTTCCAAAAAAAATTGTTTGTAAAGATGGGGGTAGAGGGTACCAGCAAGAAGTTGAGCCTGGAATTTCATTTTTCAGTTGGCTACCTATTTATGAAATGGACTTGCTGAACTGCCCTTTGTGCTGATTTAAGCAAATCAGCTTAAATCAGCACAAATAAGCAGAGGAAATAAGCAGTAGGGGAATAAGGCATACTCTATTATCTGGTAGAAAAAAAATATCCCAGTCTTCTGTAGGTCAAGTGGACACCACAGAAGGCTTGAATTATTGGAATAAAACCCCCACCTTAAACTGACTCACTAAGAGAAGAGACCCCAGCAGCAAGTCTGTAGGGTGGATTATATCCAGATGGGAGCTGAGGGAGATTGGAAAAGGTCCACTGAGGCTAATTTCCTATGAGAGATGTCCATGCAGTAAAGAGGCCTCCAAAAGGACCTTTCAGAGAATCATCAGGTGTGTCCCAAGAGGGGAGGTATTTGGGTGTCTGTTACTGGGAAGGTCAGAGATCACAACGGCAACTGGTAAGTAAAAGCATTTCTGCTTCTTTTGTGAATTCTGTCTCTCTGTCCTCAACATAGAAAGGGACCCAGAAGATGCAGGCGGTAGAGAGAAGCCTCAATAGAAGCTCCATCTCTTTACCCACATCCATACCTCAGACCTGTCTCTGGGTCTAGAGGAGGAGAGGGACATTTAATATTGATGATCAACTGAAGTGAAAGGCGCTGGAGTGTATCTTTTACAACTTGAAAAATTCAGAAAACTGGCATCTGTTGGAGATGCCATAGTCTTGAGAAGGAGAGATTTGATGGGCCATGTTTTAAAGCAGTGATTGGAAAAACAATATGCTAGGTTTTTCCAATATGCTAGGTTCATAGTGTTCAATAAAATATTGACAACTGGAAAATACTTAGCAAACACTAAGTGTTACACAAATGGAAGATACTATTCCTAGTCACCTAAAGGAAATAGTCACAAAATATCTATGTATATTTCAATATTGAAGAACAAATAAGATGTTCAATTTGTATTTTTGGTTTAAGAGAAAGCATAATATGTTCATTATGTCTTCAAGTTTCTGTTTTCCTCATGAAAGGCTTCTCAGAATGTTTTTCGGGGCCATTTCACTACATACCTTTTGCTGTTCTAAGCGTTTGGCTTCTTTGTCATTTTGTAGACACTGCACCACCACCACCACCACCAGTGACTGAGGAGATCGTGAAGGTCATCTATTCTCACCACCAATTTAGTTGAAGAGTAAATACTATTTAATTAGTGGAAGAATACTTTAATACTTTAAGTTCTTAAAAAACAAAGAATCTTGTGCAGGTGTGTAAATAAAGCAACTTCTGCAGGCTTAGTACTCAGAGGAGACCAAGAGTCCCAATGTCGCCAAGACTGGGCTTGACTCAGAGGAGTCAGGTGACCCCAGCAATGCTGTGTTTCATGTATTATTCAACCTGCTCAGTGTCCATTATCTCAACTATAAAATGGGGGTTTTGTTAAGGACCACATTGAATAATTGTGAAGAATAAATGAGATGATTATGTAAAGCAGGTAGCACAGTACTAGGCACCCACTTGATGCTCAAGAAATAGCTGTTTTCCCCTTTCCAAGGATGCAGGGTCAGAAAACAGCCCCAAGAAGAAAAGAGGCATTGGGGAGGGGAGTATCAGAAAAAATACACTGAACATTTATTTGTGTATTCAGCCAACTAGAGCTGGTGTCATTTATGCAGCATTATTCAGAAGAGCCCCAGAAAATCGTGACGTTATTGGAACAGAGTGACATACTGGTATTTTTCTATTTATTTCATAATGTATTGCTATCCTGGTATTAATAAGCCATAATTTATTTAAAAACAGTTCAGAATTCAGAAAAAAAATTGAAAATTATTGAAACTAAATATTTGGTATGTTTTGCATATAAAATGTATTACATAACATAAACATATTACATAACATTGAATGAAACTTAAGTTTCAAAAACATAAATATTAAACATACATTATCATACTAATTTGAATTAACAGCAGGGGAAAAGCAATGAAAATAAGTATACACAATAAGCTAAACATTACATAAAATGAAGAAAATCGGTCTTGAAAATTAAAAGTGAATTAAATTATTTCATTTTTTTTGCAAGTATGATCTTAAGAGGAATGTGTATCAAAGGTGTTACCTTTGATAATGAGCCTAGTGTTTGGGCAAATTTTTCCAGCCACTAGAAAAGTTTTTGCATATTTTATACTATTGGAGAAATAGTGAAGAAATAAATATAAACTAAACCCAAATATCTTTCTCTGAATATTTTATCTACAAATAATCTCATGTTTTGGTCATACTATAAAGGAAATCTTTTAGAAGTTTTCATTTTTATTAAAGACTTAATATTTTTATTGGTAGTGAGCTGTAGTTTTTGTTACTAAGGCCCAGCAGTCAATTTGCAAGATGCCTGGTTCTCAGCTTCTGCTATGAAACAGCCTTTGTTCAAACACACACAAAAAAAGCAATCCTACAGATAAGAAGTTTCCACCACTAGACACTGATTGTTTCCCTATCAACCTGACCCCATCAGAAGTGCAGATATCTGAAGGGTAAGACTGAGTCTTTGTTCTTTATAATTCTCTTTTAGGGATGCTTTTCTTCTTTACATATTCAGGGAATGCTAAAAAGAAAAAGGAGAAGAAAAAAAAAAAACAACTTCTTTTAACAAGTAGAACTAAAGTGAACCTGATTTGGGAAAATCTGGGTTAGTGTTCCAGCCTTTCTTACTTACTAGCCCAGATAACTTGAGAGATTATTGAACCTCCCTTTTAATGCTGGGTTTAACTCTCTAGGTACTTCTCAAAGCATAAATATTTCGGATTTTTAAAATACTGAAATAACGGTATCTCACTGCATGGGAGGGGAAATTATTCTGTCTTTTTCTGTGTAGTTCTTTGGGCTGATCTAATAATCAAATTGACATAAGACAGGTTAACTGAAGAAAATAACCAAATTTATTACATATATGCGATACATACAAGGGTTTCATGAGAATATGGGGTTTAGGACTAGTTGGGCAGTTGCGATTTATATGCCATCTTGAGCTAAGGAGAAAGGAGGTAGTGAACTTCAAAGGGAAGGTAGACAATTTACAGGTAGATGAGAAGGAGTAAACATTTGGTGAACAATTTCTTGGTAAACAAATTATTGCTATGCTAACCAGAAACAACGGGACACAAAGTGGAGTCTAACAGAATTGGTAGGTCCCTCCCTGTCTGCCACACTTAGTCATATTTAACTATAGTTATGTGGAAGAAAAAGGGGTTCTAAGGAAGGTGACCTCACAGGGTGATCCCCAGTCATCTAACTATGTTAGTAAAAGGCTTGTCTTTGCCTTAAGCAAGACTTGTTCACTGTTTCTATGCATCTAGATTAACACACTTTCGAAATGCTTCCTTTCATACTCCTCCTTATAAAGCATGAGAACACATAATCTTAACTATCCTGTAATCCATCACCCACCTTGTTTTCTCCCACCTTCCTGTAATCTTCCTTACATTTCCTCCTTAATTTCAAATGCATACAAGAAACTGCAAAACTATTATTCTCTGGAGCATTTGAGATCTTGCTCCCTGGCATATGTTATCAGTTTGGCTCAAATAAATTCATAGAAAAATCTCTACAGGTTTAGACATTTCTTACATCGACATTACGGCAATAACTCACTTCCTGAAGCTGGTTCTCTATCTAAATTCTTTTAGACCTCTGGGCGGAAGGTCAAAGGTTCTTCCGAGTCTTTTCTTTCTTAAAAAATAACCAGCTTAAAATAATCAATATTAGAAACAAGCATATTTTGGGGTGGCAAACTGCTGTCCCTCAACACCAACAAAAATATTGTTGCTTTGGCACTTAACAATCAATGGCATGCTGTACCGGAGTTCTTCAATGTTAAAAATTGACATTGAATCACTAATTAAAGTCATCTCGCTCAGAAAGATTTCCTCCATTAAACTACTACAAGTGTCTAAAATTCCATTTTTAGAGTAAGTCCACATTGATTTAAGGCAACTGTTTATAGGAGATCCTTAAATATATGAATATACACAATGTTCTCTCTTGAGTTGTTAATGACGGCATAAGTTGCTTATGACCCAAGTAGTCAAGAATGGGACCCAGATCAAGTCCATTATTTTGTGAAGCTAAACAGTGCAAAGAGAATTACATGCAAGGAGAAGTATGATTATAGGGTAGGAGCCAGGGAGGGACATGTAGCAGATTGGCCCTGGAAAGCCTGGGGCTGGCTCATGAAGTCAAAGTGGGCTTAGAGGAAATGCTGATGGAGGCAACTGTTAAAACAACAAACAAACAAACAAAAAAACTTTAACCAAGTAAATTTAGAGATCTAATTGACTTTATTAAGTAATTCATGAATCGAGCAGGATCCCATCTAGCAAGTAGAGAGCTAATCCAAGGGCTTGTACAAAATAAAAGGTTTTTATAGGAAGAAGAGTGTGGAGCTATCAACAAAGGAAAAGAAAGGATTATTTTAGGCCAGGTCATCTTATTTTGGGAGAAGGGAATGATGGGAGTCTTTATCATGCAGTTTGCCTCTTCTTCCTCTGGGGGATGTAGAGGGCCCAGGACCTATTACCTCATTGGTGCTGACCAGAAAATTCTATACTGCTTGATTAAAATTATACTTCTGGGAGAAGTTGAAACTGCAATTGCATTAAATATTAAATCTAGGTTTGGTATCATGGGCTTTAGTATGAGTGATGCCGTTTGGGGCCTGTGGTTTTCTCTGTAATGCGGGAAAGGGCCAGAGGGTGGATGGACATCTCATCACCACCACATCCACATTGGGCACTCTTTTATTGCAGAGCCCTTGTATTACGTACAACTGATAAAAGATATCTTACAAAAGAGACAGCTTGAGGAAAGGGGAAAATCATACATAGTATGTGTAAAATAAGTGAAGAAAAGTACAAATTAGTATAGTCACAGAAAACATTCAGAAATAAATAAATAAAAAGTTAAAGAATTTGGGCAAGAAGTGATGAAATGATTAGTGAAGTGTGGGTTTCTATAGAGGCAGGTATTTTGAACCAGATTTTGAGGAGTTGGATGTGGGTTGGTAAAAAGGAAATGTCTTTGGCTCCTCTTTTTACAAGGTCAATGTCAACTCCCAATGCCTACTTTACTGGCAAAAAGAAGAAAATGGGCTAAGTTCCGGAGATTTTTCTTTATGTCAGTATATGAAGTTTCATAAAACTTACTAGAGAGTCCAATATTTTCCTTGCTGTTGGTTGTTTCCTATAAATTAAGTTTAATTACAGTATCTTCCTAGAAGCATAGTTTTGATAAATATAGTGATTCTCTTTGGGGGATGAAAAAGAAAGCAATAGCTTTAACAAGGTTTTCTTTTAAAGCAATAACCTTCTTTTTCAAGGTAAACAAAATCTTATGTTGAATTAAGTCCAATTTCCTCATATCATATTTTAAATAAAGGATAAAAAAAGTCACATCTAGGTCTTATGAAGAAAATAGGCAGTACAAGTGAAGTATTGAATTAGCAGTCATAGTATTTTAGGTCTGATAGACTTTAGGTAAAATTTGGTGCAGACTTTTCAAACTGGTAAGCTTCAACAGTCCATAGATATCCACCAAACAGTTTCAATCCACCCAATGTTTGTTTGAAAACTGAACTTGTTGCCAGCAACTTTCTGTTCGTGTTCCACCTTACACTTTCCCACACTTGGATTTGCTCCACCTCAGAAGCACTGAAACTCTCTTGGTGCCAAAGTTGCATTATGGTGAGGCTGAGGTCAACGAGGGTGGGTGTTATGCATTGAATTGTGTCCTCCCAGAAGATGTTGAGGTTCTAACCCCCAGTACCTGTGAATGTCACCTTGCTTAGAAATATGGTCTTTGCAGATGATCAAGTTAAGATAAGGTCATTACAGTGAGCCCTAATCCCATATGACTGTGTCCATATAAAAAGGGGAACTGTGACACACAGAGAAAGGGAGATAACATGAAGACACAGAGAGAATATCGTCGAACAGCCAAGGAACTCCCACAGCTACCAGAAGCTAGGAGAGAGACATGGAATAGATTCTCTGTCACATCCCTCAGAAAATCAAGTTTTTCAACACCTTAATTGCAGACTTCTAGCCTCCATAACTGTGAGACAATAAATTTCTGTTGCTTATGCCACCTAGTTTGTGGTACTTTGTTACTGCAGACCCTGGAAACTCATACAGTGGGGGAGGAGCTTCACAGTTATCTTCTGACAGAGGAGTTCCAGAACAGTGCACGTGGAACCCAATGCTTAAAAGTGGAAGTCAGAGCACTTGTAATATTTTTTAATATTCATCTGTAAAAAACATTCGGTGGGAACGGAGCTAGACAACAAACCAGAGTGACAGAAAACATCCTATACTCAAAATTTCAAATTGCATCTTAGCCTTCCTGAGGGTCCTTTCTCCTAAACCGACTTCATTATCTCTGGCTTCATCCTACAGCATGTGTCTTTCTGACGTCCATCTTATCAGACTGTCACTCATGCTCTGGTAAATTTAAGTCTCTCTTAAATGTAAAGGTCAAAAGGGATTTTCTTTTAAATATTAAAATAGGTCCCTAATTTAACCCTAATTTCCCTAGACCTCTGCCACCTCTACAAATAATATGTTTGAATCTCACCTAAACTCAAATTGGACTTTCACAACCTTAGTAAAACTCTTCTGGAAAGATCTATAACATTCCTTACTAATCTGCTTCAGTATATCACGTGAAATAAAAACTTTTACCATCAAAGCTTTTCTAAAAGAAAGGGTTTATTGAGCCAAATGCTAGCCAGAAAAGGACCAGGTTCTGGGGCAGGATGTCTAAACCACCAGCAGCAGCGCTCGGAGTTGACATGTTCTGGACTTGACAGGCTTTTTTACACATCATGTAGGGTGAAGGAAGATAAAAGTTGTTTTGAAAGAATTTATATTGGCTATAGATGAAGGGGGTGGGAGAAGATGAAGCGAGGCTAATTCTGGGATAGATGCACAGTCCGTAAGGGAGAAGTGTTTACTCCTTAGGGTTGATTGTGGGCCACAGACTGGGAAGTTCATCCATAAGCAAGAAGCAGAGGCGCCTGATGGTTGGTGTTGTCTGACAATTCTCTTTGGATAATCGTAAAAATAGCCACCTGGAAGTTAATGTAAAGTTCCAACATACATTCAGGAATGTAACCAGTCTTCTGTTGGGTTTTCCCTGCAATTGTTAACTTAGTAACCTAACCTCTCTTGTCTCTTCCTCCTACCCTCTGTCCTGCTGTAATTTAATTTAGGACGCTTCAGAATTTTCTCCTTGTCAATCACTTACTGTGAGAAAATTCTTTTTGGGTTCCCTTTGAAACCATAATTCAACATGAATGCGCTTGTTCTTGCATTAACTATAGTAGAGATAAAAATTATGCGACAAGATAAACCTATGGTACTGTATATCCATTGGGGAAAAAGTTTAGTCATTTGAATTCTTAGGGAGGGATCCCTCATCAATCTCTCCAGTTAAGATATAAACCAACAAACTGGAAA
Source organism: Rhinolophus ferrumequinum (assembly GCF_004115265.2). Taxonomy (NCBI): domain Eukaryota; kingdom Metazoa; phylum Chordata; class Mammalia; order Chiroptera; family Rhinolophidae; genus Rhinolophus; species Rhinolophus ferrumequinum. The sequence continues at coordinate 31,296,749 of NC_046303.1, read as the reverse complement.
TGAAATTTTAATGCATCAAGTAAAAATAACTAGTATGCATGTTGAGAGGGAATTTTCCCACAATAAAATTTCTAGATAGAAGTTAAGGTCCCTACACGCTCCTCAGATAAAAAGAATATAAGCAGTTCTTTAATATTCCCTTAAGGTACAATGACATGGTGAAATTGTTTGCTCACCAAGTTGGCATTCCTTTGAGAGGAAAGAAAGAAAACGATATGTTGTTGGGAATATTTCAATGTAGCTCTATAAAGACTGAAAAATGCTTTGACTTGCAAAGACAATTTTACTGCACTGTAAAAGTGGCCGTCTCCTCTCCAGACTATCCTGCATTTCTACATTTTATTACAAATGCATTTCTAATTTTTATAAAATGCTACTTTGATCATTCAGCTCCTTGGTCAAAATTGATTATGGTTTCTTATGGTGAGACCATGTCTACACTTTTCAAGATCCTTGATAAATTCTACCAATCCTACCTATCCCCGATTTTTATATCACTTTTCTCCATCATAATCTTTATTACCTTTATTTTGTTGTCTTTCCCTTGGTCAACTCCAACACGTAGGGGTTTACGCACAAAATACTCAAACACACACGCACCCACACCCACACATACATTCCATATTTTATATTCTGGCCCTGCGACTATTACTTACACTTTGTCTCTTTTCTGCAGTCTGCTTATATGTTTTTCTCCTAGCCAGATTCTAAACTTATTATCAGTTTTCTTGTAGGAAGTTTCACTTCCCTTTAGGAAGTTGCCTTGATGACATTTATCTCCATTATTCATCACTTTCTTATCCCTGCTACTTATTTATCATGACACTATCCAGTGCTTGGTTAAAAACCACTTTTATTGTGCTTTCTAAATTTTTATGAACATATAGGCTGTGAACATATAGCTATAATTTTTAAGCTTCCTTTACATTTATCATAGTCCTGGGCACAGAATGAAACATAACAAATAAACTTTATTTCAACAACTCCCTTTTCACTTCTCTATAGGGAGCTGCAGCATAGACTCAATGCAAAGCACACTTATGTTAGGAAGCTGCCAGAACTGCCCACCAATCCTTTCTCCTGGGTGGACAAAGGCAATCAGGCTCACTGGCAGCCTCCATAATCATTACCATCCCCATGGACCAAGAAAGGAAGAAACGGCCCTCCCCACCAGCATATCCACTCTGCCTCTTTGAATTCTGTGAGACCTGTTCTCCAGGCAATGATCAAGACTCAGGTAACAATTCTTCATACACCCTGTTTTCCTTGGCCATCCTTTGATGCAATACCCTCAATTTATCACCTTCTGTGTTCTGACCTTCTTATTAATCATCTCCTTTGATAATAAAACTGGTTTTCCTTCTTTTCCAAGCTCTCTCATGTGTCTTCTGGAACTCAGCCCAATACACCACCTAAGTAAACATTCCTTTACTTCATTACATTCACATAAACTTGGCTACTTCCAAATCACTTCTCCTAGGGGTTTCATAACATATCTCATGGTTACAATGTGAGGGTCAAATATCCACATCTCTCTGATTTCCTCATGCCATAGCTCCTCCACCTTTTCATGAAAAATCCGTATAACTTTGCAGCTCACATGGCAATCTCCTTTTTTTTTTTTTTTTTTTTTTTTGCTTTTTTCCATCAATCTCTGGGAAATACCTCTCTGCTGCTGTCATACTAGCACATGTTCATTATGTTCATTAGAATCCTCTTAACAGTGTCTTGCACAGAGCAGGAGTTTTAATTTTAATAAAATCCCACCTATCAAAATTTTCCTTCATGGGTCAGACTTTTGATGTTATTTTTTAAAAAACTCATCACCAAAACCAAGGCCACCTAGTTTTCTTCTCTGTTTTCCTTTAGAAGTTTTACAGTTTTGTGTTTTACATTTATGTCTGAAATCCACTTTGAATTAAATTTTGTGTAAGGGTAAGATTTTTATCTTACAATTTTTTTTTGCATATGAATGTCAAATTGTTCTAGTATTAATGTTGAAACTACAACACTTTTTCCATGGAATTGCTTTTGCACATTTGTCAAAAATCAGTTAACTATATTTGTTTGGGTCTATTTTGGGAGCTCTCTATTCTTTCTGTCTATGCTTTCCTTTCACCAGTACCACACTGTCTTGTTTACTATAGCTTTAGAGTCTTGAAATCAGATAGTAGTGGGGAGGATCCAAGAATGCAGAGTAGATAAACACTGTGCTTGCCTCATCCCATGAGCACATCAAAATTACAATTAAATTACAGAACAGTCAACCTGGAGAACCACCTGAAGTCCAGCTGAACAGACGTTTTATAACTAAGGATATAAAGAAGAAGACACATTGAGACTGGTAGGAGGGGCACAGATGTGAAATGGGCTAGTCCCATACCTCCATGTGGTGGATAAAATTTGGAGGGATATCTCTACCATAGAGGTTCTCCACAGAGGAGCAAGGGACCTCAACCCCACACCAAGGCCCCCAGCCTGGTGTACTGGTGCCAGGAAAAAGAAGCCCTCACAACATTTGGCTGTGAAAAACAGTGGTGATTCCAACCATCTGGGAGGGACAAAAGGGTGCGGGAAACCAGACACCTTCTTAAAGGGCCTATTCAGGCACTCACCTTGGGCTCCAGCAGAGGGATGGTGACTCTGGAGTTGTCAGAGAAATACAGGAAGAGACTGAGTCATTTAACTTCGAGTTGAGGACTGGAGGGACAGTCCCCATTTTCCCTGTATGGGGCCCTTCTCCTGTGCAGCCAGCAAGTGGGCACTGTCTTTCCTGTGATGACCCTACCCTCACAGGCCAAATCTGAATCTAATTGGCCTGGTCAGCTCCACTCGCTCCACTCTGCTGACTCACTGGAACCCAACCCCAACCAACTCTCCCAACACCTGAGGCAAATTCTCTGTGAGCAGCCAGGCCTGCTCGAATTAGTCTTTTTTTTAAAAAAAAAAATCTATCAGAGTCCAAGGGCCCCAGGTGGGTGGCGACTGGCCTCAGTGTGCTCTGAGACTTTCGCTGAATAGCAAAACGTTTGGCCATAGAAGGGAATGGATTGTCACCATCTGCAGTGGCATGGGTGGACCTGAAGGGTACTGTGCTGAGTGGAGTATGTCAGACAGTGAAAGACAGGTGCAATGTGATTTCAGGTATATGTAGAATCTAAAAAACAAAATAGACAAAACAGAAACAGACTCATAGATACAGAGAACATTTTGATGGTTGCCCGATAAGAGGGGGTTTGGAGGTGTGAGTGAAAAAGAGGAACGGATTAAGAAGTACAAATTGGTTGTTACAAAGTAGGCATGGGGTTGTAGGTTATAGCATAAGGATTATAGTCAATAATATTGTAATAACTACATATGGTGTCAGATGGGTACTAGATTTTTAGGGGTGATAGAGAGGAGGGGGTTGGGAGACAGGGTAAAAAGGGTGAAGGGATTAAGAAGTACAAATTGGTAGTTACAAAATAATCATGGGGATGTAAAGTAAAGCTTAGGGAATATAGCCAATAATATGGTAATAACTATGTATAGTGTCAGGTGGGTACTAGCCTAGGCAAGGGGATCACTTCCTAAATTATGTAAATGTCTAACAACTATGCTGTACACCTGAAATTAATATAAAATAATATTGAATATCATCTGTAATTGAAAAATTAAAAAGAGAGGGGAAACGTGAAGGGCAATAAGTGGTCTAAATTCCGAGGTATAAAACAAATAAATCGTGGGGATGTAATGTACAGCATAGGGAATATAGCCAATAATACTCGTATCATGACTAGCATGGCACGATGTCAGATGGTTGCTGGACTTACCATGGTGATCACTTCTTTAGGTATATAAATGTTGAATTAACTATTGTGTGTACCTGAAACTAATATAATGGTGTATGCTAACTAGATTTTAAATGAAAATCTTAAACACACACCAATGTAAAAACAGAAGGAAAAAATGGCAGAGGGATGGTGGTTAACTTCTGATAAAAAGATTTTGTTACCTGCCCACAGTCAATAGGCCATATTTAAATCCCTACATGACTCTAGTCACCTAGGGAGGGATACCATGCTCTCTCTGGCCCACCGTCTCTTCACTGGGGCCGAGTTCCTTACAGTCATTATAAAAGGTGACCAAGGCTTATACCTTCTACACTGTAAATAGCTGGAGAGTTAAGGCCACCTCCACTACTAAAACCAGTCCAGCATAGAGGGACCTGCGCTGGGGAAAATTGGCAGCTTTATTTCATCCAGATGCCCAGCGCTAGAGATATCAAAACCTACTTATTTTCATAGACACCTTCACCTGGTGAATAAGAGGTATTTCCTACTAGGATGGAAAAGGCTATTGAGGTTTCTAAGGTCTTATTAAAGGAGATAATCCCAAGATTTGGGCTCCCAGTTCACTCCAGAGTGACAACGAACCTTCCTTTGTCAGTAAGGTGTCTGCCCTAAGGATAACTTATAAACTCCATTCTTCCTACAGACTTCAATCCTCAGGAAAAGTAGAATGAACAAACCAAACATGAAAAAGTCCTCTGGGCAGACTTTGTCAGGAGACCTCCGAGCCCCGGTTGCGATGATTGCCCACTGCTTTACTTCTCTGTCAAACTGCTCCAGAAGAGCCCTTACAGTTCAGCCCTTACAAAATGCTCTATGGGAGGCCTCTTGTATGTCTGATCTGCTTGTAGACTCTCATCTCAATTCTGTCATTTCTTATATCATTAACTTGGGAAAGATTCAATGGACACTCAGGGAATATGGGGATCAGCATCTCCTCCAGGTCAACCCCATTACAACCCCGTAGAACCAGATGACTAAATATTATTAAAACTCTAACATGAGAAGTCCCCGGCAGACCAGTTAACTCCTAAATGGGAGGGACTTTGTACAGTTCTCCTGAGCGCGCCAACCACTGTCAAGCTACAAGGAGTCAGGAGCTGGGTCCACCTCTCTCGAATCAAAAACCTGTTTCATTTAAGTCTCCACAGGACTCCCCCAGAAAGGAAGACGATCACTGAGAGAACCCCCAAACAACATCTTATTCCTGTGAGCTGGTTGAAGACCTTAAGCTCGTCTTCAAACAGACAAACGAGTCAATCTCCCAAGACAGATAAGTAACAGCAGTTTGATCTCTAGATGGTGGTCCACCAAAGATTCCAACCCGTTCCTCCTGAGGATGACAAACCATGCCAGCAGCTGCACAACCAAGCGGCCTGCTCTTTTTACTCTCCCACGGCTGCCCCTTGCAGCACTCCCTAGTTCCTCTGTAGCCCCCTCCCCACTGTAATAGAATAGCAAGGAACTCTGGGGCCCACAGGCAAAGAAAACGCTCCTGTTCATGAGGAAACAGTTTCAGAAGACAAACCTTCCTCCCCAGATTCCTTGTAAGATTACAAAGGCACAGATTTCTTGAGGGGGGACTGTGACTATAGACAGAAAGAATAGGGTTGAGGGGAGGGGGGGAGAAAGGGAAGGAGGAAGTGCAGGAAAACAAAGCTAGGAGGAAATGAGATCATCCTTAACTCTTTATTTTTTTTCCTGGATTCTTCTTTAATTAGTTTGAGGTGTACAAAGCAACATAATAGTTAGACATTTACACTCCTCACAAAGTAATATCCGCCTCCCCCAAGCTACTACCCCTCTGACATTGTATATAGCTGTTACAATAGCATTGACTATCTTCCTTATGCTGTACTCCACCTCTCGTGACTCTCTCTCTCTCCATATATATATATATATATATATATATATATATTCTGATAGGTGACATGCAATATTATTCTACTTCAGCTTCAATTGTACATCACATTGGTCATGCATCTACACAGTCAATAAAGTGGAGATCATCCTTAACTCTTCCGCTGCATTAATTGATTTCAAGTTTTTTTTCCAAAATGTGTCAGAAATCTACAAAAAAAACAGAAAGTTGATATTTTGACTATTTTATGCATTTAATAATAACATTTTGAGCTGCTTTGTGTATAAATGACATTATTTTTATGTATAAAAACTTCGGATATGTTCATTCGGATATTATCCAACCATTCCAGGAAAGGGGTTAAGAAAAAGCGCAGTCACTAGACCAGCCAGAACTAGATTTCAGTGGCCGAGAGCAGATCCAGGATGCTATCTTGCCACCCAAGGTGAACTTCAGCGAATTATAATGGATTAGAATTAGCATCTCAGAATTAGCATCTCAGGGAAAATCTCCATCCCCTGTGCCACCATGACAGTTCTGACAAAGAACAAATAAGGACAAAAATCCCTCCTCCTGATGGGAAAGAGAGGTCAGCAAGGACCCACCTAGGAACGCCGAGAACACCACCCCTAAATCTTGACTATTTCGTATCCTCATTTTAGAAATAATAAATTCCTAAGCCTCTTTGTTCTTCAGCGCAGTTGCTCTTCTCCAGGCCTGCCCGCTCTCAAGTTCTAGAGAGTGTACTGTCCTTTTAATAAATCTGCTGCATGCTTGGCTTATTTGGTGTGTCCCTGAATTCTTTCCTGCAATGTTCACCAAGAACCCGTTTTCGGCAGCAGTGACTATTCTCGTAATTGTCAGGAAGCAAATATTTTTATGTGTCTGCCTAGTTAGGGCTGTCAGGGCAAATTTTGCTGGGACCTGGATCAAAGGAAGATCTTGAAATTTAAAGTTAACTGAATAAATAGTAAGAGACCTGCCTCTCTGGAGGGATGTATTTGCTTCAAGGGATGATAAGACCCTGAGGCCTGGAGACATTCCAAACAGCTGTAAACTCAGAGAAACTTGTCTTACATTCCAAAGGGTAAGAAACCAGGATCCTCCCTATTTTCTCCCCAGAGAGAGTTTCTGTACATTAGGGAGGAAAGTTTTCTCTCCGTGTCTCACAAAGGATGAAAGGGGAGACAGCTGTCCCTCTTCTATATTAGCTCTCAGATTTCACGGGGTTCTTCCCTTATAGTACAGACCACAGTAAGTACAAGGTGCCATCTGCCTCTCATTGCATCACTCTAGAAGGGGCCAAAAGTTGAGGCTAAGGGAACTGAAGCAGTTTTTAGAAGTACAAAGAGTTGCCCCCTGCCCCAGAAATCTTATATCTAACTCTCAGGATAATATAAATAAATATGAATATTAAAACATATCAATATTTACAAATTTAATTTCTGTGTTCACAAGTAGGCTATGTCCTTGAGGGTAGACATCTTTGTGATTCATGATGGTATTTCTAGTGACTGGCAGACTGTGGTGCTTAAGAAATCTTTTGGTGGTTGCTTGCTGAGTAAGTAAGTGAATTGCCTTATCAATGTAAGAAACATCTAAGCCTGCAGAGAATTTCTGTAAGAGTTTATTTGAGCCCAACTGATGACATATGCTGGGGAGCAAGATCTCAAATGCTCCAATGAAAAACAGTTTTGCACTTTCTTTTATGCATTTGAAATTAAAGAGGGAACATAAGGTAGATTACAGGAAGATGGGAAAAGGCAAGGCAGGGATTGAATTACAGGATATTTAATGAGATATTATGTGTTTTCTTGAGGGTGGTCACCCTTTAGAAGGAGGGGTCTGAAAAGAGGCATTTCAAGGAGGCGTGAAACTAGATGTACAGAAACAATGGACAGGGCTTGCATAAGGCAAAAATAATCCTTTTACTAAAAGCTATAGGCCTGGGACATAACTGCCCACCATGACCTGCCCATTTAGGATTTTATGATCAGATCACCTTGTGAGATTACTTTCCAAAGAACCCCTTTTTTTCATCCACAGTCTCCATGGCTGAAGAATAGTTAAGTGGCCTAATAATGCATAGCTTCAGGTGACTCTGCTAGTAGATAGGGCCTTCTGGTAATACTGCCTGAGGAAATCCGGGCCCTGCAGCTCCCCGGTTAGGCTCAGTGCTGATGAGGCCAGTGGCAGTGTACTCTCCCCCCTGTAGATTAATTACGAGCTACTCACTTGCATGACCTCAGACATCACTCTGATTTGTTGCTGTCTCAGGTACATTCCTCAAAGGAGTTTCCTCAAAGCAAAACTCTGGAGTATACAATACTTTGAATTAAATCCCAGCTGTGTCCCTTGATAGAGGCAACTTGCTAGATTCTTTGTGGCTCAGTTTCCCATCTGTAAAATGGGTAGAATAACAATATCACAGATGTTATGAAGATAAAAGGAGTACATTTATGCAAAAGAGTTAATAATATAACGTGTGGTAAGGGAAAAAAATGAATTAATTAATGTAAAATCCTTCGAAAAATACTCGCCATATAATAAGTGCTATAGAATTTTTTTGGCTTAGGTATTATTCAATTTTAAAAGAGTTCAGAGAGAGAAGAAATCTCCTGAAACCAATCTATATTCTAATATATGAAATAAATATTTTTGTCCAATGAAAACTATAGTTTAAAAAAAAATCAAGTCAAAAAAAAAAAAAATCAAGTCAACATTATAACCTATAGATTACCTTTGTTTAAGAAATCATTTCTTCAAGTTCAGTGACAAATTTTACCTCTGAAATAATTTCCCCCAAACTAAAGCATGGTAAGTGAAATTTTGCCTGGAACTATCTGGATTATGTAAAAATAAGAATCTCATCTGACTCTCTAACACTGAAAATACGGATATATTTTTAGTTACAAAGAACTATTGTCAGACAGTCTTAAGAAAAAAGGTAAGAAAACATTCTCTACTTTCCAACAAGCCAGGGAACTGTTTTCAAAGGCTTTTAAACATTCATGTTTTGTGCTTGTTTTTGCTATCATTTGGAGGTCTGCTTTCACAAGATGCAATATGATATGTAGAAGGGCAAAGAGGCTGCCTAGGGAACAACTGAAGCCTGATTGTTACTTTAATGGCTTAAGTCTCTTTTCATTCATTCGATAAACAAATATTGAGAGCATGCTTTGAGCAAGGTGCTGTGTTCAGCAGTCTGTGTGTTAATTTATAATCTGGAGTGAGCCAGCTCCTCCTCAGTGTTCAGGAAGGTGCTGTTTTGTGCAGTGCCCTCAGACGGACCCAAAAGAGTTAATAAATCCCATTAGGTAACACACGACCCCACCATCCATCCAGGTTTTTACTGGACGGCATTACCGAAGCGGTCAAGGTCTGGGTTTGATCCCTGCCTAAACAGCTTCACTCAGCCTTGCTCAGTGGTTGCTGGTCACAGACCATTCTTTGACCCAAAAAAACTTTACCCAGGTTTCATAATCAGGCAATAGGGTAGATTGGAGCAAATTTGTCATTAGCATTGATATTGCATGCTCACACTGTATGAACTCGTATCTGAAGGACAGTAGTTTATTTCTATTTCTACCAACTTATTTGTATAGGAACTTAATATAAGGATCCAGTATCTGATACTTAAATAACCTTATTGATAAAATAGCTACTTTCTACGTAAATTTTATTATGTGCCAAAGACTGTTCTACATACTTTACGTATATTGACTCATTTTAATTATTGCAGGATTCCTATAAGGAAAAATGCTGTAATATTAGCCCCATTTTACAGATCAGAAAACTAAGGCAGAGAGAAGTTATGTAACTTGCCATGGCTATTAAGCAGCACAGCTGGGATGGACATCTAGGTAGTCTGGCTCCAGAGTACATGCCTGACCACTACAACATTCAGGCAAAAACCCACTGTTTTCACTCATCAATCAACAGACACCACAGATGCTCTCGTTAGTTATTTGAAAATTAAATTATTTTCTCATTTCAGAAAATTGTGCTGATTGCTGCACTGTATTTTGTAAACAAACTGATAGTGAAAAACATGATCTCAGTATTTTAGCAAACAAAACTGTTTTGATCCTTTTACTATCCCAGTAAAAGGCTCCTTGATACCACAGGTACCACATCCAGACATTCAAACTGTCTTCAGTTTAGCTCCAATTTACCCTTCCCACCCTCTCCCGATACTTTTTTCATGGTCTTCTTCCCATTTCCTCCACATAAACTGTCCTCTTTCTACCTATTTACGTTAGCCTGAAGTCACCTTTCCTTCTTTAAATTTCTATATCAATTAATGATAGTGCATTTGCCTGACTACTTATATTAGAAATTATGACATTTCTTCTATTGTTAATTTGAACTGGTACTAAAATCTTTGGTCATGATTCAACTTTTCACATGTTTGTGTCTTTTAACGCTTCAATAGGACGATAAGGCCCATGAAGGCAAAGATTGACTTTTAAGCATGAAATAAAATGTTTAGTTTAGTTTTTTTGTGAATATATTACAGCTATGATTAACCTGGAAATAAACGTGAATCTTTCCCAGATTGAGAAGAAATGATGAGGGCCATTAAAAAATATTAAGATGGGTTGATTTGGTTTTAGATCAATAGAATAATCTGCTCACTTAGGAATTATTCTATTGCTATTCACTGTCTTGCCAGCTCATCAAAAATATATTAATCCAGAAATATCATTCAATGTCTACTATACATGAGACAGGTTTAGCATCATGGTTTTTATATAGGTATGTGTAATCCACAGTCTTGGATTGCAGGGAACACACAATCTAGTTGAGTTTCTGGGTTTCATATCTCTCCATCACATTTAACTAGCAACCTTAGGAATTACGTAACAAATACTAAAATGGCTCTGACCAATGAGAGAGTTTAGAGGAGGAAGTTGTGAGAGAGATTACTTTGAAGTGGGATGTCCAGTCTATGGAAATGGAATTTGAGTTGGGCCTAGAAGGTTGAGCAGCTTTTAGGAAAACCAACAAACAAACAAACAAAAACACAGATAAGGGAAAGGGCATTTCAGGTAGGCATATGTATAATGAGAGAAAAGAAATGTGTTTGTCCCGTATTTAGAAGACACTATATTGAACCATTCAGTAATGAAGGATACAAGTTGTAAGGTTGGTCATGTAGAAAACTATAAATATCAGATTCTTAGGCATTGGGAAGCCAGCAAAGGATGTTGAGCTGGATAAGTGATATTATAAGAGCCTAGTTTGGACTTAAGACAGATTGGAGTATGGGTGTTCAGGAAAGAATCATTTGAAAACATAGATTCAAAAACTTCAACATTAGAAGTGCCTTCCTTAAACAACTAGATCTCATTTAGATAAAGATAAAACTGGAACTCAAATAGGTAAAGAGAATTGCCTAAGAACATGGTATAAGGTTTTTCTTTTTGTTTTCAAATTGTTATTTCATTTTCTGATCACAAATTTGTAATTTCATACAAATTTTGTCATCCTTAAAAATGAATTGAAAAGACTGAGTTGAGAGCAACTCTATCAAATATCAAAGTGTATTTCAGAGCCAGAAACACATTAAAGTGCATACTTTTAATGGAATTGATTTAAAAATTCAAGACTTTGCTATTCAGTAGGCTATTGTCTTAGATATTAAAGCACCTTTTTTACATTTATGGAAAATAGTATGCTAATAAACAATATGTAGCTATATTGCATTACTTCACAACCAGTCCTGTGTTATTTTCATTACATTAAATGGTAGCAGTAAACATAAAAATGACGTCTCATAATTTGTTGACAAACTTTATTATTTTGTTGCTGGATTTATCACTAAGACAGTTCACATCATTTTCACATCATTTACTAGACAACATGTTTTCAAGATTACTGACATTTCTGTTGGTTTTGAGTGGCATTTAATGTTTATTTGCCCTTGGCTAAGAACTATAAAATCTCATTAAAAGACAATTGCTCATTTTCATTAAGTGGCCATGAAATATGGATGGCAAAATTTTTCCATCTGAGTCCAAGGTGAGCAAGAAGGAAGAATAGTCATAAAATCTGAAACACTGACCCATTTACTCAAGAAATTTTCTTACTTCTAATAACTTTTACCCATCATTTAATTTCTTTTGAAATATGTAATAATTTCCATTAGCCAAAGAACACCAGTGGAGAATGATATTAAAAAAAGATCAGTTGCAATTCAACTGGTTTGGAAAAGTGTTCCAGAGTTTCTACAATGTTGTAAAACTCCTTGTTAAACCATTTATAGCATAAAATCTTATATTTGATGTGCATTTATTTAATACAGAGTTCTGATCTACCCTTAAGTGCAAGAATGCTGTTCTATAGGCAGAAGTTTATTTATGTATCTATTCATGTATTTATCCAGGAAATGTTTATTGAGTGCCTAAGTAACTGTGATGTAAGGAAAAGAGTGAAAAATCCAAAAAAGACATGTATGGCTAGATTGCTAATCAAGATAGAAGCCAAGTGTTCATGGTGGGGGACTTCTTACATAATATCCTGTGAAATTATGAAAGCCCCTCAATTCTTTCACCAGGACAGACCAAAGTGACCTGGAAATTCCATATACATTTGCACTATTGGTACACATCTAAGCATAAGTACAGTACCTGAAAGTATAGTAGAAGAGTATATATAGAAATTATCAAAGTCAATGCCCAAGCTACTAGCTCACAATGATTTCCATCTCTCTTTGCACATGTCATTGTAGCTAAGATCAAATTCTCCTACCATTTTTAGCCAAATTTGAAATTTAGAAGAAACAGAATATTGTGCTGATGAATATTCAGCTTGCTTTGTTGACCTTGAAAATTATTATATGTTGCGGTAAACATATTGATTTTGTCAAAAAGATATATGTGCGTGTAAATGGAAAATTGTAGTATTTGAATGAAGTCCTGCAGTTTTTATGGAAATGTGGATGAAAGTTCCGAGACTGTGGAGTACACAAACTCCCTACCTCCCAAGCAGCTTACTCCAAGGAAATTTACAGCTAAATCCCATGTGAGAGTACATGTTTATATGTGCATATGCATGTGTGCATATGCTTTCTTTAGACACAAAGTGCAGTACTTCCTTTGCAGAACAAGAAATGAGGGGTGTCAAGTATAGGACGGTGTCCTTGATGAAGGGCGTTAGGATATATTTAAGGTCTAATGCCTTAGATTGATGGCATTTTTTATTCAAATATGGTTATTCTGACAAGAGTTTAGAATTTAGTCATGGCAAATTTATTCCACTAATTTTATTTTATTCTAATTTTTCTTTTCTTCCTTCCCTCCTTCCTTCCTTCCTTCTTCTTTGTTCCTTCCAACCTCCCTTGTTCTTCCCTTTTTTTAATGTGCAAAATTTTACCAATAAGGGTATTATGGAGGTGGGTAGAAAGGATGTTGTCTGAAGGTAAAGTGGGATTAAATTAGTAAAGAAAGATGGTGTGGAGATAGCAAAAATAAAATATGCCATGACTTAACTCAGTAATTTCTATTGAATTTCTATTTTATTATTTATTTTTCAGATTATTTAATCCAGAAATTGCTTGGGAATCTAAATTATCTAGGTAATTATTTTGGTACTCCATTGTATTTGTTATGTGAATACAGTCCTTAAATAAAACTTTAAAGTAAATGTACCCAAAACTATAAAGAATACATGCGTTGCACAAATGATTATTGAATATATTCATGTAAATAAATACACATTGTACTATGTGTTATGGAGCATAAATAAGAAAGCAAAGGATGATTAGAAATTTCTGGACTGCTATAAAGTATGTATATTTTGTTTAAAAATTAAGGTTTTAAGTTGTTTTCAATACTTTTAAAAGGTTATACCCAACATGTAGATAAATTGGACTTGAATATAAAGTGAGGAAAACGTGTACCTCAAATTCTTCTTAGTATTTTGCCATTAATTTGAGAAAAGAAATTTAAAAGATTATGTCTACTATTATAATAAAAATATTTATTATAAAAATTATCACATTTCTCTGTACAGAGCCTGGAGACAAAAACACAATTTATACATTAATAATTTAAGTGGGTCTTAATGTGCGGTATCCATTCACTAGAATCCTAAAGCTCTTCCATAAATTTCACAAATACCAATGTAGACTACTTCTATTTTATAGAATTCCATTTACACAGTTGATGTTATTGAGATCCCAACATTTCTTTTTCTCTAGGGTTTTAAAGATAGTTCACAGTGTTTGGGTTAATTAATTAATCAACTGCTTTAAATCTTTGGTAAATACAAGTATTTACATGCAAAAATGTTTAATTTCAGTAAAAACTGAAAAGTCAAATAACCTTTAAGTTAACCTAAAAGTCAAAATAACTGGCAAATAGTTTTGTGTTATCAGAAGCCAGAATTCCATTATCAAGAAAAGTCACTAAAACTTCTGATGATGAAATCTGAAATCCGCAACAAATAGTTTAAGGCTTCTATGACCACTCCCAGAAGCACCACAACAACAGGCCATGACAAAATTAAACACAAATGTTAAGTTCAACACATAGAGATTACTGATTATTTTCCAATGCAAGGTCTAATTTTTCCTATATTCCAGTTTGAATATCAATTTGACACAGAAGAGTTTATTATCTCATTAAAGCCTAATGTCTTGTAAGAGTGAGAGAGCCATTTAAATAAGTCATACTGTTTTGAAAGGCACCAATTCATCTTCTTACCAATAATTTATCCATGAAAATATGGATAATTTCTTGAAATAACTTGTGCAGAAATCAGCAAGATGCTTGCCTTCTGCTTCCCTTCCTTCCATCTTCCTTTCCTTTCTTTTCCTCCCTTTCTCTCTCCCTCCCTCCCTTCCATCCTTCCTTCTTTCCCACCTTCTTTCCTTCTTTTCTTTTTTTGTTTTTTCATTTCTTCCCTTTCAACCTGCATACTTGAACTCCCCAAAAGTTCCAAATGCATTACAGCTGTCATTCGTTAGCTTTCAATCTCAGTGATTCACAAATGAAAGTATCCCTAGCATGAAGTCCTCTTACTCCCAGGCTACTTGTTAAATATACACCAAGAAGTATTTAAATTCTAATGTTCTTGAGCCATTTGATAATTGGGAATATTTTTTTAAAGACATGTTAATGGTGGAGTGTAGAGAATATAACTAAGTATATCAAAAATACATCTTTTAAAACCTAGAAAATAGGTGCCTTTGCATCACCACCACTGCAGAGTAGAGAACAGCCCTTCCTACTTTGTTAGGTTCTGAATGCATGATTTCATTTCCTAACATTAGTTTTCCCAATCTACTATTTCATTTATAAACAAAGCAAGGTGAGGGATATTTTTGCTATCACTTTGGCAATTCTTTCTCTCTCACCAACCGCCAACATCCTGAATTCAGTGTATATTTTAAAATTCACTGAAGACTAGGCACCTGGTACTAAGTGTTCACTTATTATGTGAAGTGTTAACAGGGAAAGCAGCATAAGAAAGATCCTGTATTTATCAGAAAAGGCTTTCTTCTGAGTTTTCACATAGGCTCAATGCCTTGGCTGTAACTTTGAATAACATGTTTTGACTCATTCCTTATTCAAAGTGAATGTTATTTTAGTTACCAGTTTTCCCTCTCTAGAGCACATAGATATATAATGAACACAAAATGTACATTCATATACATTTCTAATCATCTAGTGTACACGTAACCCTAGTGCTTTGAATGGCAGGAAAATTACTGGTATAATTGACACTTGATATCTCATAAATATTAATATCTTATGATGCCAACCAGAGGTCTAAAATATCAGTCTCCTGAAACTGCTAGCCTGTAGCTTCACTTTGCTCCCTTTCCCATTGTTGTTGATAAACAGATGAAAAATTGAGGCTTATTATGTTCTTTAGGATTTGATATAAACCCAAGCATTATTCTAAGTGAAAAGAATAAAGAGCTGGCCATCTGTTCACTCCTGTAGTCCTGCGCTGTGCTTTCCTGGGTCACAGAAAAGAGTTTTGCTCCTCTTCCCTTCGGTGTTCTGCTCAACGAGTTTTTGTGGCGGTTGTTTGTTTTTGAGGGACCGAGCGTTCACATGCAAACATTCAGGAAGCAGCACTGCTGTAGACCCACTTTGATCCCTTCAAGTGTCCTGAGTGTTCCTCATCACACAGCCACTTTTTCCTTTGCCAGATTCTTTGGTTCCTTGCTTGGGATACACCAGTCGTCTGCCTCAATGCTCATCTGATAATGTTTGAAGGCTGATTTATTAAAGACTGGCAGTTTTTCTACAGACTCAGAAGACAAAGCCTGAAAGGAGAGGGCGGAAAAAAAAAAAATCAAACCAAAGAAATTATTTATGGCATAATTTATACTCCAAGAGATTATTCAAAATAAATTCGGAGGTAAAAAAAAATATATATCAAACATTCAAATACATTCTCTAATTGATTTAGTAATAAGAGTACACCAGGGCCCACAGAATGCTAGGCATTGTATAAAAGAAAACGAAAAAATAAATATTATCTCTACCCTATAGGGGATGAAATAGTATATATACAATTATAAATTAAGGAATAGAATTTGTGTTCAATATTTACACACGTTCCTTTTTTGGATGTTACTGATACGATAGAGTTGAATAGCAAAGCTATCCTTTCCAGGCAAAACTGTAATATTTGTGATAAAGAGTCCTAATCTGATACTATTAACCTATTAAAATGTGATACTATAAATATACAATCTATTAATTCTTCCCAATACTTTGAAGACTTTGGCTCATTTAAGAAATAAATACGTTAATTATTTCAGATGGTCAAAGATTCACTTGGCAAATAATTCCCTGGCACAGAATGGGAGCCTGGAGGCTTAATGTTTTAGGTGCTAATATGTGTAAATGTATTTTCAGTCAAAATAGTTGGCAAATGATAAACAGAATCAGAACAGTGACCTTAACAAATAAGTTGAGGCTTTACCAGAAATAGATAAAACATGCACCCAGCTTTAAAGCTTAAACAGGAAATGCCAAACGTCCCACTGACAACTAGTGAGCACTCAGCTTTCCTTTCTGGATTTCTAATAAGGTCAGTTTAAGGTCATGAGTATCTTGGTATCTGTTGTTTTTGAGGCTGGAACATTATTAGCATACATTTCCCACAAGTTTAAGCAAAACAAAAGTACAATTATTCTCACAGAAGCCAAAGGAGTTGCCTTAAAAAAAAATCACATGAGCATGTTCTCATTCTGAAACTAAAGTGCTTCTTGGGAAACAATTTTGCTTCACTGGAGGCAGGTAGAACTGGTTCCACTTCCTTTTTGTTAAGTTGCCCTATTAAATATTAAATAGTATATATACGCATACCAAAGAGAAAACAGAATGACTTGTGGTCATTATTTGCATTGATTCAGTTTGGGGTATTCACAGTGGACTCAGGGCTGGGAAAGAAGCAATCGTCTCAGAAGCATGATTTTTTTCTATTGAATTTAAAGTATACCTTTAAGTAGATGATAGCATCTGTTCCGTATCCCGATAAAGAGTAGAGATGCAGATCTCCCTGAAAGTACTTGGCATATAGACGAGAAATCGGCAAACCGTAACCAAAACCAGCCTATAGGGGAAAGATGTTATTGGTAAAGAGCCATGGATGTGATCATTAAAATACAATGTGGGAGGGAGTTATTATCCTACCTGTTACTGATGTCTTAGAACCTAGATAAATATCTTCTGCTTCAAATCAGAGACCCTTTAAATTGTTTCACCATTTTTAGCTTGCTTTATCATTCTTTCTCATATAGCCCCCATGCCCAATTTAACTAAATTGATGAACTTGCCTAAACACTTCCTTCTAATCCTTCCTCTACCTTTAGAACTAGGTGGCTGGGATGAACTTAGCCATATAATTGGTCTTACCAAAGGAGCATTTCGGGAATTATCCATCACAGGCGTTGGTGCCGTGGAATACATGTAACTAAAGAGACGGTCAGTGATCCTCAGGGGAACACCACCTCCTCTGTCTGAAATCTTAAACAAACAAACAAACAAGTCATCAGAGCTACACATTAAAAACAATGTGCATTTGTCTATATAAAAATGTCTTTCCTCCATTTAAAAGTCACCTGATAGACGACTTTGATCTATTGCTCAAAGCAGAGAGCTTTATTATTATGGCCTCTTTTTTAACTCTTTCACTGCATTCATTGATTTCAAGTTTTTTTTTCAAAAGGTGTCAAAAATCCACCAAAATGAAAAGTTGATATGTTGACTATTTTATGCATTTAATAACATTTTGAGCTGCTTTGTACATAAATTACTTTTATTTCGTTATATGTTAATAAATTTACCGTTATATTGAATTTTAGCAAAAAATATTCAAAACATACTAAGTGGTACCAATTAGATAGTGCAAGCCACAGGAAAACATGTGAAGGTCGCAGCAAAATAATTAATTCTCTCAAGAGAGACTCAAAAAAAAAATAGAGAATTGTTACCTTAATTGTAAGATCTTCTTTTCCCAAGACAACAGTCACCTCAACTGGTGTAAGGGAAGGCTTGTTTTCCTGGTGTTCAACTGTTGCCCTCATTGCATTCTAAAGAAAGCAACACCATAAGGAATTCAATGGCAGAAGAATGAGGGACACTAAATAACTATTTTTTTTATGTTTAAAAATAAAAGCAGCACAGACGGTAATTCAAAGTTCCTATTCTTTTTTTAATTTAGTAGTTACAACAGCTCTTTAAATAGCCATTTATGAATGTGTCATGCAGATGTATAATGAAAAATACTCATTTACCATGTAATATAGCACCTGGGAGTAATGTCTAATGGAAAAACAGTTCTGCTAGTTGTCAAGTTCTTATTTGTAAGCTTAATTTAAAGGTAGAAATTGTTTTTTATAGTCTATTTTGTAATACTCTCTTTTCTGTCTTTCCATTACATTTTGCACCCAAACACCAAAGACTATTACATAACAAATGAATCATTGAACCAATGTATTGGCTTTTATAAAATTTGCTGGGAAAAAGTTGTTGCTATTTAAAAGGATACTAAATAATTCTAAATTCAATTTCAATTTGCATGTGATTATCATAATTTTTACCAGTGAAGGCAAAATAACTGAGTTGGACCATTCAATTTAAAAATGAATCAAATCAACAAAAAAGTATCTTTTGTTTTTTCACAAAAAAGAAACTCAAACAAGTTTTCAGACAACTGGATGAATCTCGTACAGACACAGTTTGGGTTTGTTTCACCCACTTTCTTCTCTAGCCTTCTGCTGGTAAGTTATCTGCTTTCTGGTTTCCATTTAATATGAAGTTTTAATCATTAGCTGAAGTGAAATAACATAGATCAGATGTTTGTAGTATAATCAATACCTCATTGCACTAACATTAGAATAAGTTAGGAAACAGTAAATTCTGAGAAGAATTAGAAGCAGATTTCACTTTCTTTAGGCTTCCTCCTCTCCAGTCCAGAAGGACTATTGGGATTATCACAAAGAAATCTTTTTCCATCTTTTGGTGTTAAGTACAGAATTGTAGTTTGGTCTTAAAACCCAGGACAAGATTTGATTTTAGCACCTAGTTACTCCAGGCCAGTAACACCCCCATCCTCTGAGAGTTTCTTGGAAATGCAAATTCTCAGACCTAGAGAATTAAAATCTGTGGGGGCAGAGCCTAAGAATCTGTGTTTTCACAAGCCCTCCAGGTGGTTCGAATGCACATGGAAGTTTGAAAAGCACTGCCCTACAATCTAACCGTGCGATGTGGACTGTGGGCCAGCAGCATAACCTATTAGTTTATTAGAATCTGAGGCCCCCCCCAGATCCAGTGAATCAGAATTTGCTTTTAACAAAACCCCCAGGTGAGTCATATGCACATTAAAGTAGATCATTGAAAGAATGGACTGTCTTCTGCGTATATTCTAGACTCAGGTTGGGGCCCAGCCACCTACAGTTAATTCTAGACCCGAACCTCTGGATTTGGAATTGGATGAGCCTGCGGGGGTGGAAGTAACAAGGCCTCAATCCCTACAGCATTTACCCCCGACCCTCCTTAACAAATACACGAATGAATAGTGCTTTGTTGGGCACCTGCAAACATAATGGGAATAGGGGGCACTGACACACCATGAATCCTATTGTGCATTCCCAAATACATGTTGAAGCTACAAGGAACTCAATGTACCCTTTCAAACATTAACAGTAGCCACCTTCTGTTAAAAGCACAGAAGCATGCTTGGGAGAAGATAGTGAGGCTCCTGTTTAGTCAGAAGGATAAAGGAAATAAAAATGTGAACAGTGAATTAAAAAAAAACAAACTGCAATTATTGTGCAGTGTCATACCTTGAATAGTTCAAAGAGCATGTGGTGAAGGTGAGAAGGAACGTACACAATGTGAATCGGCTCCCCTGGAAATTTTCCTAGAAAAATTCAGCTCATTAGAATTGGTAAACAAATATTTCATTAAAATGAACTTCCATATCTATTTGATTAACGTTTTAGACTTAAACAGGTTTGGAATAGTCCCCATCCTTCTCACTGCAAAATCCTACCCTAGAACCTTTCCTCTTAAACAGCAAACACAACGTGTTTATTTTCAAAATGCTACTACAGTTGCTACCCAGTGCTCTATGATTAATTTTTGCATTTCTCTGCAAATGTATAACGTCAGATGAAGTGTGCAACAAGGGTGCTATAAATTAGATTACATGGATTATTTGTTTCTATTTTCAAAACTTCTGTACTGGACAATCTCAGAGTTAAAATTATATGCACTGGAAGAAAGAAGAAAAAATGAATACGTCTATAGTATAACGTCAAAATTAATGCTAGCTATAATTTTCATATTTTGAAATTGACGTAGCCCATGGAAATTTACAAAATAATGCATGGGGAAAAAATAACACATTTGATTCTTTTTGATTTTTATCACCCAAACATTAAATCTTACAAGCTAAATATGCTTAAGTTTCACCAAGAGGCTAAAGAAAACAAGAAACAAAAATCTCATAACACTGTTTGAAAAGAAAAATAAAAGTATTATTCTTTGGTGTCCCAGGCCTTGGCAAAGTTTGAATCAGAAAACATAATGTCTGGCTCAGTTCCCTTTTTATTTTATCAAACAGTTCAAGCAATTTATTTACAAGTATCGTGCAGCAATGCTGTTAATATTTAGAGATACTTTTCAATCTGTACTTGTACTCTTATTTTTAGTTTCGCAATCAGTTATATTTGCATATTCCCAATTCATGAGTTAGGCTACTCTTAATTTGAGCAACTTGATTTTAATTCTCATCACCAATAAACATTGTTCATGTATAACTATTACTTGGAAAAGATGTTTACTTTGAATCGAAAGTAGAATGTTATTCCAATTTAAGTATACTATCGTGCTTTAAGAAGCAACTTTGGGACAGGATAAAAATTGTGCCTTGCATTCAACATGTAATCACTTCAGTCAATATGGGAAGACTTTATCTTTTCAGGTACCCTAGAGTTGAAGCTGTTCAACTCTATTCAACTCTGCTTCCAAAACTGGTATATACGTTCCTATAGTGTAGTTTAAAAAAATATTCTTGGTAGGAACATTGAACATGACATCTACCTTCTTAAATATTTACATGTACATATACAATATCGTATCGTTAACTATCGGCACAATGTTGTACAGCAGATCTCTAGAACTTACTCATCTTGCATAACTGAAATCTTATGCTCATTGACTAGTTAGTTACTCCCCATTCCACCCCACCAGGCAGCCTCTGGCAACCACCATTTTACTCTCTGCTTCTATGAGTTTGACTATTTTAAATACCTCATGCAAGTGGGATCATGCAGTATTTGTCCTTCTGTGACTGGCTTATTTCTTATGGTGCAATTTAAAGCATTTTTGATTCTAGATCTTACGAGTAACTGCTTTAAAAGGATATCTCCTAAACTACCAAGCGGTTCCTCTTGCTTCTGGCCCCCATCCCCTGTATTCTGTAGTACGCAATCTTTTTTTTTTTTTTTTTTTAATCTAAGGTATTGGAACTTAGTTGCTCCTCTAAATCCCAAATTATTTGTTCAAACCACTCTTTAAGAATTGTTATTAGCAACTCCATATGCTCAATTGGAACTTTCCAGTTGAGATCAAGAGAACCTTGACTTCAAAAAAAATGTACACAAATTCTATGCAAGTTTAGAAGGGAAAAAATGGAACACAAAAGTTGCCTTGTGTTTACAAGAAGTAATCATACTGGAGAACACTCAATTTTCCATAGATTAAAATATATTTTATTTATAGCTTACCATTCACTTGTGTGAGCTTTAATTCTGGAGATGTTAAATAATACTGATCACAAAGCATTCTCGAACACTCAAAGGCATCTGGAATAGAAGTGTTTTTTTCATAATGATGAAATGAATTTGTGCCACATAACATTTTCAAGTAATCTTCAGTGTGTACGCCACCCTTAATGTAAAATATTTATTAGACTAAAAGTTTATGTATATAAAAATACCTTTTAAATATTTTATTGAAGAAAACTTATGACTGCTTAAGTTATAGCTATAGCAGTAGTAATCTGCATACTTCAGAGATCAAATACAATATATAAAAATATGGCAAATTAGCCACTGATGTTTGGCTTTTTTTATATTACAAATGTATGCTTAAGCCCCTGGCACTCAAAAGTAAAGGACCTTTATGCCAGTATTTATAAAAAATATAAAGGGAACACTCTAAATATAAATTCATTCACAGAGTCACCTCAACTATATGTCAATCATAGAGTGTACATTCTCAATAAGGGAAACGCAAATATTTAGAATTTACCTTGGACCACTGCAGCTACGTTACAGTTTGGATCAATGCTTCCAATGTGGCTTGGGTTTCCTGTCTGTGAGTCACTAAATATAAGAACTGTTGGAAAATAAATACAAAAATTATTGTTATAAAAATCAGGATAATGATTAGAATTACCACTGACAAAGAATGTGACCCACCAAATAGTGAAAAATCTAGATACAGTATGGCTTGTATTCTACGCCCATCTCTATATATCATGACCATGATGAACTAACTTACTGTGCTGGTTCATTAGCATCCGGGTAGAAATACGGTTCATATAAAATCGATCCAAGAAATACTGAAGATTTTGATTGGTGACCGGATCAACTGTACAGCTATCTTTATATTCTATGATTCCTTGTGCCATTGTAGGAACAACATTATGATGTCTATTTCGAACTGTGATGAGAGTATCTACAAAACTAAGCCAAAACATATTTACAGTTAGTGAAAGTTCAAATAAGTTTCATTCACTTATATTCCTTAGATTATAAATGTATTATAAGTGTGTGTAATCCCTTATTATATGTGTATGTCTGGAAATAGTCAAAGATTTAGACACGTATTCTAATGTGTATAACTTACTCTGATAACACTTTTTGGTCGTCTGGGCTTCTCTCATGGAATTCCACCAACTCCATCAGGCTCTGGATATACCTGTAAAGTGACAGGTATGCTTTAAGTTTTAAAATTGAATAGTCAGATATGAGTGGCTAAAAATAGAATGTCTTTTACAAATGAATTAAAAAGACAAAATAAGTGTAATGCTTAAAGTTAAAACTCCAAAAAAGGGAACACTCATACACTGCTGGTGGGAATGTAAATTGGTACAGCCACTATGGAAAACAGTATGGAGGTGCCTCAAAAAATTTAGAATGACCATACCACCCAGCAATCTCTCTCCTAAGTGAATACCCAAAAAATCTGAAAACATGTATCCATAAAATTATTGCAGCATTATGTACAGTGCCCAAGACATGGAAACACAAAGTGTCCTTCGATAAATGATTGGATAAAGATGTAGTACATATACACAATGGAATATTACTCAGCCATAAGAAAAGATAAAATACTGCCATTTGCGACAACATGGATGGATCTTGAGATTATTATGCTAAGCAAAATAAGTCAGACAGAAAAAGTCGAGAACCATACGACTGACTTCACTCATTTGTGGGACATACAAATGAAAGCAATAAATGAACAAGACAAACAAACAGTAACTCATAGACACAGACAACAGTTTAGTGGTTACCTAAGTGGGTAAGGGGGGGAGAAGAAGGCAGAGGGTCAAATATATGGTGACGGGAGAACTGACTCTGGATTGTGAAAACACAATGCAACACATAGATGATGTATTAAAAAACTGTACACTTAAAACCTATGTAATTTTACTAACCAATGTCACCCCAATAAATTTAATAAAAAATTAAAAAATTAAAACTCCAAGACATTTGGAAGTCTTTAAAAAAGAAAGCTACAACTTAACCCTTAACTTCCTAACTTAAATTTACATTTCTTTAACTATTCCAGATCAGAATTGTTTTCTGTTTTGTTTGGCAAATGTTTTTATCTTTTTATAGAAAAGCATTTAAAAACAACTTTTTAAGAACGTCTTCATATTTTTTCCTACTCCATTCATAGGTGAACAGAAGTGTTGAAAGCCGCAGTAAATACTACAGATTGCATATGTTTCAGATTGTAATTGTTTAATGGGTATATAATACCTATGTTTCTTGAATCAAAGAACAAAAAGCTGTGCAGTCAGTGGATTAGGATAAGGCTCTGGTGCATACCTACCTCAGTGCATATCCTGGCTCTGTTTTCTGAAAATCTGCTCCTTTGGATTATCTACCTTCTTTAAGCTTCAGTATCCTTATTTATAAAATGAGATGATAATAACTGACACTTTCTGAGTGCTGGCTGTGTGCCAGATACTTTTGTAAGTGCTTTTCAATGAATTATCTCATTCAATTATACTCAAATATGCCACTGAGGCATATACTTTACTCCCTTCAATAACAGAAGGGAAAATTGAGGCATAGAGAATTTAAGACACTTGACAAGGATTCTACAACTGGGAAGAGGCAAAAGCACCATTTGAACCCAGAGCCTGCTCTGTTAATTGGTTTGTAAATAACAAAGATTAGGCTCTTTCTAAATACTGTGTTTCCCCGAAAATAAGACCTAGAGGGACAATCAGCTCTAATGCGTCTTTTGGAGCAAAAATTAATATAAGACCCAGTCTTATGACTGGGTATAATATAATATAATATAATATAATATAATATAAAATAAAATACCGGGTCTTCATCTCTATCTATTTGTAGAATAAGATTCCTTTTGCAATATTAAATTCTGTCTTTTATTATTTAAAATATAAAACTGAAATAGTAACTCAATTATTTTTTATATTTCTAGAAGTAAAAATTACATTGTGAAAGTATTTACTTTTTCAGGCTAAAAATGTCTGTTTCTAGCTTAAAACTATTCTTAAGATAACTTACCTAAATTAATGAAACAAAATGTTTACATATTTCAAAAGTATTTACTACTCAGATTACCTGGTTTCCAATTATGATGGTAGTATTTTAGAATAATTCATACTTAGATAACTGTCTTAAAACTCAAGATTGTTTCAGAATGGTTCACCACTTACCAGCTTTTAACTAACTGCACTGAAGAGGTATTTACTAATCGATCGGGGAGGATATCAATTTCCTTCAGGATATTGGCGAGCCTCACAGGCAATTCTTGTCGCAGAAATGCAAAAGAAGTTCTTTCACATGCATTTTCCGAACCTGTAATAATAACGTTTATTTAGTTTTTGGAAACAAGTATGTCTAAGTGATATATTTGAATAGCATCAACTATCCAATATTGAATGAACACATATATTATAAAATTATATTTCACCCTCAGTTGGGTTAGTGTTTATAGACAATTTAGGAGTATCTTCTTCATAGTCTTTTTTTTTTTTTTTAAAGTGACCAATATGAGAATTATTATTTTTTTCTTTTTGAAGAGGATTCACTTCCAAGAAGTCAGAATAGCCCACAGCTCTTATTATTCATTAGAGTGCAGGGTTTGGTCAACACCACAATGACAATGAGACATCGTTCACAGAGTTGTAGATATAAAACTGGGAGATAAGGGGTAAGGTGGAAGTCGTGATGTTTCCAGACTAGTGGTAAATAATAACACATTTAAATCCTTGAAATTTTCTTCCTAAGGTTACGGCAGAAAGTTTGTAAATATTTTCAGCAGTAATGCAAATATATGGAAAACTATACCGGTAAAGAAACAAATTTGTTAGGAACACAGTTATGTACCCTGTGGAGGGTAGCTAAGGGATAAAAATCTCAATTAATTTGAGGCTACTTGATAACATTAGGAATCTTCTCCAAGAAGTACTAAGCCGTGAGGGAATGCGGTTTCTCCTTCACTGTTAAATGCTGACTGAAAGCAAAAAGTATTTTGATGAAAGCTTTGGACTGAAAGAAGAGGAAAGATGAGCTCAAACCATCCAACATCAGCGGGGCTGCAAGTGACCTCGACCTGCAGGCACAACCTGTCAGAAAGAAAGCAGATCCAGGAAAAGGAAAAGGCAAGGTACACTGGCGTCAAGGCTCCAGGTTCAGCAGCAAAGCGGACCCCAGTTGGTATTTAGCACTGAACCCAGCCTACCCTGCACCGGGATTGAAAATCAAGGCGGTACCCTAGTCCCAGCGCACCCGCCGGGGCCCTACGTCCCCCGCTCACCAAAGTCCAGCAGCTGCTTCATGGACAGCGGGGACGGGCTGTAGCGCGAGAAATGCTCGACCTCGCGGGGGACCAGGCCGGCGCTGCTCAGCGAGCGGGCGCTGCGCATCACGAAGCGGGCCGCCTTCATCTTGATGCTCACGGGGCCTGGTAGGGGCTAGGCTTGACTTGCGGGTGAAGGCTGAGAGGGACAGAGCCTGGAACCGAGGAGGCGGCGGGACGCGTCCGGAGACGAGGACAAGTATGCTGGAGGGCTGCGGCACCCCGATCTGAGCTGAGGTTCAGGGGTGCTTCGGAGCAGAGGAGTCGGGCAGTGAGTCAAAGGAGACGTGAGTGGCTTGAGACTCAAGTGCTCGACTTGCCACCACCGGCCGTCTCCTGCAGTTTTATTTGTTTCCCGGCACGCTCCCCCCAACACCAAAGGGGAGGAGTCACTGGGACTTGGAGACAAGTCCTGAGCCTGGGACCGAGCCAATCGGCTCAGATGAGGAACTTTGGGCCCCGCCTCCCGGCGGCTGTCCTGACAGTGCCCTGTTGTGAAGAAGGTAGTTGGAAGCCAAAGCGGACATCTGGAGGTAGGTGGGCTGGAGGTCAGCCACTTGGGACAGGGCCCGAGGTCGCGTGGGCTGGGGGCCCACCCAGACTCGTCCTTGTTTACAAGTGCGAGACTGTCTCAATGTCACACATTCCCGGCCAGAAACTATTTCCAAGAATCTGGACTCCAGGAGCTCATTGGTTCTTGCTCAGAGCGGGGCTTTTACAGTAACCAATCAGCTGCGTTGAAAAGTATGGACTTCTCTGCCATTGGATAGCGAGGGGACTAAACACCCTAAAGAGTTCTTGCCGCGAGAGAACAGGACACGTCAGGAACTGGAAGTTGTTTTTGCTGAGACGGCCCAAAATATATTAATTTATTCTTGCGGAGATAAAAGGCCATCGATTTATTTCTCTCCCGTAACACATTCTCTCCATTAGGTTTAACTCTGTTAATCAAAAACAAAATAAAAAAGGGATCAATTTGTCAATCTGACTCACCTTTTTCTCCCATCACAATATTTGCTCGCTCAGTTCCCCTGTATAAAATATTCTTAATCCATATCTTTGCCTAAGACATTCTTTTCTCTCCTTAAATGTCCAGCACAAACCATGTGCTACAAGAGATCTTTCCTAATTGCTTCACCTTACTCCCTTTCCCAAATATGGCTTTTGTCACTTATGACATCATATTGTAGCTATTTATGTTCTTATATTGTCCCTCTCTGCACCCCCTCCTCTGAAAAGGATCAGGGTTGGTGCCATGTCTGATGCATCTTTGTGATTCCCACCCACCCTGCTTTATTGCTACTCAAGCTTAAACAGTTGGGGAAACAAAGTGCATTTCCACTTGCTGATGAGCCTTGATACCACTATGAATTATATTTTTATATTCTGAATCCTTTGTTACATATTTGCTTAGCTTGATAAAGCAAAAACAAAAACAGAAAATGTGTTCCAGAAGCCAAAAGACTAAATCAAATTCTCTGATGAAGCAAGTATATATATTTAAGGTAAAAATACCTTCTTTTTCCTGAATTACATCCTAAGAACAAAATAGAAAAGCATGCATTTGCTTTTTCTTACCATGTGTGTGGGATTTGGAATAAGCAAAAATGTGTATTATAAAGACTTATACTCTTTAATCTGCAGAGGAAAGGTAATGGAAATGATGCATTATAGGCAGTTCTAATTTAGAAAAAGCCCATTGAGTGCTTGGCCTGGCTTACCCAGTGCTACTGACCTATGTGTTGGGCGATGATTAAAAGTCAGGTGAAGTCTTATGATGTTCACAGAATGCCTTAGGGCTAAATGTGAACCAGGGTCACCAAACTTTTGTCTCCATGTCATCCCATCCAATAATATTTATCAGGTTACTGTCACAGTGCATTACATTCTTTAATGTCATTTCTCTATTATGGGAACTGTTGTTATAATTGGCAACATTTATGGTAGCTGGACTGGAATAGCCAGGTCACGCTGTTTACCCAGTTGGCTAAGACACTATGTGTTGCAGGTATACCCTGCTTTTCAAAAGTTTATGTTACATCACTTTTCTTTTACGAAAGACCTCTACCTATTTTCAACAACCGAAAGAAATCCAAAGAGGAGTTTTGCTTTTATAAAAAAAAGGGGGGGGGAGTGAAAATAACATTCAGTGTTTGTTTCACAGGGAGCTTTATCCACAGCAACGAGAGTGGCACCACCAAGCTTCTTCCCTGGGAAATAAACTCAGTATTTCAGCATCAAACCACCCTAGCTTTGAACTGTATCTGTGAACATCTGGGCTTTATCTCAATTTATTTTGTGCATGTTAGCAAGATGTGTGCTAAGGTATCATAAAAGACTAAGAGAGCCTGTGAGGGTGTTACACTTAGCATAAAACTGGATATAATTAAGAGGATTTGGTAGCTTATTTTTGGGGTCTGGGAATACTCAAAGTTTTTTCCCTATAAATTAATGGTAATTGTTTCTTCCCTTAATGCCACTTTAGCTTAAGAAAGATTTCATAGGAAAACTTTACTTTTGGAGAGCGGGGGAAACCTGTACCATGATTAGAGAGTGACTCATTTTCAGGCTGACCACAAATCTTGGAGGCGATCCAGTTGCTACAGAAATAAAACAAAGGGACTTATTTGGGGGCAGTGGGTATGGACAAATCTGAGCATTCATTTGAGGAAAGGTTAGCCATGAGAGGACTGTCAAGGGATTTGGTGCTAATGGTCAGGGGGGCGTGTGACAAAGTTTCCCCTTGTCACAGTGAAGTACATGGCATCCCTACTTGAGGCATTCAATTCCTGAAGTGTTCAGGGGCATGCTTCCTTGGAATTAAATGAATTCTATCCAACTTGCCTGGCAAAACCCGTTAACAAAAGGCTACTGGTAGAGCTTTAAGAATGCAAGTCACACATTGGCCAGAGGGCTGGGGATGTCCAATTTGACAAAATGCATCAAGACCCTTAAAGAGACGCCTACTCAACATTTCCACTGCTGGGATCATATTCCAAGGAAGCAACTGAAAATATACCTAACAGGAACTTCAAAAGCCATGATGGAAAGGTGAACAGATTTGACTATAGAATACTTAACGTTAAAGAAGGATCAGCAGACTTGGAGAAAATACTTACAAAATATGTAACAGGCAAATGATTCTTTAAGAAGTGACTATTTCAGCCAGGAACAGTCATGATCTGTTTCCTCATGGAGAGTACAGACTTGTGGGGGAAATAGACATTGCAAAAACAAATGGATGATAAGCATGTACATTAAATTAGGACAAGAGCTATGAAGAAAATGCGTATGAAGATTATAGTGGGCTGGATCTTCCTTAGATTTGGTGGGCAAGGAGGGTCTCTTTGAGAAAGTGATCATTGTAAGAGATGGTGCATTCTTCTATTGGGGACTATAAGGGAATGTTGGTGAAAGCATATTAATGAAGAGATTGGGGGAAGCATGGTCTAAATCACTTTTTGATGTTTTTTATAATTGCTGTTTTAGAGGATGTTAGGTGCCAGGAGTTGGCCTAGATGCCTTGATGGGTGCAAAAATATCTTCTCTCAAGTGTCTCAGACTAATAGTGGGTGACAGAAAACAATAGCCAACTTTGTTTTTTGTTTTTTGTTTTTTTGTTTTTTTAACTTATGAGACTTTCATTTAATCCTCAGGGCAAAGAACTCACAAATAATGCATTAAAAAACAGTTCATAAAAGAGATCAATCGATGTGTCATGTTGGTGGTGACAGTAATGGTACTGGATGGTGGTGATGCCAATGGAGTTCAGGGGTGAGCTTTGTTGGGGGTCAGGGAATGCTTCCTCTGAGAATTGGGATGACTTTAGAAGGATGAGCAAGATTTGGCAAGTTATTGGTAGACAATGGGAAAGGATGTCTAAGCCTGAGCAAAAGCACAAATGTAGCAGCTAGGGATATAGTAGAGAAAGAATAACTAGTTTAGTCTGGCTGCTGTCCACAGTACCTGTAGGTAGGGCGAAATGGGAGCTTAGGGTTATATCATGAAAGTCTTAAATCTGGTCTGAGGACATTGAGATCCCAGGAGCATGCAGCATGAAACAGTTGAAGCCTGTTAAGCAGAGAGCAATGTGCTCCCTGCTCAAATTTGTTAGCAGTTAAAAATTCAGTGCAACTAGATTTCATTCAACAACGATTATGTATCAGGCACTATTACAGGTGCTGGGGACATAAAAATGAAAAAAGTATAGTCCTCGTCTTCAAGTATAGGAGAAAGACACGTAAATAATCTAAAGAAAAAATAGTGCAATGCATGTAAGGTATGTTTTGGGGGGATGGGGGAGGACAAGCAGTCAGGAAAGACTTCCTTGGAGGAGGTGACATGTCATCTGAGTTACAAAGATTGAATAGAAGTTCATAGGCAGACAAACAGGAAAGGTGTTGGGGCAGTGGGGAGAGAGAATGAAAAGGGCCATTTTGTTGGTAGACTCTCTAGCCTTTGTCAAATCTGAGAAGGAAAAATTCTTTTAAAGTTCTCTGGTGTTCTAAACCTGTACTACTGGGAGGGAGTGATTTCATTAATAGAAGCAGGGAAGTCAAAGGATAGGTTGACTGAGGACGGGGGAACACAAATGATGAGTTTGTTTAGCAACACTTTGAGTTAATGAGAAACCACTGGGGAAACAGTCATGGCTGTCATTATTGGTTAAGGAAAGATGAGAACTCAAAGGCTATTAAGCTGTTTCTGAGAAATGAAGATAAATGGCTGAGAGCCTCTCCCCAGTTTTTCTACACAAGGCTCCTATTAACCCACAGCTGTATCTCACCTTTTTTTTTTCTCTCTGTGCATAATACTTCCTTCTGGAGCAGCACTTGGTTTCATTCTTGGCCTCCTTACTCTTAGTTGTCAAGGCCAAATCCTTCCCTCACTAAAGCAACACCAAAAGAAAATAGTTTATTCTTTTTTGCATCTGTAGCTCCAATGTCATCAGGAAAAAAGCTAGTGAATCCTGAAGCGACATCTTGATACATCTTGAGTTTTTGTGGAAAGACAAGAAAAAATGTTTTTCTTAGTTCCAAATACAGACTTAGCACTCTTCCCAATTGTGTTTGGTGTTTGCTTTTACAAAGTAATAAGGGAAGGTGAGCAAAGGAAATGAAAAATTAACTGAAGAAGCAAAACAAATATGTAATAAAGACAACATGCTCATACTAAAGAGTGAGTAGGAAAATAAAAAGTAATAAGGTAATGGGATATCGTTGTTCTGCCATCAGATTGGCAAATAATGAAAAAGGCTAAACACATCTCATGTTGGCAAGTCCTGGGGAAATGAACATTTGTGGGAGTGTAAAATTGGAAAATTCTTTTTTTGGAAGGCAATTGGTAGAATCTAGACAAATTTTAAGGATAGGTACCTCATGTTTCAGCGTATTCCACTTCCAGAAACTTACCCTACGTTTTTACCACAGAGATCATAAAGATATATATAGAAGACTGTCCGTTGCACTATTACCTGTAAGAACAAAAATTTGAAAACAAACAACTTGTCTACTCTTGGGGGAAGAATAAATAAATGATGTACCCATGTACTAAAATACTTGCTGTGAATTGCAAGGAAGAAGTGAAGTTAGCTCACAGCATCCAGCTGCAGAGCAGCCTGCAGTGATAGATAAGCACCTAGGGCTGGCCATTTCTCCTCAACGTGGGACTCAACTAATGGGAATTCTTTGCTCTGAGGACCTCCCTTGGTTGGCCGAGACTCTATCAGATTTGCATGGTGGTCTGAGTCTTTCCCTGCTTAATTCTGCTTCCCACCCCCTATTTCCTTTCAAAGGGTCGTATGTGTATCACTATCCCTACCCAATGCTGCTTCCTCCCCCTTAGCCTTACATAGGCCATCCCTCCGCCAACGCAGCTGGGAGCTCCAGAGCAAATGTTTGCCAGTAGAGAAATCCTACATTGGGTAGAGATAAAGGATGTTTCCCTGGTCCTTGAATATACTGAGGTCTGACAATTATGTTTGTGAACTCATCCTAGAAAAAGTGCTACATACCTCATTGCTGAATATCACTGCAGTCACCTTTGAAGTACTCCCCTTGGGAAGCTATGCACCGACACCAGCGCTTAGTCCACCCTTCAAAGCAATTTTGGAACTCTTTTTTTGGAATGGCCATCAGAGCTATTGTCGTATTACCTTTGATGTCCTGAATGTCATCAAAATGTCTTCCTTTCAATATTTCCTTTATCTTTGAGTAAAGAAAGAAGTCATTGGGGGCCAGATCAGGTGAGTAGGGAGGGTGTTCCAATACAGTGATTTGTTTACTGGCTAAAAACTCCCTCACAGACAGTGCCATGGGAGCTGGTGCACTGTCGTGATGCAAGAGCCATGAATTGTTGGCAAAAAGTTCAGGTCATTTTCGTCTAACTTTTTCATGCAGCCTTTTCAGCATTTCCAAATAGTAAACTTGGTTAACTGTTGGTACAAATTCATAATGAATAATCCCTCTGATATCAAAAAAAGTTAGCAACATCATTGCAACAAATTTGCGAACTTCATTGTCAGACCTCGTATATATAATGGGGATTTACATACCTGGCGATTGGAGTATTAAGTAATCCCACATTAGCTGTCACAGTGGGGAAAGCCAAGTATAAGCCTCTGAAACTGCTCCCGACTAAGACAGCAAATACAAAACAATATGGTATCCTGGTAGGAATGATGGAGGTTAGTTCCTTCTTCAGAAGTATCTCAAGAGCTGGTAACTGCTATGTAAGACATGGTATTTTTTGCTAGAGAAGATTAATATGGCCCCAGGTATGTGTTATACAGCCACAGACTGAGTGAATGTATGCTTTTATTTCTAGCAAACAAAACCCCTAAACCCTCTTGCACTCCAGTCTCAGCATCTACTTACCAGAATATCTAGACTGATTTCATCTACGTTAGAAAATTGTCCTCTACATTTTGTTAATTGTGAAAAGTGTGTCACAGACCATCATGTGTATAGCATGGTAAAATTTTTATGAAACCAAAGGAAGAAAGGGGGTAAAGGAGAGGAGAAAAGAGGAGAAGAAAGGAGAGAGGGAGAGAATGAGAGCGGGAGAGAGGAAGAGAGGAGGAGAGGGAGGGAGGGAGGATGGGAGGAAGGGAGAGAGAGAGAGAGAGAGAGAGAGAGAGAGAAAGAGAGAGACTGAATATGTGAATATGGGTTGACGTATGTATGTAAAGAGACTGTGAAGGAACCACACCAAACTCTCAATCATAGTATTGGAGGTGTATGGAAGAAAGAAGTCTCACTTCTTACTTTGTATCTCCATATTATACTCTCCATGGGGCATGTCTCGGTGCTTTATAAATTAGAGCCATTAATAGTTCTTGAACAGTGAAAGTGTATGTGAAATACACTGCTCTGGGAAAGGTTGTTCCCCAGCACTTATTAGCCCTTACATTTTTATTCTCCAATGGGATTATGAGATGAAGCAACAGTGGGTCGAGGCAGCTAGGAACTAGACCACTGCTTTTGCTAAGTACGCTACTGCCAGTTCTGGTGGACTTGTGTGACTCTTTCACCTAAGTGCAAAGAATTGGAAGGGTAAGGTGGAAAGAGTGTTTCTAGACATAAATGCCATGCAGTGAGTAATATAATCTACTCATGGGTATCTTGGCCTACTGCTATTAAATTGAAAAGTAAAATGGGGATACTGGATAATCCTAGGCAACTTCAAAGGTCAGGTGGATGAATTATTTAACGTTCTAGTCTCACAGTTCCTTGTATTCTTTAATTCCAGTGACCTTGACACTACTGCATTTCTGTTAGTACCCATTTCCATGGCCACTCCACATGCTTGATTATCAGTCAGGACCACCTCAATCTATGAAAACATGAAGGCCAGTGATTCCCTTTTCCCTGATCCCAATACACTGTCCCTTCTTTTTCCATTTAGCTCGTTCCCTGATTCTAATCCTGTTGTGGCATTCATGAAAATCTTCTGTCTTAACCATCCCTTTTGCTAATGATATGTCATTCATTTTATGTGTTCCATGTCTTCCCTACCCACCCTAGGTCCCCTGCTTCCTTACTTCTTTCATTCTCACCTTTTTCCACTTCTTATTCTTCTGTCTTGGTAATAAATGAACAGGCATCTTCCTTTTCCCTGTGAGTTTTTTTCCCATCTACCACATCATAGCACTGCAGGAGATAATAAGCACACAGGCCTTCGCTGAACTTTGTGTTCCTGGTGGGATCCCTCTCCCCTAGGCTGTTATAACACATCTAGGTGCAGGAGTAAACAGTGGCCATTTGGTTCCACATGGTTCAGCTAAATGACTCTTCGGACTTTACATGGTACTGTCACATCTCTCAGTCTGCCTGGACCAGTCCTATCGTGCTTCAAATCCTGATTTAACTCAGGGACCACCTGATATTTATTCCCCTAGTTCATCCATCTTTGACTAGTTTCTTTTTCAGATTGTTTTGTGGATTCCCCCAATCTGGCCTAGTCTCTCACTTGCATTGCCCTCTTACAAACATTTCCATTTCGCTTCCTGGAACTCATTTTTTGTCTTCAAACATCCTGAAACCCTAATTTCTCCTCTGAATATCCCTTTATATTCTTACCACAACTTGAGGACACCATGTATCATGTAACCTCTTAAGTGTAGGTGGCTTTTCTTCTCAACTCAAAGTATTTCATGGCCTGAAGGTGAGATGGGTGTTCTCTGCTTTTCACACCTTATTTGTGTGACTTCTTTGCATTCAAAACATTACTCTTCCATTCTCCTTTAAAAACCACAGGACCTTTGAAGACAAGGCATTATACAATACCACCAACTACCTTTTCATCGCTGCCTTCTATCAAGTACCGTGCTATTTCCTTACCAGTATGATTGTTGTCATCATTCGTACTGATTTCTACACTACTGTGAATGGTCCATCTACACTTTCACCCCTCAATTCATCAATCTCTTCACCTTATGTCTATTACAGTCTACCTCAGCTACCCATCCCCATGATCATATCTGAGAACTTGTCTTCAAAAATAATACCACCACATCCAAAATATCAAATACAAGCACCCCACTCCCTGTGTACCACTTCCCATACTTCTAGAGTATTTGACTCAACTATCATCTCAAGTACAATATCTCATACTTACTGGGCCTTCCATTTGCCTTCTTTCATCCCTCTTATGTCTTCTCCTCTTATCCAGTGTGGACTCCATGGTCAACACCATAATTATACTCCTGGGAATCTCTCTCTCTCTCTCTCTCTCTCTCTCTCTCTCTCTCTCTCTCTCTCTCTCTCTTTCTCTCTCTCTCTCACTGGTGAACCAACCCTAATTAAGCCATTCTAAATATATAGAGTGGGTACAAATTTCAGTCCATAAATGCCAAATGTGTAAGTGTTGAAACATCTTGTTTTCTTTTGCTTTCATATAAATTAGTTTAGTGTCTATTCTAAGATCTCTTGGTTAATGTGAGATTGTACCCTTTCCCCCAGGGCTGCATCCATGTTCCCAGGAGTTCATATAGGCCCAAAATTACAGGGCTGGTGGATATATAGTGCTTGGTGTCATCTAGCCATGCTAGCATCTATTGAGATGTTTCTCATCAAATCTGGTCCTAGATTGTTGGTTAACACTGCTGCTTTATTATCCTTAATTTCATCCAAAAGAACTCCGTCTAGTTTTCTCTCTCTCTCTCTGTGGCCTCCTTCTCCTCTTAGGTACATGGGCAGCATTTCATTCTGTGGTTCCTGAAATATACTGAACCAGTCTCATGTCCAACCTCTTCAGTACCCCTCTGTTGTGACTGTACTACATTGGGCTGCAGGGAAGTCTAGAAAGCTGATTCTGGTCTGTCTGCCGAATCTTCCATGCAGCCATTTCTACTCTTGCTATGTTCCTAGGGTCTTGGTGCAGAAAATGAGTTTCAAAGGCCTAGGCCTTGAAGGGATTTGAATATGCAGTAAATATGGAACAAATCACATCAAGCTTTGCACTATTACCTCTCAAGCTAGAAGCGATTCTCTGGTTTGAGGGTGCAAAAGAGAATAAAAGTTGAAGAAAGCTTGACAACAGCTCAAATGAACCCTAAGAGGGTTCATGTAGAAACCATTCATAGGATTTAGGGATCTGAGAAGGAAAGAAAACATTTATCTCAATTCCTCAGTAAAGCAGACTTCCCAAACTTGTGAAGTGTTTTTGGCTTCTTCTGTGAGTCATGATCCAGCTGCCCATGAATGAACCCTAAGAGGGTTCATGTAGAAACCATTCATAGGATTTAGGGATCTGAGAAGAAAAGAAAACATTTATCTCAATTCCTCAGTAAAGCAGACTTCTCAAACTTGTGAAGTATTTTTGGCTTCTTCTGTGAGTCATGATCCAGCTGCCCATGAGTGAGGACGTCATGGTTTTATAAGAAGATTAGTAGAAAACATGCATGGTTAATATTTTGAATATTATATGCACAAACATAATGCATAAACATATATATATATAAAGAAAACACCCCAAAATGTCCATAGTGGTTATTTTTGGGTGGAATTATCAGTATTTATATACGCTTTTTGTGAGTGTTTTTCCAAATGTTAAACAATGAAACGTGTTACTTGTTAATTATAAAGAAAATAAACTTCATTTCAAGAGTCGAAATGAAAATACCGTGTTTCCCCGAAAATAAGACCTAGACGGACAATCAGCTCTAATACATCTTTTGGAGCAAAAATTAATATAAGACCCGGTCTTATTTTACTATAATATAAGACCAGGTCTTAATAATAATTAATATAATATAATACCGGGTCTTATATTAATTTTTGCTCCAAAAGATGCATGAGAGCTGATTGTCTGGCTAGGTCTTATTTTCAGGGAAACAGGGTAGATGTAGCAAAATAACACGAAGAAGAATTTGTTCAAAATAGGCTTTTGACCAAATTGGATTGCAGAATCAGGACAGGGAATTGGGTCAGTACTCTCCTGCCTTCTATTTCTAACCCCCTTGGGCATACCAAGAAGCTTGGAGGCTCCAGACCTAAGAAGCCTGCAACTGGCTCTTTCATTCCTGTCCTTTGTTTTCTGTGGACTGACATTGAACTATCACCAGCTGAAATTTTGCTTCCAGTTCTGTGTCTTGTACCTTTTCTCTTAATTGCTGTCATTGCCTAATTTTTCTGAGATTATCACCAAACAGGACATTTCTTCTCCCCATGACACTCCCCCTCCACCACTAACAGACACACACACACAAACACACACACGCACGCACGCACGCACGCACGCACGCACAGAGTCCAAATAGAAACCTCTTACTTGGAAAACTCCAAGTTTTGCTAAAATCCAGTCCGGGTTTGTGCAGCACTGACTGGCTGCCTTAGACAACCTTTTCTGGTGTTCGGGATAATAAAACAAATGCAGTCAGCACCAGGTCATCTGAAAGACAAATTTTAGAGTCACTTCCTTTTGTGATATCTTTGATTAACCCACTTCAAAACTGTGTCAGCATTCCACTGAATATCCAGTTAAAAATGGAAAAGTGTAGTCAGTTATACAAACATTCCTTTCTTCCTGGTGAATTCAGTGATGCATGTCTACTGGCCTATTCGTATGTGCAATCCAGTGTATGTCTATGTTTAGCAGTAGAATGACAGATACCCAGATGTCACAGTAAAACATAAAAAAAATTGAAAAAAAATTGAATAAAAATTTTTTGTCACAGTAAAAAAATTGAAAAATACAAGCAAGGGTACATTATGCAAGTGGTTAGTTCCTCCCTCTCCAACGGTGGCCAGCACCAACAATAGATGATAACATCTTTTCCTGTTTAGTCTCCTTTAGCCTCAGGGTTCTTCTCAACATAGCACTTTAGAGATCAGTGAATCAGATTTGAGGGATGCAACCCCTTGTTACTCCTGGGCTGGGGGTCCAAGCATCCTCTGAGATGCTTCATCCTCCCCTTTCCATTTGGAAGAACTGCCCCTTGGTGAAACTGTCAACAGAAAACATGAAAGCCATTCATTTAACCCAATGCTTGCACTTTTAGAGGGAAAATTGAGGCAGAGGAGCATGAAGTCTATTAGCTACTAGGAAACATGGGTTTTCTAAATCTCTTTAAGCAGAAGTCTTTGCCACACTCTTCTGGGGCTTGGGAATCTAAGATCTTTTTTTACATTAGCCTTTCTGACACTTTAGAACTAAGAATGCCTGTTGGTCTTGGCCAAAACCAGGCAACTGTGTGAAACTGAGTTTAAAAACAAACCAGAGAGATGCTGAAAACTCAACAGCTTGTTTCTTCAAGGACACTGATTTTTTTTTCCGGTGTCCCCTCATATGCAGAGCCGATTCGAATTTGCCAGAGAGAAAACTAGACTGTCTTTAGCTTGAACAGTAATGACACGAGCCCAGACTTCTTTCCAGTTTAGCCCTTCCGTTTTGAAAATAAACGTGGGGATCTAACAGCACTGAGTTTGGAGAACATGTTTATATTCTCAACTGATAAAAAGGGGACTGGCTGTGTTTTAGTAGTGCTGACTCCAAAGAGGAAAGGTGTGGGGCTCGGCTCCTCTTCTGTGTTCTTTCACCCTCGGACAGCAGGGTTCTCTCACCTCTTCTTTCAACACACAGGCACCTAAAGTGCACTGTGTATTGGAAAAAAAAGGATTGTTTTCTTTAGCGATGCTATTAATTCATAGCTTCACTTTTTGTTTAAAAGTAAAAATTAAGCTCCTCTCTGCAGCACACAGTTTTCATCAACAGTGGTTGGAAGAAAGAAAGGTAACCAGTCTTGGCAGAAACTAAGCAGATGCTGTGCCTCACGCCAGCTAAGTAGGTGAAAGGTCAGTCCCACATCGACAGCCTGGGCTGCACCGTCTGGCGGTGGAGTCAACAAGGGGAAGTTTACTAGGTGAAGGGTCACTGCTATGGAGCAGCAGTCACTTTCCATGCGTCAGCTCTCAGACATCTAGTTTCTGTTCATGGAAATAAGGCTCACTAGGGGAAAGGTCACACAAACCAGAGAAGGATCTATAATAACAACCAGGGCGGGCTTGCAAGTTGTGTCCAAGGCAACAGGCCAGGCCTGAGGGCTTCCTGGTCTTTAGGAATTCTGCTGCTCAAGTGGAAAAACAGAGATTCTAAAGTGCTTTAAATATCTCCTGTACCGAATATGGCAAAGTGATAAACAGACTACTGACTGGCAAATTTATATTATGTAAAATAACTTGACAACACAAGATTCTTTTAAAATGTTCTGCCTTGCTTTAGAATCTTTAAAACATGGCCATTTGAAAG
This sequence comes from Rhinolophus ferrumequinum, assembly GCF_004115265.2. Classification (NCBI taxonomy): domain Eukaryota; kingdom Metazoa; phylum Chordata; class Mammalia; order Chiroptera; family Rhinolophidae; genus Rhinolophus; species Rhinolophus ferrumequinum. Next base: position 31,257,204 of record NC_046303.1, on the reverse strand, counting down.
GACTCCAGATTGAGAGGGTCTGCAGTTCTAGATTGGGCTTTTTAGATTGTGTCCAATGTGTGGGTCATAAAATCAGTGTAATGGGTCACAGAGCATTAAAATGAAACAGAATAGAGAGAAAAAAAGTATGCTGTGATGAGTGAGACTTTTTTCTGGCAGTGGGAGGGGGTCAAGAAGCTTTTGTGTCAGATCTATCTGGAGCATGATGTAAGAAGACCACTATTCTAGATTCTAGAAACGAAAGCGTTGCTGCCCTGAGCCCCCACAGAATTTTCTAATTCAAAGTGGTTGTTGGCTTTTTAAACAGTTTGTTGATTCCACAGGATGTGGTGGCTATGAATTGGGAAGCCTGCCATATTCTTCTGAAAAACTGCTGTGCAAACAGTGTTCCTCCCAGCTGGTTCCCACAGTTAGTTCAGTAGGAGCATTTCCTCATGAAACATCAGGGATATAAAGGACGATCGTGACCAACAAACATCTCAAGGTGAAGTAATAGTGAAATTCAAATGAGAAAGAAGTTTGTTGCTTACAACTCTGGATGGAATCTTGCCCAGTGTGAGCGCCACTGGAAGAAAATTGAGCTAGCTAAGAAGGAGCCATGAGAGCCCTTCTGACAGGGCGCCCTTATTACAGGGTGGTAAACAGGCTGGCATTGGTAATATCTGGAATGAGCCAAATGGTAGGATTCCGACTCTGAAAGGAAGGGGTGTCTCCACTGGAGATGCTGAGTAATAGAATAGAGGACCATTGAGTTGCTATTAGAGAACAAACCCAGAAATTATACGGAGAGAATAGTAATAGTGATGAGGGGCTCAAACTTTTGGATTGGCTTCTCTTTCCCTTACTTAATATCCTTTTTCTTTTTCCTTATTTTTATCTTGATTTGAGTGCTTCTGGGTTATGCTATTTCCTTGGCTGTGAAGTGACACTACTTTCAGTTAAAGAATCTATATCCTACATCAATTTGAAAGGAAGTGGGAGGTCACAGAGCTATACTATATATGAGCCGTTGGATGACTGAGGTTTCCTCATTTTATCTTCGTATCTTGACACTGTTTAAGGAAACCTTTATTTTTCTTGTGTCTACATTGAAGAGGAAGGATTAGTATAATGTACCCTTTCCTTTAGAGAAAACTGTCTAATGGTTTAATCTACTAGTTTCGTTATTTTGATTTATAAAAGAATTGCTTTCAGTGACTGATATTGTTTGTCCTTCTTGCTCAGGAAGGGTGGATTTGCTACGTTTTGGCAACCTAGTGATAATTAAAGCTAATTTCTTCATGGACCTTGAAAAAGGTAACAACAAATGATTGATTTGTCCCTCAAAATTTTTTTCAAGCAAGTATCTTATCTGCCAGGCTGATAGGTAGTCACCTATCGGCTTCAAATCCATTTTAGGCAGTACCAGACCAGACATAGGCAATTTTTCTCACTCAAGTAGTGTTTAAACTGTTGTTTCCAGATGACATAGGAGACGTATCAGACAAACAACACCTGCAAAAAGAATTGGTAACGTATTGATTTTTCATCAGTCAAAAAGTTTACTAAGCAGATGAAAAATAATTTGCCGTCACAGTGACATTTACCTAAGGTCTTGCAAGTAGGCAAAAGCATTGTTTTTTCTTAAACACTCAAACTTTAATTACCGGAAAAAGGTTAACATCAAAACCAAGGGTAAATTTGAGGTCACATTTGAAAAAATTTATTTCGGTTTGGATGGATTTTTCATCTTGTCTCCACCTCCCCCATCAACCTCTTCCCCCTTCCGCACAAGACCATAGTGTCTTATGTTCACATTAATTCTATCAACAGTGAGTAGACTTGGGAATCTCAGAAAATTTTATATTTCTATCACTAAGTGTGATTGTTCAGTTCGTAAAAGGAAGCAGTATTTTATAATAGAGAAGGATGGGTTGAAGACATGGAGATGCTGGGTTCTATGCTTCGTTTGATATTTACCCATTGATAGCCCCTGAAAAAAAATCATTTGATCTCGCTAGGTCCAAGTTTCCATGTTGATAAAGATGAAGTGTTGTAGATTGCCTTTAAGGTGCATTGCACTCCTACAATCCCCTTGTTTGCCCATTATTGATTTTAAAGTTCTGACTGAACGTGTGAGTAATTGTTGCCTCTCTCACACTGAGAAAGAATCTTTGATAAGAGTTCATTTAATATAAACTCCTTCTTCAAACAGGCACATCTTTATAATGTCATAAACCAACAACCATCTCAGTGGCTAGTTCTGTTCTCTGGAAGAACACAAAATAAATCCAGCCAGGGCTAGGCACATGATTTTGCTCCCACTCATTGAATGTTCTCCAAAGGGATTTTGGATCATGAGTGCTGTAACTGCAAGAACATGGGGGCAGGTGCTGGTCATTTATCTTTAGTGACAGTGGCGGATTTCTCCTGCGTGTGACCCCTGCTGAACGTCTGGCTGCCCAGTCTCAGAGCTGCCTCCATCCTTTCCGAACCGGATCCTCCCACATTCTGTGAAGTTTATGAACAAATTTTCACTCTGATTAAGATAATCCGACTTAGGCACTATCAGAGCTCTTAAAAATAAGTCAAGAAGGTGGCGATCGATATGCCTGAATGATATGCCATGAAATGACCCCACATATTTGGAGGCAAATACCATTATGTCTGTGTGTGCTTTTCTACAGACTTTGAACATTCTTCCTTTGCCATTATTCCCAGGCCTTTCACCATCTTGTAGATCTGCAGTGGTACTTATCTACAAAGGTGGCCTTACTTCTTACTGTTCTTGACTCCATTCTCTTAATAGTGTAGACTAGGGTTGAATTGCTTTTGGATCCTGTGATCGTATGTTTTTGGTTAAATTTATTGTCAACTAAAACTCCAAAGCCTGCTCTCCTCTGTCCCCCACAAAACACATACACTTAACTAATTGAATTTTCAAACCAAATAGTTTTTTTTTTAATCTCATCAACCTTGCCTATTCAGATCTCAGTGAATTCAAATTCTATAGCATTGCCTATCGTTTTTGTTTTTTTAAACTAGTGTGTATCATCTGAAAGTTTGACAATACTTTTTTTTTTTACTACGTGGCCAGTCCCAGTTGTTTTTAAGAATAGAGCTGAGAACCAAGCTATTTAGAAGAACCATAGAAAACTGTTTTAGGAACAAAATGAAATAGAACGAGAATTTTTCAAGATGCAGGTGAAAAAATGAGTACCATGCTCAAATACATGTTTGCTATATGTTAGTATGCTACATACTAAATTACCCGTTTTGAGATTTAAAATACATTTTGATGATTAAAAACTTTAAGAAACTTCCCTCCATATTGACATTGATCAATTAATGTAACATTTCCCAAACTGTGTTCCACTAGGTATTCCTTGATCAAATCAGTTAAGACAAGGTGACATAGATAAATATGGTTCTGTAAGTCTTACTGTTAAGACTTACAGAACCATATTTATGGTAATGTCTAATGTGCTATAAGCAAACATTAAAACCACTTTTTGAAAGAAGCTAGTTTTTAAAAAACAACATTATTGACTTAAAATCAACTTTATTATTATGTACATACAAAATGTGATCCTTTTACGTGTATATTTTTATTTACTTTTTAAAGATTTTTATTAAAATATAGCTACCCTACAGTATTATATTAGTTTCAGGTGTACACCATAGTTATTCAGCATTTATACACCGAAAGCAGTGATCACCATGATAGGTCCAGCAATCATCTGACACCCTGCCATTATATCACAATGTTATAAACTATGCTGTATATTCCCTATGCTATATATTACTATCTCATGACTTATTTGTTTTATTCCTGAAAATTTGGACCGCAAGTCCCCTTCACCTTCCCCCCACCTTTAAATTTTTTAATTGTAATTGACATTAAACATTAGTTTATATTAATTTCAGGTGTACAGCATAGTGGTGAGACATTTATATAATTGAAGAAGTGGTCCCCCTGACTAGTCTGGTACCCACCTGGCACTATACATGGTTATTACCATATTACTGACTATATTACTTATGCTTTACTTTACTTCCCCATAGCTATTTTGTAACTAAAATTTGTACTTCTTCATCCCATCACCTTTTTAACCCTGCCCCCCAACCCCCTCCTATCTATTACCCTGAGAAATCTAGTATTCCTCTGACATCATATACAGTTATTACAATATTATTGACTATATCCCTTATGCTATACCCTACATTCCCATAACTACTTTTTAACAACCAATTCATTTTAATCCCTTCCCCTTTTTTCACCCACAAGCACAAACCCCCTCCCATCTAGCAACCATCAAAATGTTCTCTGTACCTATGAGTTTGTTTCTGTTTGGTTTGTTTGTTTATTTTTTCTTTAGATTCCACATATAAGTGAAATCAAATTGCATCTGTCTTTCACTGTCTGATGCACTCCACTCAGCATAGTACTCTCCAGGTCCACCGATGTTGCCACAGATGGCAAGAACCCATTCCCTTCCCTGACTGAACGATATTCCATTGTCTATATGTATCACCTCCTCTTTATCCATTCTTCTATCGACAGACACCAAAGCTACCTCCACATCTTGGCCATTGTAAACAATTCTGCAACAAACATATGGATACATAGGTCCCCTTGAAGTAGTGTTTTGGGTTTCTTTGGATAATTATAAGGGAGTGGAATTACTGGACCTTTCTTTGTCTCTTGTTATAGCCTTTGTTTAAAGTCTATTTTGTCTAGTATAATATTCCTTACCAGAGCTTTGTTTGTTTCAATTTTTATCAAATAACTTTTTCTATCTCTTTGCTTTTCATCTGTGTGTCTTTCAATCTGAAGTGAATCTCTCGTAGGAAGCATACCTAGTATTTTTATCCATTTGGCCTGCCTATGCTTTTGGACTGGAGCATTTAATCAATTTACATTGAAAGTAATTGTTGATAAATATGTAGCAATTGCCATTTTATTATTTATAATTTTGATTTTTTTTTTCCTTCTTAAAGAAGTCCTTCTAACATTTCTTGTAATACTGATTTGGTGGTGATGAACTCCTTTAGCTTTTTCTGCAAAGCTCTGTGTCTGTCCTTCAATTTTAAATGATAGCCTTGCTGGATAGAGTACCCTTGACTGTAGATTCTTGCTTTTCATCATGTTGAATATTTTGTGCCAATCCCTTCTAGCCTGCAAAGTTTCTGTTGAGAAATCAGATGACAATCTTATAGGGGCTCCCTTATAAGTTACTAGTTGCCTTTCTCTTGCTGCTTTTAGGATTCTCTCTTTGTCTTCAACCTTTGACAATTTAATTATAATGTGTCTTACTGTGGGCCTGTTTGGGTTCATCTTGTTTGGGACTCTCTGCACTTCCTGGACTTGTATGTTTTTTTCCTTCACCATGTTAGGAAAGTTTTCAGTCATTATTTCTTCAAATAGGTTCTCAGTCCCTTGCTTTCTCTCTTCTCCTTCTGATACCCCTGTGATGCGAATGTTGTTATACTTGATGTTGTCCCAGAGGTCTCTTAAACTATCCTCATTTTTTTGGATTCTTTTTTCTTTTTCCTCTTCTGATTGGTTATTTTCTGTGACATTTTCTTCCAAATCACTGATTTGATCTTCTGCTTCATCTTTTCTGCTGGTGATTCCTTCTAGTGCATTCTTCATTTCAGTTATTGTATTCTTCACTTCTGACTGGTTTTTTTTGTGGTTTCTATTTCCGTTTTTTATGCTTGCTATCTCTTTGTTGAAGTTCTCACTGATTTTCTTTTGCATCCGTATAACCATTGTTTTGAACTCTGTCTCTGGTGGTTGCTTGCCTCCTTTTATTTAGTTCTTTTTCTGGGGTTTTCTTCTGTTCTTTAGTTTGGGATGTATTTCTTTGTTTCTTCATTTTGGCTGTCTCTTTGTGTTTGTTTCTATTGTGTCAGGTAGATACGCTACGTTCCCCAGTCTTGGTCAGGTGGCCTTATGTAGTAGATGCTCTGTGGGGCCTTGGCACATTCTCCCTGGTAACCTGCTCCAGGTACTCCATGAGTGTCCCTGGTTGTGGGTTGTGTGTGCTATCCTGTAATAGTTGAGCCTTGATTGTTATTAGCACATCAATAAGTGGTATTATCCCTCAGGATGACTGGCTGTGGGGTTTGGCCATGTCCACAGCTTATGGGCTGCTGTGTGGGAGGCTTACCCCACTGAGTGGGATTCACTGCACTGGGCTCTGGTGCCTGTTGAAGCTGCCATTTGTATGTGTGGCTTGTAGAGTTAACTGGATGATGCTCTGCTGTGGTTTGAAGCCAACCTCCAAGTATGTTGGTTCTGGGGCCTCTTGAGAGGTGCTCCAGTGCAGGCCCAGGTCACCCATTGCCTGTAACCAGCCGGGAATTACCTAGTAGAAGGTGTAAAGCTATTCATGGTTGTTCACTTCCTGTGCTAAAGTTGGAGGCACATAGGACACACTGTGAACTGAGGACACGCTATGAACTGAGGACAGCTACCACCAGTATCAGGCCTCAGGTAGCTCTGCAAAAAGCTAGGACACCATGAGGCCTGCTGCCACCTGCCAGTTCCCTTAAGCTTCAGCCACTGATAAAGCCTCTTGGAGCACGTGAATCGGGTGAGGCAGGGGCTCAGGGAATCATTAAAATGGGAAGAATTGTGGTCACCAGGTTAATGTAGACTCGGTTTGGTGCCGGTGCTAACCCTGGAGTGACTCAGCAAAAGTCTTAGAGCACACTGAGGCCAATATCCATCCACCTGGCACCCATGAACTCGGATAGTTTTCCAAATTTCCAAGAAATTTGGAAGGGGCTGGCTGCTTTCGGAGAAAGTGCTTCCACCAGTGTGGGAGTTGGATGCAGCAGGGTCTCAGCTGAGTCAGCAGAGCTGAGCAGCAGAGCTCACCAGGCCAATCAGATTCAGATTTGGTCTGTGGGGGCGGGCTCAACATAGGAAAGATGGCGCCTGCCTGCCTGTCCGCTGCACAGAAGGAGGACTGCCCCCCAGGAAAATGCTGACTGTATTCCAGTCCTCCCCCTGCATCCACACACCTCAGTCTGCTCCAAGGCCCCCCCGGAGTCAGCGTCTCTCCGCTGGAGCCCAAGGTGTGTACCTGCGAGCAAATGAGTTTGTGTACGGGTTGCTTACAAGGATGTCTGGGTTTCCTACAGCCTTCTGTCCCACATGAATGGCTGGAATCCCTACTATTTGTCACAGCCAGTTGTTGTGGGGGCTCCTCTTCTCAGCACCAGTACTATGGGCTGGGGAGCCTAGTGTGGGGGGGCTAGGGTCCCTCACTCCTCCGGGGGGAACCTCTGCAGCTGAGATACACCTCTTGATTCTCAACCACCACACAGAGGTTTGGGACCAGCCTGTTTTGCATCTCCACCCTTCCTACCAGTCTCGACATGGCTTCTTTATATACTTAGTTATAAAACTTCCGTTCAGTCACACTTCAGATGGTTCTCCAGGTTGATTGTTCTATAAGTTAACTGTAATTTTAATGTGTTCACAGAGGAATTAGGCACAATGTTTATCATTCCACCATCTTGGATCACTCCCTAAGTGTACATTTTTAGAGTTTTGACAAGTGTGTGTGTGTGTGTGTGTGTGTGTGTGTGTGTGTGTAAACATTACCACAGTTAAGATATAGAACATTTCCATTATCCCCCAAGGTTTCCCTCACACTATTTTGCAGTCAGTCTGCTCTGACCCATGGTTTTAGGCAACTGCTGATCTTTTATGACTATAGATTAGATTTCCTTTTTTCTAGAATCTCATATAGACGGTATCATACAGCATATAGTTTGTGCCTGGCTTATATTACTCAGCAGGTTTTTGAGATTCATCTGTGTTGTTTTTCGTATTAGAAGTTCGTTTATTTTATTGCTGAGTAATATTCCACTCTATGGATGCAACACAACTTGCTATCTATTTGCCTGTGATGGGCAGCAGGACTGTTTCTAGTTTTTAGCTATTATAAAGAAAATTTTTATGAACATTATATAGGATTTTGTGTGTACACCAGCCGTGTATGAGAGTTCCAGTTTTTCCACATTCTTACTACTTAATATAATTACTCTTTTTCATCCTAGTCATTCTAGTGGGTGTGAAGGGCTATCTCATTGTGGTTTTAATTTGTACTTCTCTGATGACTAATGATGTTGAATTCATGTTCTATTGGCCATTTGTGTATCCTCTTTTGTGAAGTTCCTGTTCAAATCTTTTGTCTATTTAAAAACTGAGTTGTTTGTCTTCTTATTGATATCTAAGATTTTTCATATATTCTATATGTTTCCTTTTCCAGATATATATGACATACAAAACACACATGTGTCCTATATATTATATATATGTATGTGTATATATAAACATATATATATATATATATATACACACACACATATACATTTACACACACATATATTGGATACACACACAAAATATGTTGGATATATATATATATTTTAGATGTTTTCTCCTAGTCTGTGCTCCTCCTTTTTGTTTCTTAAGTGGTGTCTTTCTAAAAGCAAAAGCTTTGAATGTTGTTGAAATTAAAATTTTCAATTTTTTGTTTAACATTCCTTATTTTAGCCTTTCTAAGGAAAGTTTACCTACCCCATGGTCAAAGGAAATAGTGAGTTTTCTCCTTGTATTCTCGTGTTGGCTGATTTCAGCCATTGTATTAAAACTTCCCTCATTCCCTTCCTTTCCACAAACTCATCATGAGTTGTCTGGAAAGGAGAATAAGCTTCCAGTTGTTGGGGGTCTTCATCAGCTAATGTGACAGGAACATGGTTAGACCTGATGAAAGAAAGAAAGAAAGAAAGAAAGAAAGAAGGAAGGAAGGAAGGAAGGAAGGAAGGAAGGAAGGAAGGAAGGAAGGAAGGAAGGAAGGAAGGAAGGAAAGAAAGAAAGAAAGAGAACATTTGTAATATGTAAGACCTTACACCAGAAGAATACTCTGAAAGTCCTTTCTTATTCACCCTATTAAGTCTTCTGAAGATACTCTCTGTCACCGTGTTGGAAATTTTTTTCAACGCACAATTATCTTTGATGATTTTGCTTATTTGTATGCCTGTTTCTCTTCTGATTCACATTAGACTGTAAGCTTTTCTGACTTGCTTACCTGTGATGAGTGAAGGAATGAACCATTGGAGGCAGGGTTGCAAAATAGCTGACAGGTATTGGCATCAATTTGGGGTTTGGGGCTCCCACAACTTCAGCCTCTGGAAAACTTCCCTCTCTGTCACTTTGACACACTTCGTTTGTAAATTACTATATGGGGGTAAGCCATTTGCATAGAATCACTAAACCCATTTCTTTAGGGAGGCAATCTCTTTTTCCCCACTTTAATGGAATTAGGATTCTCTGAACCGTCTGTGTTCACACTTTCATGGGTAAGAGAGGGGTTAATGGGAAAATTATTAAAAAGATTACATCTTTCTATAATTTCCTCTCTAGCCTTTTAGATGGGCAATTAGCAACAGAATATTGGTTTTCTTAGATTGCTGCCAGGTCGCATAAACTTGGTTAAAGCAGTCCTGCTGGCAACCTAGAAATTTTTTTTTTTATTATTGGTGTTTATCATTCAGCTGCTGAAATTCACACTGGGTGAAACTTGGCATGACAGCTCTCAGCTCAGTTGCAACTTAGAAGAAAACAGATTCTGCTTTGCTTAAATTGTTTTCGATTGACTGGGTAAGAATAAATTAAAGGTTCGTGTAGGTAATAGCTTCTGAATTCAATTAAAAATATCATCATGCAGCTGCTTTCTTTTTTTTTCTGAAAGTACAGAAATGATTTTGAGTTACTTAATTGATTTTCTTACGAAGTTTTTTGACTGACAGATTTAGCCTAACTTTTCCTCAACATTTTTCACTCACAGCAATATAGCAATAGAAAATGGGAGTTAGACAAAAAAATTTAATTATTCTGCTATAGTAATCTCAAAGTTATAAAATCTTAAAGGTCAGTCAATTCATCTCTTCATTTGTTTACTCATTCAAACATTGATTCATTGATCGAACATTTACCTCTTAATTTGGGCCAGGTTCACTGCACAAGAGTGTAATACTTATCAAACTTGGGATTTTTTTTTGTTTGTTTATAAATGACTATAGTTTGCTATTCTGTAAGTTTCAAGCAAGCAGGAGCCATGTCTGTTTTATTAACTGCCAGATAGTGAGTAGTACCAAGAATAGTGGATGGTGCATCGTAGACTTTCGATAAGTATTTGGTGGAAGGATGGAAAGAAGGCAGGAAGGCAGGAAAGTAGGGAGGGAGGGAAGGAGGGAGGAAGAAAGGACAGAAAGTTAGCAAGGGCAGAGATTATGATATGTCCTGTGCACTGCACTCTTTGGGCAGGAAGAGACTGGGAACACACATACCCAGAGAACAAGGTTAGCCAAACTTCTTTTTTGTTCAATACAGGTCAATGGAAATTCCAGAAGGTGTTTTCCCTCTTAGACATATAGGCAAATCATGTTTGCTAAATCCAAAGAGGAATGTGTTAGGCATCATGCTATGCCATAGAAGTCAGGCTGTGTTCTTCCTATGTGAGAGGAGAGCAGCTGTGCATATTTTTCTCTCGCTGAGGGTAAGAGGTCTAGACTCAGAGGTGGGAGCCTGGAATCTTATTCTATCTCTATGCTCAATTTGTTGCAAGACTATGGGCAACTTGCCTAGTCTCTCTGTGCCTGTGTTTTCTCACTTCAAAAAATGAGGATGATTAAAGGAATACTTGCTTCGTTGAGTTCTGTGAGGCTAAAATGGATATCTATGTGAATGTGCTTGACAAAAAAATTAAGTTATTTGGAAGTAATTTGTGCTGGTACTGTGGCTAAGAATTGGGATAATTCTGCATGCTTCACCCCCCCACCAAAAAAAAAAATACCTGTGTCTAATTGACAAAAACAGGCATTGCGAAAGAAGCTAAACCCCAAACTGTGTATATTATGTGTTTCCATTTATCACAATATCAAAATCAGTCACTAAACTTTAAATTTACGCAAATTGTGTTTAGTGCTAAACACAAAATTTAGCACTAAACTTTAGTGCTAAAAGTCAAGGTATGCAGAATGGAAGGAAGGGGCATGTGGGTTTTTGGGGAGCTGCCAGTTCTTTCTTTACTTGGTTGGTGATTGCAGGGGTAGTTATATGTGATAATTAATTGACCGATGAATTTATGTTTTGCACCTTTTCTTTATGTATGTTATGCTTCGATAACAAAAGTTTAAAATACGACACAGAAAATATTTGCAAACCACCCCAAATTCAGCTACTCAGATATAATCATTATTAACATTTTAATTTCTGCTTTTCTAATTTTTTTCTTTTTCCATATAGCTGCATCTACATAGACACTGAACTGATACCCCCCAAAAAAAATTCCCACAAAAACATTTATAAATATAGAAACACAGTAATTTTACATTTTTATATAAAAGCAGGGTTTGGGTACATATATAGTATTGTTTTATAACCTGTTTATTAAAATGAGTATGAAAATGGATTTGATGTTTTTCTCGATTACTAGAAAATGTTCAATAAAATATAAATAATACAAATATATGCGAAGAAGAAAGTATAATTCACCTTTAACCTCACCACTCAGAGAAAAATGACAAATTTGTAACAGATATTGCAAGTGTTTCCCAAAGTACCTTAACAAAATAGAAGATCTGATTCTGTCCTTCAGATCCAATTCTGCAACTTACTATAGTAAAGATGTTGTTTTTTTAAAAAAAATAAAATAAAACACTCTCTGCTAGGCCTAATGGGGTTTCTGCCTCTTGGTCAAGAGGCATGCTTGAATTTGGCTCTTGGCTTTATAGGTTTGCAAAGTTAATATTATAAGTTAACCAGTATCTGAGAGTCCAATTTGAAAGACTCATACTTGCAAGATGCAAACTCAAATCTGGAATAACAAAGGTGATCCTGTTTCTCCAATTACACAAGGGGCTCTTTCCATCTTCGTTCAGTTTCTACTTAAATAACAACTTATTGGAGGCCCTCTCTAACCATCTTTTTAAAAGTAGCATACCCTATTCCCCTGACACTATATATCCCCGCTTTTATGTTTTCCCTTGGCACTTACAGTTATCTAACATTACATTAAACACTTAGGTACCAGAATATTAAGGCTAGGGCCTCTTTATTTGGTTAAACGATGTCTGGGACACAGTATATGCTTAATCCATTTTTGTTGAATGAATGAAGTGTCTCCCTAAATGGAACACAAATTAATTACCATCTTTGCTCATTATCTACCTCTAAAAAAGTTTCTTTGGGAAATGTGATCAACAGTAAGAGGTACTGTATTGCCATACTAGTTTCACCATGAAGAATGCACATGTCAATGATACATACTTTTGATTGTAGAGGCACCTTGGTCTACCAGTTATCAACTTATGGCTCATGAAGCCAGAAAGTTTCTTGGAACTCTTTTTAATATTTTAAAAAACTTAGTGAAACCTATGCAGTTATTCTTATAAGGCTGTGGGGGAAACTAAAATAGATAATCCAGAGGTGGAAAAATTTCTCAAGTCACATTGATTTGGTAATTTTTTTCATAGTATTCCTAGGCCCAAAGAAATTCCTAACACTTCTGTTTATTCAATATTTACATCCATACAACTTGAAAATAATAGTTTTTATGGTATCTGAGTGATGTTGCTATGTCACAGTGCTCTTGTGAATGTTGTACAGTACTCGGGAGGTGCCTCGTCACACAATTTGGGAACCATGGAAATGACCAAAGCTTCTAAACAGTGTGAGTTTACCATATTACAAAAGCCAAGTTACTATAATTCTGGTTTAATTTGGCCATTGATGACATCGTAGGAATTCTGAGGTCAAGAATGCTGAGCCAGATGCAATTCTAAGAGCACAAGTTGAGTGGTTATAGTGTTTGACTTGAACGTGTTGAATCCCTGCCACAGTGACAGCCGAGATTAAGCAACCAAGAGTTCTAAGGGACTAGATTCTTTCTTAATCGTGTTTATAAATAGCCCTGCAAACCTGTTGTTTTTGTTGTTGTATAGCAATTTCTGCGATTTCATAATACTATCATAAACTTTGCTGCTACTAAATTATTTGCAATTTGTACTAACATTGACCAAAAAGTAATGATAATCTGGGCAGATCACATTATTTATTGCTTAATACATATGCAGGTTATTAGGGAGACAAAATCTTTTAAAGTCTCCACTGACATGAGGGCAGGGCAGATGAAATAAATTTTTAAAAGTCACATTGGTGGGGAAAAGTTTGGGAACAATTATTTTAGTCCTTTGGTTAAATAGGATGCACCTTATCTGATTAGTAAAGTATTTACAAACTTACATTAAGGAGAGAGAAAAAGTGGGGGCTACCTGTGCAGAAAATAACTTGACTTCATTATGTGGTGATTTTGATGAGGGTGACATATTTTTATCTTCCTCTCAGACTTTGAATTCCAGATTCCCATACACGTAAACCGACTTCTGTTGTGGGCACTTGGACTTGAGGGTCTAGGGATGGTTTGAAGCAATAGTCAGTTTCCTATAGTATGAGTTTGAGGCTTTGCTTATTTTCATTCATAAGACTAGATTACAAAAAATTCGGCTTATGCTTCCCTTCTCATTTTGGTCCTGTAATAAAGACTACAGTAGAAATTAATGAAATAGAGAATAGAAAAACAATAGAGAAAAATCAATGAAATAAAAAATTGGTTCTTTGAAAAATGAACAAAATTGGCAAAACTTAGGCTAGACCAACCAAGGAATAAGGGAGGATTCAACATTAAAATCAGGAATGAAAGGGGGAACATGACTACCAACCTTACAGAAATAAAATATGACTAAAAGGAAATAATATGAGCATTTACATGCCAATAAATTAGATAACTTAGATTAAATGGACCAATTCTTACAAAGGCATAAACTACCAAAACTGACTCAGTAAGAAATATAAAATCTGAATAGACCCATAACAAGAAAAGAAATTTCATTACGAATCAAAACACTATATACAAAAATATCCAGGCTGGGATAGTTTCACTGATGGACTCAACCAAACTTTTAAAGAATTAATACTAGTTCTTCATGAACTCTTCCAAAAAATAGAAGAGGAGGGAACGATTCCTAACTCATTCCATGAGACTATTTTTATGTTAATATCAAGTCCAGAAAAAGATAACTGAAGAAAGGAAAACTACGGACCAGTATCTCTTATAAATATACATACAAGTCCTCAACAAAACAAACTAAATCCAACAGCATATGAAAATACACCTTGATTATATATGTACATATGATTTTATACCTTGACCAAATGGTATTAATAGAAGATTAGTTTTTACATCCAAAAATCAATTAATGTAATATGTCATATTAATAGAATAAAGGACAAAATCCCACCTGATCATCTGAATAGATGCAGCAAAACGATTTGACACAATCTAAAATCATTTGACACAGTGCCTTATGTTAAAGGCACTTTAAAAATTATGAATAGAAGGGAACTTTCTCAACCCAATAAAAGGCATCAAGGATAAGCCCAAGCTAATATTACACTTACTGATGAAAGACTGAATGTTTTCCCCCTAAAATCAGGAACAAGACAAAGACATCTGTACTCATCACTTCTAGTCAACATTGTACTGGGGATTTTAGCCAGTGCATTTAACCAAGTGAAATAAAAAGTATCAAGATTGGAAAGGAAGAAGTAAAACTATCTCTATTTGCAGACGGCATGATCTTGTATTTAGAATATCCTAAGGAATCCACTAAAATACTATTAAAATCAGTAAGTTGTACAAGATTGTAGGATACAAGATCCATATACAAAAATCAGTTGTATTTCTATACACTAGAAATGAATAACATTTTATTCTTAGAAGATTTTGGTTAAAATATAGTTAACATACAATAAAATTAGTTTCAGGTGTACACCATACTTATTCAAAATTTATATACTTAAAGAAGTGATCACCATGATAGATCCATGACACCAAACAACACTATCACAATATTATTGACTTTATTCCCCATGCTGTACATTACATATCCGTGACTTACTTGTTTTATACCTGGAAATTTGAACCTCTTAATCCCCTTCACCATTTTTCCTCCCTTTTAAAATTTTTCAATTACAGTTCATGTTCAATACTATTTTATATTAATATCAGATATACAGTGTAGTGGTTACACATTTATATAATTTAACAAGTGATCCCCTGACTAGGCTAGTACGACCTGGCACTATACATAGTTATTACAATATTATTGACTATATTCCCTATGCTGTACTTTACATCCCCATAACTATTTTGAAACTACCAATTTGTACTTCTTAATCCCATCCCCTTTTTCATCCACACCCAATCTCCCTCCCATCTGGCAACCATCAAAATGTCCTCTGTATCTATGAGTTTCTTTCTGTTTTGCTTGCTTGTTTATTTTGTTATTTAGATTTCATGTATAAGCAAAATCACATTACATTTGTCTTTCTCTGTCAGCACAATACCCTCGAGGTCCATCCATGCTGCCGAAGTTGGCAAGAACCCCTTCCCTTCCCTGGTCAAGGAATATTCCATTGTATATATGTACCACTTCCTCTTTATCCATTCTTCCTTTGATGGACACACAGGCTTCCTCCACCTCTACACCATTGTAAACAATGCTGCAGTGAATACATGGATGCATATGTCTCATTTAAGTAGAGTTTTGGATCTTTTTGGATAAATATCCAGAAGTGGATTACTAGGTCCTTCTTTGTCTCTTCTTATAGCCTATGTTTTAAAATCTATTTTATCTGGTGTAAGTATTACTACGCCGGATTTTTTGTTTGTTTCCATTTTCATGAAATATCTTTTCCCCATCCATATACTTTCAGTCTGTGTGCGTCTTACGATCTGAATTGAGTCATATATAAGGGTCTTGTTTTTTATTTTTTTTATCCATTCAGCCACCCTATCTTTTGATTAGAGCATTTAACCCACTTACATTTAGAGTAATTGTTGATAGAAATATAGTTACTGCCGTTTTATTATTCATATTTTTGATCCCTTCTTCTTCTCCTTCTCCTTCTCCTTCTCCTTCTCCTTCTCCTTCTCCTTCTCCTTCTCCTTCTCCTTGTCCCTCTAACATTCCTTGTAATACTGGTTTGGTGGTGATTAACTCCTTTAGCTTTTTCTTGTCCAGAAAGCTCTTTATTTCTCCTTAAAGTTTAAATGATAGCTTTGCTGGGTAGAGTAATCTTGATTGTAAGTCCTTAATTTTTATCACTTTTAATATTTCATGCCAATCCCTTCTGACCTGCAACATTTCTATGAGAAATCAACTGACAGTCTTGTGGGAGCTCCCTTGTAGATAACTAACTGCTTTTCTCTTGATGCTTTTAAGATTCTTTGTTTGTCTTTAACTTTTGGGATTTTAATTATGATGTATCTTGGTTAGGGCCTGTTTGGGTTCACCTTGTTTGGGACTCTCTGCGCTTCCTGGACTTGAATATCCATTTTGTTTGCCAGGTTAGGTAAGTTTTCTGTCCTTATTTCTTCAAATAGATTTCTAATATCTTGCTTTCTCTTCTCCTTCTGATACCCCTGTGATGTGAATGTTGGTATGCTTTATGTTGTCCTAGAGGCCTGTTAAACTGTCCTCATTTTGGGGGGTTCTTTTTTCTTTTTGCTGTTCTGGTTGGATATTTCATGCTACCTTATTTTCCAAATCATTGATTCAATCCTCTACTTCATCTAATCTACTATTGATTCCCTCTAATGTATCCTTCATTTCAATTATTGTATTCTTTATTTCTGACTGGTTATTTTCTATGTCTTCTATCTCCATTTTTATGTTTCCTAGCTCTTTGTTGAAGTTCTCCCTGAGACCATTGAGTATCCTTATAACAAGTGTTTTGAACTCTGAGTCTGGTAGATTACTACTCTCCATTTTGTTTAATTCTTTCCTGGAACTTTGTTCTGTTCTTTCGTTTGGGACATGTTTCTTTATCTCCCCATGTCGGCTGTCTCCCTGTCTTTGTTTCTACATATTAGGTAGGGCTGTTATCAGTCCCTGACTTAGTAGAGTGGCCTTATGTAGTAAGTGTCCTCTCGGGCCCAGTGGTGCAGTCTACCTGGTCAGCTGAGCCAAGTGCTCTAGATGTCTCTCTTGTGCGGGTGTTGTGTACCCTCCTAATGTAGTTGAGCCTTGGTTTGCTGTTGTCCCCCCCGATGGGAGGGATTGACCCTTGGGCTCATTAGTTGTGAGGCCTGGCCATTACTATAGCAGAGGAGCTATTATACTGGGGTTGACACAACAGAGCAAGATTCATTTTAGCAGGGCTCTGGTGCCTGCCCAGTCTGTCCTTCGGTTGTGTCATCCTCAGAGGCAGCTGGGTGGTGCTCCAGCTCAGTCCAAAGCTGGCCACCTGGTGTGACAGTCCCGGGGCCTCCTGGGAGGAGCCCCTCTGCAGGCCAAGTTCAGCCTCAGCCAGTGCCCTGCATGGGGCCACCTGGCATGAGTCACAAAGCAATCTACATGTGGCTGCCATACCTACTGGGCTTGGAGATGCCTCGAGAGGCCAAGCTGTAAACAACAGCTGGCTGCTGCTAGTGTTGGGCTTGAGGCTGCTCAGCAAGAGATACAGGTCATGCTGAAGTGAGATGCTGCTTGTTTGGGGTTTGTGAACCTTTAAGAGATTTTAGTAAAGTCTGTAGCAGCAGCCAAGATAGGCCATTTGTATGGAAAAGCCACTGGAAGTGGCTTGGACATGCCCAAATGTTGGGTGGGGAGGGGTCTCAGAGAATAAGGGTGAATTAACAGTGTTAATTAGGTTGAGGGAGACTCAGATATGGGGCCACCTACATCTGTATGGTGGGAGCTGGGAGGGCTCAACAGAAAAACCATGGATTCTGCCAGCACTTCTCTCCTGGGAGAAAGCTGCCCCTCCAGCCCTCATCCTGCAGCCAGATGCCCAGTTCCGCCATGTGTGTCCCTGGCACCTTTTGAGTTGCTGCCCCAGCTCTGGAGCTCAGAGTGAGTGAGTCTGTCACTCAGAGTGAGTAAATCCATGTGTGGTCCTTTTTAGAGGAGCACCTGGGACTCCAGCCACCCTCCATCTCACTCAGCTACAATTGCCACTGGTTTTCACAACCAGAAGTTATGGGTACTTCTCTCTCCAGCACTAGAACCCTGGGCTGAGGAGCCTGGGGTGGGGCTGGATCCCCTCACTCCTCCAGGGGGAACCTCCACAACTGAGATATTCCTCCTTATTTTTAATGGTCACATGCGGATGTGGGACCAACCTGTTCTGCATTTCTGCCCCTCCTACCAGTTTCTAGGTGGCTTCTTCTGTATGTCCTTAATTGTAGGATTTCATTTAAACTAGACTTCAGATTATTCTCAATGATGCTTGTTTTGTAGTTTAGTTGTAATTTTGATATGGTCATGAGAGGCAGCAAGCACAGCATTTACCTACTCTGTCATCTTGACCAGAAATCTAGAAATGAATAATCTTAAAATGAAATTATGTAAACAATTTTATTGGCAATAGCATAAAAAAGAATAAAATATTTCGGATAAATTACATAAAAGAGTGTAAAACTTATACTCTGCAATCTATAAAACATTGTTGAAAATAATTAATGAAGACATAAATAAAAAGATATCCCATGTTCAGAAGTGTAGACTTAATGTTGCTAAAATGGCAGTGCTTCCCAAGTTGATCTACACTTTCCACACAATTCTTATAATCTCGTACCTAGTTTCTTTGCAGAAATTGATAAGGTGATCATAACACTTATATGGAGATTCAAGAAAGCCAGAATAGCCAAAACAATCTTGGAAAAGAAGAACGAACTTGGAGGACTTACGTTTTCCAATATCAAAACTTACCATAAAGCTACAATAATTAAAACAGTGTGGTGCTGGCATAAGAATAGATACATAGGTCAATGGACTAGAATCAAGAATCCAGAAATAAACCCTTACATTTGCAGTCAATTGACTTTTGACAAAGGTGTCAAAATAATTAAATGGGGAGAGAATGGTGTTTTCAATAAATGATACTGGGGCAACTGAATAGCTGTATGCAAAAGAATAAAGTTGGACCCATACCACATATGGTACAAAAAAATTAAATAAAAGTGGGTCATAGACCTAAATGAAAAGCTAGAAATACAACATTCTTAGGAGAAAACATAGGCATTCCCTGTTACCTGAGATTGGCAATGGTTTTTAAAATATGACAACAAAAGTACAAGCAAAAAAAGAAAAAAATAGACTAATTGGACTTTATCAAAATTAAAACTTTTGTGTTGCAAAGGACATCATTATGAAAATAAATAGACAGCCCACTGCCCACTGAATGGGACAAAATATTTACTAATCATCTATCTAATAAGGGATTTGCATCTAGAATATATAAAGGACTCTTATAACTCAATAATAAAAAGACAAATAACCTAACTAAAAAATCACAAAGGATCTGAATAGACTGTTCTCCAAAAAAGATACACAAAATGGCAAATCAAAATCACAATGAGACACAACTTTATACAATTAAGATGGTTAAAATAAAAAAGATAGGTGCTCACTTCTACAGCACATATATTAAAATTAGAACAAAACAGATTAACATGGCCTCTGGGCAAGGATGATATGCAAATTCTGAAGCATTACATATTTTAAAAAAGAGATAAGCATTGGAGGGAGCATGAAGAAATTAGAACCCCGTAATTACTGTAATGTAAACTTGTACACTTTGGAAAACAACCTGAAGTTCCTCAAAAGGTTAAACATATACTTACCCAATAACCCAGTGATTCCATTCCTAGGTGTATACCCAAGAGAAATGAAAACACATGTCTACAAAAAAAAAGTTGTGTATGAATGATTGTAGCAGCATAAAATCATTACAGCCAAAATGTAGAAAGAACCCAAATACCCATCAACTGATGAATATGGATAAATAATATGTAGTATAGCCACATAATGGAATATTATTTGGCAATAAAAATAAAGTACTGACACATGCTACAACATGGATAAACATTGAAAACATTATATTAAATGAAAGAAGCCATTCATAAAAGACCAAATATTGTATGATCCATATGAAATGTCCAGAAAAGGCAAATCCATAGATACAAGAGAAGATAGTGGTTATCTAGGACTTGAAGAATTTGGGAGGTGATAGCTAAAGAGAACATGGTTACTTCTGGAGTGATAAAAATGTCCTAAAATTAATTGTTCTGACATTCACACAACTCTGAAAATATACTAAAAACCATTGAACTGTACACTTTAAGTGAATGAATTGTACACTCATATAATTCATATGGTATATGAATTATATCTTAAATCTTCTACCAAAAAAGTTAATAATGTATTAACAGTTGACTACATTCATTGGAGGGGAAAATCACTCTGAATGCAGCGCAGGATCATCATGACATAGAATATGAAAGAGATGTACAGTTTGAGAATCTCTGTCATATGTTTAGTGGGATTCCAGAAAGAGAAAATATAAAGAATAGGGGGAAAGAAGATAATAAAAAGGCTAAGTATTTTCCACAATTTAAGATACATCAAAAACCCAAATTTGAATGAGTTCATGTTGAAATTATAGGCAAAACAAAAACCTTAAATGCTAACCAAGAGAAAAATCATATTGCTTATAAGGGAACGATATTTAAACTGAAAAATAATTTTCTTCAATAGCAATGGATACCATAAAACATGAAACATCTTTAAAATGCTGAGGAAAAATAAACTAGTAATTGATGTAATTCAGCTACAAAACAGTTAAACATGGAAGAAAGCTTTGGAGTCAAGAAGCAAAAAAATTTTAAACATATGGAATAAATTAAGAATGCCACTGAATTCCAACCAATCATTCTATACTTCGTATCAATGTATCAAATAATATGACCAAACTTGATATTGAACAGATTTGAGGTCTTAGGCTATATTGAGAATCTTTTTCTGGCGTGGAAAGATTGAATTTTTACAGATGGAACTGAGATATATTTTAAATGTCCTTCATGTGTGTGTGTTTAGTGGGGGGGTTGGGGGAAAGGCATGTCCAGTTTGCTCACAAGCCTTCCCTCCTCCACTCAGGGAATTTGTGGGCAGCAGCAGATTAAATTGTTGTAATGTAGGCATCAGTGCTCCTAGCATTGTTCATTCCCATGTTTGTTTGTTTTTATTATTAGTTTCAGGTATACAAAACAATGTAATAGTTAGACATTTATACCCCTCACTAAGTGATAATCCCCCTTCCCCAATCTACTACCCCTCTGACATCACATATAGCTCTTACAATTCCATTGACTCTATTCCTTATGCTGTACTCCACATCCTGTGACCATATATATATATATATATATAATATATAAAATTATAGTTGACATTCATTAATATGCTTCAGGTGTACGTGGCAGTGGTTCTTTACTTCTTCCAACTATCCTCCAGGTCTTACCCTTCACTCTTCTCACCTCCGTTCCCTGTGGTAGTGACTCCCTTGCTGATTGATAAACCCTGGGTGAGAAGCAGGAAAGCTCTTCAATATATCAATGTTGTGGAAGCTTGTGGCAGTTAGTTGCATCTTACCTCGAGTCACTGACAATTTTTAAACATGGAGTTTTACCTTTTCTAAAAAAGCTCTAAGCTTTGATACCTACTACCTGATCTCATGGATAGATGTGAACACTTATGATGAAAACTCCCAGTATTGCTGTCATGTAGAAGAAAAAGAACCACAGAAATGACTGTGATAGTTGATTTAATATTAGCTTCTTAAACATTCATTGCAACATTTGTTTTTTTCCATTTGTCTACCCTGCAGGTGTAAGTTAATGATTGTTACCTGGTGCTCTATACTGGCTACTTCTCAATATACAGCTTGAATATGAGATGAAATGGCCAAATGTTGGCCGGACTTTGGAGAAACAGGTCTCCTGTAAATTACACAATGTACCCTGCTCAAAGGCTCAGAAAATACATGGGCCATTGCTCTTCTGATATGAATATGATGCTACTAGGTGCCTCTTCACATCATTCACCA
Organism: Rhinolophus ferrumequinum; assembly: GCF_004115265.2. Lineage (NCBI taxonomy): Eukaryota > Metazoa > Chordata > Mammalia > Chiroptera > Rhinolophidae > Rhinolophus > Rhinolophus ferrumequinum. The sequence goes on along the minus strand of NC_046303.1, from coordinate 31,235,192 downwards.
AATTCCCATGCAATTCTCTTTCAGGAAAACCCACTCTACTGGAGTCCAAGCAGGACCTCACCAGCAGGTGCCAGTTGGTATAGTTAAGTGTTATTCCTACCTCAGTGACCTGACTCATTGCCTCAAGCCTCATTCTCCTCTTCAGGTCACACTGTTTGCTTTTCCTTTTTTATCTTGTGAAGCACTACCACTTTTATAACATACCCCATTCTGAACATTGACGTCAGTGAACTGATGGCTTCCATGCAGTTGGCAGAGATCAGCTCACAGTTCTGTCACTCATCCACTTGAACAGTCACAAACAGAAAGACAAGCAGAACCCTTTCTTTTCTTGTGCTATATTTATTCTTAGCCCTCTGTTGAGACTTGGCAACAACCAGTGGAACCAGAAGATATTTTGTTTGGATTAGTTCAACAGTCATCCTCTGAGATTTTCATCTATCTTGTTTGTTATGGTGGAGTGGTCTCTGTTCCAACATTCCATCTGAATCGTGAATGGCTTGGAATGATCCATCTTGACAAATGACATGGAGAGCTGAATCACTGGTATTTATTTACTTTTGAAATTCACATTTAGATCAGTCATTATTAATAAAATGACATTGACATATGCCTACCAACGTTACTTTCTTAGTTAAGAAAATATGGATGCAGTACATAAATGTTAAATAACTATGTTGTACCCCTGAAACTCATAAAATATTGTATGTCAGCTATACTTTAATTTAAAAAAAAAGAAAAAAAAATCTGGATGCAAACTCTCAAAACGAATTCCAGTTTCCCCAAACAATCCAGAGATGTATAAATGTGGTTGCTTAGAAATACCAATCTTACTGCTCTTAAAGTTTCAATTATTCTGAAGAAGCTATTGTCATTCTTTTTTTGATATACTAAGTTTACTAACTTTTATTTTAAAGAAAGACAATAGTTAGGGAAATTAGATATACTTTGTAGAATGAGGCTAAGCTCCTGTTATTAAAGTCCCTGTGTAGATCTCTACCCATACTTTGTATTTAGACTTCCATGTATTTCTTCTCTTTAAGAATATAGGTGTCCTGTCTCGTTAGGGAGACCACCTCAGGGAAGATGTAGATGCCTGATCACTGCACTGTATACCTGAAGTTAAAGCTGAACAATAATGAATGTCAACTACAAGTTTATATATATATATATATATATATATATATATATATATGCATATATATACACATGCATATGTATAAAATGTATATAGTTACAAGAAGCGGAGTACAGCATTAGGAATAGAGACAGTGGAAATAGCTGTATGCGATGTCAGAGGGATAGTGGATGGGGCAAAAGGGGTTGACACGGAGTGAGGGTTATAAATGATAAATGTCTAATTATTACTTTGTTTTGTGCACCTGAAACTAATAAAAACAAATACAGCTGTCCTATATCAGGTTACCAGACTTTTCCATGAGTTCTAGTGCCTTCCCCATCTACCTCTCATTTCATCATCCCATCATTCGCCTGACCTTACTGCATAGCACTGCACAGTTTTCAACTTCTGGTATTTGGTCTTCACAAGAGTCTTGGGAGGAAGGGCTATCAGATATTGCATGCATGCGTATCCATTTTACCTCTAGTGTTAAATGTTTTCTTCTTATAATTAGTATAATTATAATAAAATGAATTATGCTTCAAGAATTTTACAATGCCCAGAGGTACCAGGAAAAATGGCAAGATGTTGTAAAAAACATATTGAGGAATTTCTGACTTAAGCGTCAGAGTCATCTTATATGTATAGTGAAATAAACCTGAAACCAAGCTCATGGGAAAGAGGTAGCATCCAGTAATTGCCAAGAAAGCTTGGAGTTACACAGAAGACAATGCCATATTTGGCTTCTTGACCTCTTCCATCTTTTTCATGCATGCCTCTCAGGCCACATATTGATCTTTAATTACATTTCCTTCCCCTCTGCCCCACAACCCACCCCACCAAATGGTGTGCTTTATAATAGATAGGTAGGTAGGTAGGTAGATAGATAGATAGATAGATAGATAGATAGATAGATAGATAGATAGATAGATAGATATAGATAGGTAGATATAGATATATAAATTTGAGATATAGGGTATGGAGGAGTTTGAGTACTATGTAAGACAGGACAAGGAACTGCTAGCTGCTTTAACAGTCAAACTTCAAAATATCATTTGCTTAACACCACAACGAATGATTTCTTAGTCTTGCCATAGTTAAATGCAAGCCAAGCAGATTTTCTCCAATGCGGTCTCAGAGATCCAGACTGCTTTCATATAACAGCAATAGTATCTTAAAATTCCTTGTTTCTAGTTTCACAAATGAGAGAGAGAGAGAGGGAAGGAAGAGAAAGAGAGAGAGGGAGAGAGAGAGAGAGAGAGAAAGAGAGAGAGAGAGAGAGAGAGAGAAGGGCTGAGAATGTATAGAATTCACACTGGCTCATAACTCACGCCATCCAGGAAAAATCTGTATAGTTGCCATCAGAAGAATTGGTAGGAGTTCCAGCTCTTGTTACTAACTTGTTAAGGTCCTTACTTTCTTCAGAAGTGTCTGTTTTTTATTTTTTACTGTTAAATGGAGTGGGTACTTTGAGAGTCTCATCCAATGACATATTAAAGGGCTTTAAACCTATAAACGTATAAAACCCCATTGTAACATGATTAAGTGAGGCCTAAAAATTCAGTCATGTAAAATACGAAGTCATTTTATTGCATGATTTATGAAATGCAGGAAGTTCCAGGGCTGATGCGTGCCATCCACATCTGCCCAGACCTGCTGAAGTGTGAAGTTTTGAAGTTTCCCAGTTAGTTGGCCAGTTTGGGCCAGGAGAATATTCAGGATTTAAGGATCCATTTTCCTCTCCCGGTTTTCCCCAAATAGGTTGAGATTGCTATTTCCCCTCTGGCTTCATGCTCTTCTCCTTCCACCCAAATAAACTTTCCCAATAGTGTTATATCCAAATTCATCTTATTGGGAGGGGAGCGGTACTGCATTCCCTTAGATAGATTAGATAAGTTACCTATGGTCAATGTGTAATGGAACAGAGAAAAGTTTATTCTCCTGATTTTTCTTAGGGAAAACACTGTGTTTACTTATGGAAATAATCTGATAACATTGCAACCCATGTTATGCATGAACTGAGAGGAGGAATTGGCATTGCTGCTCAGGGGAAGGTGTGGCTTGAGAAGGGGTGTGGACAAAAACAGCAAAAGGAGAGAGCAAGAAAAGAGAGTAGGAGGTGAGGGGTTTAGACAGCTGGCAGTATGCTGTGTCCTGGGCTGCGGATAATCCCTGGATCTTCAGTGTGTGCACAAAATACAAATAGACACCTGAAGTCATTGGAATTCTTTCCTTCACGGGCTAGATGGGAAGGGACAATATTTTAATATTAAGGCTTGGAATGTGGTAGATATTAGTTATTACATTGATATTAAATTGTACATGTACATTACAATTTTACGTGACGTAAAATTATATTTTGTATGAGGGCAGTTTACATTGCCCTCTTCACAACTGGCTACAGAGGTATATTATAATTATTCACTTTTGACCTTCCAATTCCCATTTCCATGCACTCACAGAAAGCAGGCAGCAACAGCAAAGAACAAACCCCCACTCTTATTGTCCTGAGGAATCTCAGATACTCCTTTTTTGATTTAAAGCATAATGAGGGCAAGAGATGCATTAACAGCCAGAATTTCTAAGAGGGCAGGGACAACTCCAGTACGTTTGACATCAGGTTCTATCAAAACCATCTCAAACATGACTTTTGACTTTTTCTGTCTGACTTATTTCACTTAACACGATAACCTCAAGATTCGTCCATGTTGTCGCAAATGGCACTATTTTATCTTTCCTTATGGCTGAGAAATATTCCATTGGGTCCACATCTTTTTTATCCAATTATCTATCGAATAATCCATAAAAATAATCCAAAATGTAAAAATAAGTCAACATACTAAATAGGAATAAATGTAAAGCCAGAGCTAAAGTAAAATTGAGGGATAAGTGGAAAGATCTGTTTAAATTTTCAGTGACAAAAACCAAGTGCAAATAGGTCAAACATCTGCAGATTATTTTTTTAATGCAAACATGAAACAAATTAATTAGAGATTAAATTAATCTACATGACAATATTTTATGTCAGGCATCGAAGAGGTGTAAAGGACAATTTGTCATACCATATGTTTAAATCCTTTCTGGATTTCTTGAGGGAGAGACTGTAAAAGAAGCTTAGGAAAATAAAAATTAAATTCTTATTTATAAGACTGTTGTTTCACTAGTCAGGGTATAGTTAGCTTGGCCTGGTTTTCTCCTCAAAAAGAGAGGGTTTGTAAGCAAGTAGCTTACTTTGGGATGTGGTACCAACAAATAGGAGCAGAGGATGGTGGAGAGTGAAAGAGGGAAGGAGGGAAAGCCAGGACAAGGGTGCATTCTTGAGTTGGTCACTGCTGTGGGCAACCAGGACTCCTTGACAGGCAGTGTAGACTGTGTCTCAGAGTGGAACACCCAGGGAATGGAAAAGAGGTGCAGGTGGCACTTATCCACTAACTCCCATCCACCATTGTTCAACAGTTGCCCTATGGGTATTAACTCCTTTGCAATTTCAGGCTGCACAAGTGAGGAAGTGTGACAGATTCCCAGAGTCCTTCAACGGGGTGGCAGAAATGCCCTAGGTCAGAAAGGGATACGTGGGAAAGCTAATGTGAGGTGCTATCAAGATGCATCTGTGAGCAGGGGCGCTGGCTGTGGCAACATCTGTAGTAAAAAGTGAGCTGAGAGCAAGAGACAGGACACAGGAGGAGTCCACTACTTCTCACATGCCAGTTCTAACTGACTCATTGTGGTTGCCTGGAGTCTGGTATTGAGAAGAATCCAGAAGCTGATCCTGGACTCATCAGCAAAGACTCCAATGATTGTGAGGTGGGAGTTACGGCATTTATAAAGTTCATCCTCATTTCATGCCATCTGGATGTAGAGAGTCATAACGTTGTCCTGGCTTCCATCTTTGAAAGGAGTGATTTCAGAAGGACTGTGACTGATGGAGCAGCCAGAAGCCAGCATGACTTAGCTCTAGATGGTCTGCCTCGTAGCAACGCTTTGATATCACTACAAGATGTAAAACAGATCAAAGTTCTCTTTGTCAGTGTCTAACAATACAAGTTTTCTATGAGGCGCATTGGTAGATGATAACCAATTCCTTTGGATTAGTTTTCTTTGCAGTGGAAGAGAGTAAACCATCAGAAGCATGGCAGTGAATGTTTTCCACATAAATATCATCACAAGGTGAAATGGTATTGATTTTTCAAAGAAGAAAAAAGATTTGTATGTTATGCATAATTCTTAGATCTCTGAGACCTCTAGTATTCTGGGTACATGTCTTATTGCAGCTACCTCTCCATGCCATGGGATTTGGGAAGGTCAACTCCTTCTCTCATACTTGTGAGGCTCCTGCAGTGGGAGAAGTGTACATTCGTCTGGTTGCTGTTTGTCATCTGTCCCTCAGAATTCCTTCTCCTGGCTTTGCCTCAGTCACCTATGCATGTGTTGCCACCACTCTTGCTGCCTGATCTCTCCTTTCTTCATCTTTGCCCCAAATGTGCATAAACCACCTTTTCCTCCAGTCCCCAAAGCAGCTGTACCACAAAGTTGCTATTTGTCACAAAATTTTAATAAAAATTTGAGGTTAATAGAGTAATCACAGCATAGATGAAGAGGCTAAATAGGTGGCTGACTTCACTAGTCCTAAAGAGCTTGGCCAATCCTTACACAGGGCAACCCACTAGGGACCATTTTTTTCCTCAGCCACAAATACCTGTGTTTGCTGAGCTCTGCAATTTCCCATCTTCCCACTTCCTTACATTTCCTGGGGTCCCTAAATGAGGGGTTCTTCACATTTCTAGGACAAGTCAAGAATTCCTGTAATTTCGTTATGCAACACAAGTTAGCTCCTGGTTTTTCCTCAGTCTCTTTCTTCCAAACTAGCTCGTAGACAGTTCTTTAACAGATAACAATCAGACCCCAAAACAACCCTTCCCAAATAAAAGTAATAATTCCTGCTTCTCATTCAGAACACAGCTCCAGTGTTCTGTGTTCTGAACACAGAAAAGGACAATTTTATTTTCCTCATATATAAAGAAAAGACCAATTCTCCAAAAATAGGCTTGGAGCTAGTTTCAGTTTGAAGTCTTAAGAGGAGGCCACAGAAATGTCAGGATTTCAGAAGGCCACAGAGGCTGAGGCTTGTGCAAGTAGATGTTTTAATGGAAGAATATTTAAACTCATCACCAAGCCAGAAGAGAGGAAGGACACAAAGACGCACCCTCTGCCAGAGTACTGGAGAGGACCAAGCACAAGAAATTGCAATTATGAGGACTTTACAGATAAATTTTGGGGTTTAGGGTTGTCTTGCACAGTAAAATAAGTAGACATTTTAGAATAAATTGACTACTTAACCAGATAAAAGATAGGGATAATAAAAGAACCACTGAACAGTTTTATTCAAGTCTTCAGTTGTGAACTCAGACATTAAGCGTTTTACATTGGGATTAGAAAGTCCACTTATTTGCCTAAACAACAATTTGCTCCACACTCTAACTTGACATGGAATAATTCTTCTGCTGTGGGAAGTATAATTTGAGAGGATTTAGTTCTTGCCGAGTTAGAGGACATTTGGACAAATCAGACCCTGGTTACTTTTTTTAGATTTTTGTTAAAATATAGCTAACATACAATATTATATTATTTTCAGGTATACACCATAGTTATTCAACATTTATATACCTAAAGAAGTGATCACCATGATAAGTCCAGCAACCATCTGACACCATACCACACTATTACAATATTATTGATTATATTCCCGATGCTGTACATTACATCCCCATGACTTACTTGTTTTATACCTGGAAATTTGAAGCTCTTATTTCCCTTCACCTTTCCTCACTTTTTAATTTTTCAATTACACTTGACATTCAGTATTATTTCATATTAATTTCAGGTGTACAGCATATTGGTTAAACATTTGTATAATTTAAGAAATGATCCCCCTGACTAGTCTGGTACCCACCTAGCATTATACACACTTATTGTCATATTATTGACTATATTCCCTATGCTTTACTTGACATCCCCATGACTATTTTATAACTACAATTTTACACTTCTTAATCCATTCACCCTTTCACCATGCCCCCAACCCTCTCCCATCTATCACCCCCAATTTTCTAGTACCCATCTGACGCCATACATAATTATTACAATATTATTGACTATAATCCTTGTGCTATACCCTACATCCCCATCATCACTGTATAACAACCAATTTGTACTTCTTAATTCCTTTTCACTCACCCCAACCCCCTCATCTGACAACCATCAATATGTTCTCTGTATCTATGAGTTTGTTTCTGTTTTGTTCATTTATTTTGTTTCTTCAATTTCACATATAAGCAAAATTACATTGCATCTATAGTTCTCTGTCTTACACTCCACTCGGCACAGTACCCCCCAGGTCCATCCATACTGCCACCAATGGCAAGAACCCATTCCCTTCCATGGCCGAGGAATTTTCTGTTGTATATTTGTATCACCTCCACTTTATCCACTCTTCCATCGACAGACACCCAGGCTGCCTCCACATCTTGGCCATTGTAAACAATGCTGCAATGAACATATGAATACACATGTTCCCTTGAAGTAGCATTTGGGTTTCTTCAGATTAAATGCCATGAAGTGGGATTACTGGATCCTTGTTATAACCTTTGTTTTAAGGTCTATTTTGTCTGGTATAAGTATTGCTACCCCAGCTCTTTTTGTTTGTTTGTTTCCATTTTCATGAAACAACTTTTTCCATCCCTTTACTTTTTGTCTGTATGTGTCTTCCAATCTGAAGTGATTTTCTATAGGGAGGGTATGTAAGGGTTTTGTTTTCTTGTCCGTTCAGCCCTCCTATGTCTTTTGAGTGGAGCAGTCAATCCATTTACATTGAAAGTAATTGTTTATAGATATCTAGCTATTACCATTTTATTATTCACAATTTTGATTATTTTTTTTCCATCTTAAAGAAGTCCCTCTAATATTCCTTGTAATATAGGTTTGGTGGTGATGAACTCCTTTAGGTTTTTCTTGTCTGGGAAGCTCTTTATCTGTCCTCAATTCTAAATGATAGCTCTGCTAGGTAGAGTACCCTTGGTTGTAGATCCTTACTTTTCATCATGTTGAATATTTTGTCGAATCCCTTCTGGTCTTCACAGTTTCTGTGGAGAAATCAAATGACAGTCTTATGGGTGGTCCCTTATAATTTACTAGTTGCTTTTCTCTTGCTGCTTATAGGGTTCTCTCTTTGTCTTTAACTTTTGCCATTCTAATTAAAATGTGTCTTGGTGTGGGCCTGTTTGGATTCATCTTGTTTGGGGTTTTCTGTGCTTCTGGACTTGTATGTCTATTTCCTTCACCTGGTTACAGAATTTTTTAGTCATTATTTTTTCAAATAGGTTCTCAGTCCCTTGCTTTCTCTCTTTTCCTGGTATCCCTATGATGCGAATATTGTTACACCTGATGTTGTCCCAGAGGTCTCTTAAACAATCCTTATTTTGGGGGGTTCTTTTTTCTTTTTGCTGTTCTGATTGGGTGTTTTCTGCTACCTCATCTTCCAAATCTCTGATTCGATCCTCTGTTTCATCTAGTCTTCTGGTGATTCCTTCTAGTGCATTCTTCATTTCAGTTATTGTATTCTTCCTTTCGGACTGGTTCTTTTTTATGGTTTCTGTATCCCTTTTTTGCTTGCTATCTCTTTGTTGAAATTCTCACTTGAGTATCCTTATAAGCATTGTTTTGAACTCTGTCTCTGGTAGGTTGCTTGTCTCGTTTTCATTTAATTCTTTTTCTGGAGTTGTCTCCTGTTGTTTTGTTTGGGATTTATTTCTTTGATTCTTCATTTTGGCTTCCACTTTGTGTTTGTGTCTATGTATTAGGTAGATCTGCTGTTTCCCAGTCTTAGCTGGGTAGGCTTATATAGTAGGTGCTCTGTGGGGTACTGGCACAGTCTCCCTGGTCACCTGCTCTGGGTGCTGCAGGAGTGTACCATGTGTGGTTTGTGTGTGTCCTCCTGGTATAGTTGAGCCTTGCTTGCTATTGGCACATTAGTGGGTGGGTTTGAACCTCAGGCTGATTGGCTGTGGGGTTTGGCCTTGTCCACTGCTTACAAGCTGCTGTCTGGCTGGCTTACCCCACTGAGTTGGATTTGCCCCAGTGAGCTCTGGTGCCTGTTGAAACCACCCTTTGGGTGTGCCACATGTGGAGCTAATAAGGCTGTGCTCTCCTGTGGTCTGAGCCCACCTCCAAGTATGTTGGTTCTGGGGCCGCTTGCAAGGGGCTCCTGTGCAGGACTAGATCACTCACTGCCTGTGACTGGCTGGGGACTACCTAGTAAGAGCTACAAAGTGATCTGCAGATGTTTGTTGCCTGTGCTAATCCTGGAGGCCTATGAGAGAGGCCATGCTGCTAACCAAGGATGTCTGCCACCAGTATTGGGCCAGAGGTTACACTGCAAATAGCCAAAGCACCCCATGGTCTGTTGCCACCTGCTGGCTCCCTTGAGGTTCAGCCACTGATAAAGCCTCATGTGGTACACAAGTTGGATGAGGTGGGAGTCTCAGGAAGTCACTACAGTGGAAAGAGTATGGTCACCAGGTTAATGTAGACTGTGGTTTGGTGCCAGTACTGATCCTGGAGTGACTCAGCAAAAGTCTCAGGGCACACCTTGGCCAGTAACCATCCACCAGGGGCCTGTGGACTTTGACAGTTTTCCAGAAATGTGTGCAATGCAGGTGAGGCTGTCTGCTTGTGCAGAAATTGCCTCTGGTGTTGAATTAGTTGGGATAGCATGTTCCCAGTGAGCCAGAAGGGTGGAGTGAGTGGTGCTCACCAGGCCAATCAGATTCAGATTTTGCCAGTGGGGGGGGCTCAACATGGGAAAGATTGTGCCCACATTCCCACAGCACAGGAGAAGGATCCCACACAGGGAAAATGGCGACTGTCCTTCAGACCTCGCTAGGAAACCACACACACTCAGTCTGTCCCCCATATGTCTCCACAAGCCGCCAGGTTACTGCCCCTCTGCCAGAGCTTAAGGTGAATACCTGCAAGTGAGTCTTTGTGTGGGCCATTTAAGAGGATGCCTGCGTTTCCCACAGCCTTCGGTCCCACCTGGATGGTTGGAATTACCACTGTTTTTCACAGTTAGAATCTGTAGGGGCTCCTCTTACTGGTATTCTGGTCTGGGGAGACTGGTTTGTGGTTGGGTTCCCTCACTCCCCTATGGGTAACCTCTGTGCTCCAGATATCCCTCCTGGTTCTCAACCTCCACATAAAGATTTGCATCCATTTTGCATCTCTGCCCCTCCTACTAGTTTTGATGTGGCTTCTTTATATCCTTAGTTATAAAACGTCTATTCAGCTAGACTGCAGGTGATTCTCTGGGTTGATTGTTTTATAATTTAATTATAATTTTAATGTGTTCATAGAAGGAAGCAGGCACAGTGGTGATCTATTCTACCATTTTGGATCTCCGCAGACCATTGTTATTAATACTTAAAATCATCTAGATGATTTTTTTTTTGGACAATGCTTATGATTAATATATGAGTGAAACAGGAAAGAACTATCTATCCTCCCAAATGCAACATCAAAGCACGCTGGTGTCCTGAGTAGGGAATCACATTTAAGCAAAGTGACAAATTGTATCCTAAACCATAATATATGTGTTGAAATTAATTAAAACTAAGGCGTATACCTAAGCAGCTACAAGCAAGTTATTTACTATATTAGAACATTTCTGAGGTCCTCAGTGAGAGGTAAACTAGGAAGAAAAATGTTCTTGAAAGAATCATTCAGAAATTGGATTAGTTTCCTATTCAAGAGATACAATTGTATTCCCTTCGAAGTGATTTTCCAAGTCAATAATGTCATAGAACTCTTAATCACATTTTGAAATGACACACTCTTTTGCACAGAGTTCTTTCAGGAAATTGACTTTTATTCTTCACACACCAAACTTGCATCCAACATAGCCAGGAACTCGGGGCAGATGTCTTTGTGAATAACATTTTGCTCTGTCATTACGAGGAACTGGTAGAGAACTGGCTCAAGCTAAGAAGCATGCTATGGGCATCAACCCCACTTTGGGCCCTTATTGCTGGTTTCTGCTATTCTGAAGATTGAATGTGCTTAGCTCATTGCAGATAAAGCCCTCTCACCTTTGCAACTGAGACTTGTAGACACCTGCATTACAGTGTCGAGCAAATTCTGTGACTTTGATTGTTCCTATCCACATGTTATTTCTTAAGCTCCCCTATATTCTATATGATGCCATTTGTAGAAACCTTTGCTGGCTTAGGTATTACCCTCAGTTTCAAACCTGCTTTCCAGCCTAATGCCCAGGACTCCACCTGCCCCTGTTCTGGATGTTGTAACTGGCCAGCAGCTAGCTTTTGTCCAGCAGGCTGACTCACAGAACTTTTCCCTTCTGCTCTATATACTCTGGTCCAGCGTAAGCAATGCTTCATCCCCTTGCCAGCATGGATTCCCAAGACACTGTGCCCCATGTCAGCCCAGAGCTCATGCATATTCCTTTCTCAGAGGAGAGATTGATTACAATTATGTGCTGTATAATGATGGTTCCATCAACAGACCACATATATGGTAGTGGTGCCATAAGATGAAAATGGAGCTGAAAAATTCCTATCACCAAGAGGTGGGTAGCTATTATAACATCACTTATTGTATTGAGTCTATAGTGCAACTCATTACCTACGTGTTTGTGGTGATGCTGATGAAATAAATCTACTGTGCTGCTAGTTGTATAAAAGTATAGCACATAAGTTACTTATATACATACTTGATAATGATAATAAATGACTATGTTACTGGTTTATGTATTTACTATATTATACTTTTTGTCATTATTTTAGAGTGTACTCTTTCAACTTACAAAAAAGAGCATTTGCTGTACAAGTGTGCCATGTTACGCTGGCAGCAGCCACATACATCTCATGTTCACCTTGTCACTTGGTTGCATCATTTTGTCTTGTGCTTGATTTAACCTCATGTTGTTGTCCAGTAACATGTTGTACAGTCTTATAGTCTAGGAGCAATAGGCTTTACCGCGTAGCCTTGGTGTGTAACAGGTTATATACCATCTGGGTTTGTGTAAGTGCACTCTATGGTGTTCGCACAATGACTAAATCATCTAATGACTCATTTCTTAGAACATATTCCATGGTTAAGCAGCACATGGCTGTACCTCAGCCTGGCTAGAACATTTAAGAAGCCAAAGCCAGCTCTGTCATGATCTTGCTGTGACCTTGTGTCCTCTTGCTTTGAATTGTGATTAATACCATGACTTATGCCACAGTTCCACCATGTAAGTTCCCATCTTATCTGCCTCTCAATTACAAGCTGCCCAAGTTTGTCTGGGACAGACTTGCTTCTTCCTACCCCTTTCCAGTGACTAGAGTGCTGTCTTAGATAGAAATCCCCATGTCTGGGTCCCTGATGCCTATGACCAGACCAGTTTGAGGCCTGTTTCCTTCCTAATTGGCACTTCCTGTTTACTTGACTATAGCCAGCTCCATGTGGCTTTTGACTGCTGCTCCTTCTCTCTGCCCGCCTGCCTCAACTCATGCTGATGGCCTTTGGCTGTAACTACACCTTCTCCTCGTCTCGAGAGACTCTGGGTCCATGTCCTCGCCATCTCTGATCTTGCTTTTCAAATAGAGAATCAACATCCAGTAATAATAATATTACATAATTTTTGTTGAATGCTTTCTAAATGTCAATGTTGGGCTTATTATCTCTAAGTCTCATAACATCCCCAAGGTAGGTTTCATCACCCCATTTTATAGATGAGAAACATGAGTCTTGGAAGTCATATAACCAGAAGGTGCCAGAGCCAGAATTAGGCCGGTATCTGGTATTAAAACTCTTCCATGTTACCAAACTGCCTCCCTTTGAGAAGAGCTCCAGTATATCATCTTTAATTACCACCAATATCATTACCTTTATACACAGGCAAATACACTGAGATTAAGGTACCTTGTGAGTGAGGAAGCCAATATTTGACTCAAATTTGACTCTGAAAACTTCTGCTTCTTCCACTACAGGATGCTGTCTTCTACGATGGTACTTATTATTTTATAAGTTGTATACTTGCTTTGCAAAGTATAAAGGATACTTGTTACTTTATATTTTGTAAGTTGTATACTTGCCTTGTAAACACTCCAATTTCAGCATGCAATCAGTTGAAGTGCCCCAGTAATAAAGTCTCTTGTCGACGGCATGTGAATTGTGGCTTTTGGTGGTACCTTTTCCCTTCTGCTTCTCTGCCTCCTTCTCAGCTTCCCACTCCACTTGTCCTTGGAATGATTCATCTTTCCATCTTCTCTTCACTAGGCATAGATTGTCCCTGAGGACTGCTTATAGAACTTGAAATATCAGCCAGAACATCAGCTTTAGATTACAGTGAGGTATGGAGCCATCGTGTTCTGTGGTGACTCACGTTTGTGGATTGGTACCCTCCCTCCCTGTGGGCAAGTCTATGTGGGATGTTACATTTATAAGTGGGAGATAGGTTGACAAAAGAGGGTTTGAAACAGGAGAAATTAGATGAGATTACTGGGTATGACCGGCTACAATGGTTCAATGCATTCGTTTTTGCATTTGGGATTTCGCTGCCACAGGTCTTGGCTGGTTGCATCCTTGGACAGACTCCCTCAGACAGTGCTATTGTAGAGTGTTGAAAAGTTGTGGTTGTGCTGGATATACTTAAACAATTTTTAAGAGTTTTAAAAATGAGAAGTTCAGTAAATATAAAAATATGTATGGAATATATAGAAGTTATGAAGGATGAATACAGTCTAGGCAAGAAACAGAACACTGCCAAGAATGTTCAAGTTTCTGTGTGTCTCTTTCTCTTCCTATCCCATTTCCTTTACCAAGTAACTATGATCCAGCATTTTGTGTTTGTAATTTCATTTTTTCCATAATAGCATTACCTTTTCCTTGAATCTCTGAACAATGTATTAGCTTTCTGTAAATAGGATCATGCCATATACACTTTTTATCAAACAATTTAAAAATTCAGGTTGTTTTGTATAGCTGAAATTCATTGAGCTGCATAAGAATCCACTGCAGTGACACACAACTTACTTATCTCTCCTATTGTTGATGGGCATTTGGGTTGTTCGGAATTTGTTAAGATAATAAACAGTGCTATTATGTACATTCTTGGGTATTTTTCTTGGTGCATATGTGCATGGATTTCCAGAAGTGAATTCCTGGGTCATAGGGTACATACATTTTCAATTTTAGTAGAAAAAGACATATTGTGTGCTAAATGGTTGTAGCAACTATTGATACTCCTATAGGCAGTATAAAATCCATCTTTTCTCACATCCTCACCGGCATGTAATGTTGTCAGACTTTAATTTCCATTGTGGGTGTGATATTACTTCATTATACTTTGAATTTATACTTCATCATTTCTGATAAACTGAGCATCCTTTCCTCTATTTATTTCCACTTATGATCATTCATCTGTGAAGTTTGTACTCAAGATTTTGCCCTTTGTCATTGAATTGTTTTATTTTTTCTTCTTAATTGATTTGCAGGAGGTTTTTTTGATTTTGTTTTGATTGTTTTAAACATATATTAGATATCAATATTTTCAGTTTTATGTGTTAAAAATATCTTTTCTCAGTTTATGTGTTTTCTTCTAATTATTTTTATATCTTTGGAATGAAATAATAAAATTTAACTTTTGCTTTATGTTTTTTTGTGTTTTAAGAAATCCTTCCCTAGATGGAGGTCATATATAATTAGCTTTGTCTTTCTCATCTATGACTTTAATGGAACTGGTTTTTAAATATAGTGTGTGATAGGGATATTTTCTTTTTACCTGTAGATACCCAAGTGTGCCAGGATAATTTATTGAAAAGTACATTGTTTCTTCAATGACCTGCTATATACTTCTGTCATACATCAAAGATCCACATATGAGTAGACCTGGTTTTGGACTTTCTATTCTGTTCATTTGACACGTCCCTTCTGTCTTCATTACTATGCCTTTATTTTAAGTATGTGAAAATGTAAGTACTCCCTTCTCCTCTTCCTCCTTTTCCTTCTTCTTCTTCCCCTTCTTCTTCTCCTCCTTCTCCTCCTTCTACTTCTCTATCCTGTGCTCTTCCATATACATTTTTAAATCAGCTTGTCAAGTACCACAAAATGCTTGTTGGGATTTTAATGGGAATATCATTGAAATTACCAATCAGTTTTGTAAGAATTGGTGTTCTTATGGTATCAAGTCTTCTTATTCATCTACATGATGTATATTTAGGTTTTCTTTGTCTTTCAAGAAGTATTATAATTTTCTTGAAAGTTTTGTTATACTTATTTCTAGGTATTTTATCATTTTGATATTATTTTAAATATATTTTTAAAGTTTCATTTTATGTTTATTGAAATTTATTTTTGTATATTCAGTGTTATATCATGCAACTATGCTAAATTATCTTCTTAATTTTAGTAATTTATTCATACCCTCTTTTGGATTTCTAATACACAGTTTATATCCACAAATGATGACAGCTTTTTTTCTTTCCAATTCTTTATACCTTTTATTACTTTTTCTTGCTTGATTACTGGCTAAAACCTCCACTACAATATTATATAAATAGTATTAGCAGATACCATTGTCATGTTCCTAAGCTCAAAGGGAATGCTTTAAATATTTCACCACTACGTATAATGCTAGCTGTAGGTTTTCTGTAGCTACCCTTTGTCAATTTAAGGAAGTCCTTTTTTATTTCTAATTTATTTCTTTTTAATTTAGAAAAAGATGTAGACTTTTTTTTTATAAATCTTATTGGGGAACATTGGGGGACAGTGTGTTTTTCCAGGACCCATCAGCTCCAAGTAGTTGTCCTTCAGTCTAGTTGTGGAGGGCGCAGCTCAGCTCCAAGTCCAGTTGCCTTTAGTTGTAGGGGGCGCAGCCCACCATCCGATGTGGGAATTGAAATGGCAACCTTGTTGAGAGCTCGAGCTCTAACCAACTGAGCCATCCGGCCGCCCCTCTGGAAGCTCAGCAGCAGCTCCTCGTTTTCAATCTAGTTGTGGAGGGCGCAGCTCACTGGCTCATGTGGGAATCGAACCAGTAACCCTGTTGCTCAGAGCTTGCACTCTAACCAACCGAGCATTCCGGCCGCCCCAAGATGTGGAATTTTATGAATTGCTTTATCTGTTTCTGTTGAAATGATTACATAATTTCTCCTTCATCAGTTAATGTGGTAATATACATTAATTGATTTCTTATATAAAATCAAACTTGCGCTACTGGAATCAATCAAATGATGCATTATCTTAACACACACACACTTCTGGATTGTGGTTGTTAATATTTTAATTTTTGTGTCTGTGTTCATAAGAAGATTGATCTGCAATTTTGTTCTCACATGGATTTTGTATCAAAGTTATTCTCGCCTAATAAGTGGGGTAGGGATATCTCATTCTTCTATACACTGAGATAGTTTGTATGAAATTGAAATTATTAATTTTTTTTTATATTTGCAAACATATTTCTTCCTTGACTATTTGCTGAAAATTGCCAACAACACTGTCTGGACCTGGTTTTATTGTAGGAAGGTTTTAAGCTTCTGGTTCAATTTCCTTTATGGTATATGATTGCTTATATTTCCCATTTCTTCCTAAGTAAATTTTGTTAAGTCATATTTTTTTCTAAAGGTTTATCCATTTCATCTGAGTTTTCAAATACATCACATAAAATTGTTCCTAATTCCTACTTACTATCTTTTTAATCCTCGAAGCATCCTTTTTTATTCCTAATATTGTTCATTAGTGTCTTTTCACCTTTTCAAAAAAATTATCTTTGGAGATATTTGTCCATTTTATTTGTTCTGTCAAAGAATCTTGATATATTTTTTAGCCTGGTATTTTTCCAGAATATGTTTCTACTCTCTTATAAAATAATTTCTTCTGTCAAGGAATGGCAATCAGGATTTGATATTAAACTGGACAATTGAAAAGTCACTTTTTCCGGTCACACGTACTTAAAATGCTTCTTAACTATAAATACGAGTAGAACTCCACTTGGAAAAATAATTATGAAACCAGTATAAGTGAGGATTTAGGACATTAAATGTTCCCTGGTGTAGTCTGAAGCAGGAGACACATTGGTTGCTCATATAAATCTTTCACTACTTTACCTCCCTAAGCTTTTGTAAACAGGCCTGAACAGGTTGGTTTTCAAATCCTCTAAGCAATCTGCCAGTACAGAACATAGCAATTATTGGAAAAGGACAAACAGAACCCTGGCTGCTTCAGGAGGCAAATACAAAGAGTGTGATTCGTCTGAAGGTCATAGAATCTATGTGTCCAACCTTATTTTGCATTGCACTCTCTCACCATTCCCCTGTGAGCTACATGGAATCATATACGTGTTGGATAGGACCCACGCTTGCTTTGCTTCCATTGTTTCTCCTCTGCCTGGAATTCTTTTCCCACATCCCTTTTGCCCAAAACTTATCTATCCTGAAAATATATGATGGACAACTGTTTCTGCCTCGCCTATGCCCTTCCTCTTTTGAATTCCTTTCACTCTCTGCCCACAGTCATGGCTTCTGCTGCTTTGTTTGTTATATACAACCCCTCTAAACATTGCTAGCATGACCAGAGTTGACACCTCACCAAATCTAAGACACTCAGATCCTCTCTTCTGGTAATTTGGAGCTGGAACTCAGAGTTTTAGTGAGTCTCTGATGGTCCCCCTTGCACCTAAGTGGTGTAGACTTTGGGGCTGGGGAGTCATTCTGCAGCAGCCATGCACAGAGGCCGAGAGAGCCATTCCATAAATAGTAGTAAAGGTAGAGGCACAGAGAAAAGCAACACTCGGAGACCTTAGGACTCTGAAGGACTAGATATAGTCACCTCTGTTGCATTTGGCACCAGATTCTGGGTTCCACACCCTCATTAGTCTCCCCTGTACTTTCCACACTTAAGTTCCATTAACAGGTAAATAAAATTTTGTTTTGTTTTTGTCTCCCATCCTCCTTACATGCATGAGTACAGAAATTAATCAACAAAGTACTTTTGGGAGTCGCTTAAGGGGAACATTTGGTGAGATTCCTTCGCCAAGCATGTCAACCCCTCTAATTTGTCCTTTGTTCTTTATAATTTCATTCATTTGGATCTTGAAGTGTTTTTGTTTTTTTCAATTTAATCATTTTACAGATTTTAGTGTCTCTGGGAGCATTAAATCTGAACAACTATCATTAGTTATCATATAACTACTAGCAGATTAATTGATAGGTAGCTGACAGCTGGATTCTAGGACCATGAGATAGCAGAGAACTGTCTGACAGGAAAGATATAGGATGTGTATTCAGACGATTTAGACCAAATTCTTGGCTGCACTATTTTCTCTGAGCATCAGTTTTGTAATTTTGGAAGGGGTATTGTCTACAATGTCTGCCCTGTATCTGTCATAAGGATATTACATATAATTGCATTGTAATGCATAAATTCTACCATCTTTAGTGCTTTTGTGTGAGTCAAAGAGTCAGGAAGATGAATAAAAGGTGAAGTGAAAAAGAACGTTAATTGTTGATGACTTTGCCTAACAAGGGTGTGCAGGGCCAATTTGGCTCGAAAGTGCAAAAGAAATTTAAGATGCACCTAGAGTGTGTCACCTTTAATTTATCCATTTAGTTAACCAACCATCAGCAAACAATTATCAAGCACTTTTTCCATACCAGGTATGGAAAGAGCAGAGACATAATGAAACCTGTCATACCCTTACACCCCTAGTCTAGTTTTAGGAGTCCTAGAGTTATGAATTATATTATCCTCATTCATTGAGTTTTCTTCCATTTAACACTTTCAAAGCACTATTTCCCAAAATGTTCAGGTCTCTAGTTGGAGAGATCCTTCTCTGTCAAAAACCCGAGGTTTCCTCAAATGATGGAAGAGATAATGTTAGTGAGAGAACCTAGAAAATTATCTGACCAATTATAAATTCTTAACACATGCATGCATGTATTTATTATTTTTTTATTGGGTGGGAGTGTCATGGAAAGTAGCATGCGTAGGGGATGTGGTGGAATGTATGATGACCGTGTGGTAGCAGGCATCCAGATTATTGGGAAATCATGAAAAATAAGCAATGAATACATTTTGTTTCAAAGCATCTTAAGGTGCCTATACAAAGGTTACAGTAAAACGATCAAAATCAAATTAATTTTTATGACAGAATAAATATCTCGTGGATATCTTAGATGGCTATTCCAAACCCAAATGTGTGAACATAACACATTACAATTTTATACAGTTTGAAGAACATTATTTTGGTATCGTCTCTTCTTTCACTTCATATTACCTTCATCTAGTCATAAATTCCATTTGAGGAGGTAAGACACAAAAATTTAATAGAGCAACATAATCAGTAGAATGTTTTTTTGCATAATCAGAAATATTAGAAAGAGAACTATACTAGGAATCAGAAAAGTTCTGTGAGTTTGGGTAAGTCACTTAACTCTTCTAAATATCTGTAAAAATTGAAATAAGTAACTTGCCTACCTAACCCATGAGGTTGTTGTGGACATCAAACAAAATCATTCATGAGAAGGCTCTATATTTTTCACCAAAAATGTGCCATACAAGTGTAAGATATTATTTTATTTTTAGTTTGGTATCATCTGTGCTTCTCAGTCTACTTTTTGTTTTTCCTCGATGTGTGTCTTCCTCATTGTTTGCCTTTTAGAAGGTGCTCCATGGAATAGAAATGGACCTTCTTTTATTGATCATTATATCTAACTGCCTAATATAGTACCATGTAGCCTGGAGACACCCCCCTCCTCGTGGTACTGAGGACAGAGTGGCGTAACCTTGTTATAAAGTGTGTCACTGTTCACAGATTACCTGAGGATCCAGCCCTGTTTTCTGTCTGCAGGATGATTTACAGTACATGTTATAATGAAAGATCATAATGTTGCAATCTGGGGACAGAGCTCCCACTTTCTTTACAGAATCGGCCGGACATAATTCTGTTCACAGGAATAATGTAGTAGCAGAACAACAAAAGAAAGTAATTTGGAAAATACAACTGACTTGTTATTAAATGATGCATACATCAGTAGTTCCCAAAGTGTTCCTTGTTCTTGTTATAATTTTCCCTTTCTATAAGAGAAATTAACAACAGTAATACCTTAGGTATGCATGCCATATTGCACCTTACAAAGAGTTTTTATGAAATATACTTTAATCCCTATGGCATCTTAATAAAGTAGGAAGAACATGGTCTCATTTTAAGTTTATAGAAAGGGAGATAAGATTAAAAGTAGGTTAAAAGTTTGCTCAGTGTTATATACCTCATTAGTAGAAATTGTGAATCAAATTCAGGCCTTGATTCAGTGTTTTTGGTTTTATTTTTTCTCCAGGAAACATGCTCTAAACACTTATACAACACTGCAAATATTCTGGATGGCCACTAACTATACATCCAAGAGTTCTTCCAGTTTGAAATAGAGGAGATCCTAGTTTCTCCACCAATGGCGCAATTCTGAGCAAATTAACAGGAAACCACATCCCACAAAATAAAAACATCACTGTAATTATTTTTAAAAACTATTCTGTCAAAAGGCGAGGTTCCTGATTTTCCAGTTAGATCTATATCAGTTCGTTGAGTAAAGTATCAAAGGTGTACTCATCTTTTTCAGTCATTGTTTAATAATTCTTGTTCTGCAGGTGGTACCAAATGTACTGGTTTCATTTTGAGAGGGAGACTTGCAGAAGATTTGTACTGAGCTCAAAGTACATTCTTTGTTTCCCTGGTGATAAAAAGCCTCAGCCATAAGGACAGCTTAGTCAATTGAAGTAACCAATTCAGCAAAGGGAGGACGATTGTGCCTTCCAGTTCAGAGTTTTTATTGCAGGTGCTACTAAAGCCATATTGACAGAGTCCCATTCATATGTGTGAACTCTGTCCTTTGTTACATGAGAAAGCAAAGCAAAAGGCACTGCTTTTATGACATCCAAGAAGTCCTTACTATTCCACGCTAACACAATATTGAGCAGTTCTAACTAACAGTAGGGATATGGCAGAGAAGATTGCTTTAAAGAATCGTAAAAGAAGTTTATGTGGAAAGGGTATATTGTGCATCAAGATATGTTGTCCTTACTTTCACATTATGCTGCAGTCACACAGTGTAAGTAAGATAGGGATCTGGCGATTATCTAGCTAATGTGGTCAATGTTAATGGACAATCTGGTTAATTTGGCTTTTAAAAGTAGATTTTTTTAGCAACAAGAAGTGGAATGCCAAGAGAGCTCTTAAATGAATTTCCTTTAATATTTAAGTTAAATTGCAGTTCCTGACTTTATTTTCCAATTACCACATGATGTTTTCAATAGTATTTTTGCAATAACACTTTGTTCTTAAAGGGTCCCTAGCACTCAATTAGTTCAAAGTAGATTTGGGTATATGTAGGTTATCAGTTTCCACTCAGCCTTACAAAATGAATACAAACTGGAAATGTTGGTAACTCTGCTACTTTCACTATCCTTGTTCTTTGCTGATTTCTAGCCTTGGTGATTTCCAACTTCCTTGAGCAATTTCATTTACTGTGTGTTTATATGTATTTATATATACACTGATAATTCTTCACACATTTAGAGGGATAAAATTTTAATTCTCCTTACTCTGAAAGTATTAAGCTAGACTGATCTTCTTTCATTGTTGGATTGTATTGCTTATTTTTGTCAAAATGTTTATTCACTCATTTGTTTATTAGGCACATGCTAATTTTATGCAAAGTCCTGAACTAGGTTTTAGGTTGACTCATGTGAAATTGTCAATATACAACCACTTTTGACCTATAAAGAAACTTCAATCTGATAGGGTGCAGTCTGATGTGTAACATGCTAGGAGTATTAGAAAAAAAGAAGGTTGGGGTAAAGAGGGAAGATTCTTTTTTTAAGGTAGTGACATTTAGAATTCAGCCTCGCATGATTAGGTTTCAAGACAAATACAGCAAGGAGACTGTTCCAGAACATGGAGGATACAGAAGACGTGAAGAAGACTTCCATTTCTGGGACAAAGGCAGAGCAGTTTGTTGGGACCAATCCCTCACTAAACAATGTATTCTCTATCAAATATAAAAACCTCCCATAACTAAAAATTCTGGATCAAATAATTATTTTTAAAAAATTTAAAGGCATCAAAGAGCTAATCAAAGAGTAAGGAGTTATATAAGGTCTAGGAGGAAAATGGGGATACAGAGACTCACTGCTATTGCCCTCAGGGCCTTTGCCAATTTCTGAAAAATTGACCTTTGATTTTCACATTGGGTCCCAGGGCAGGCTCAATGGGGAGAGTCAAACAGGATTCCTCTCCTCATTAAACTGAGATTCCAAAGGGCTGCAGCACTGTGTTAATGACAACAAGAGATAAACTCATTATTCACCACCACCCAAGAGAACTTCAGGTATCTGCTAGACAGAGCAGAGCGGAAATAAAATCTTTCCCTTAGAAGTTGTGTTTATAAACTGGTCCTTGTGAAGATTTGCAGACCACATTCACGTCATCTAAGTTGCTCAAAAAATACCAAGTGATGATTTTAGTTTAATTTTAATCTAAATTGGTTGCTCTTAGAGTGGTAATGCCTCCAGGCACCTGACAGAAATATAAATACAAATGCTTTCTGAAGGAAGGTGCCTTCTTTCACGGCCTCAACAATTCTCCACATGTTTCAAGGATAATATGCAGTTTGCAGACTAAAATCACAAAGCATAGGGAGATCTGGCCAAGGTGGCTGAGTAGGTAAATCAACACTGTGCTTACTTCCTCTCACGACCACATCAAAATTACAACTAAACTACAATGAGAATCTCCTGAAGTCTACGTGAACCAAAGCCCTACAACTAAGGACATACAGAAGAAATTACTTGCGACTGGTAGGAGGAACAGAGACGTGGAAGAGGCTGGTCCCTCACCTGTGTGTGACCATTAAAAATCAGGAAGGATATCTCAGTTATGGGGATCCCACCCAGAGGTTATTTAATAAGTGGTTATTTAATAAGTTATTTAACAGGCTATTTAATAAGTGGTGCTGGGAAAACTGTACTGACACATGCAGAAAAATGAAACTGGACCACCTCCTTACTCCATATACGAGAACACATTCAAAATGGATTAAAGACTTAAATGTAAGACCCGAAACCACAAAACTCCTAGAAGAAAATGTAGGGAGTAAATCTGCAAACATTACTCAGAGTAATACTTTTACTGATATATCCCCTCGGGCAAGAGAAGTAAAAGAAAAAGTAAACATATGGGATCACATCAAACTTAAAATATTTTTTCACAGCAAAGGAAATCATCAATAAAACAAAAAGGCAGTCTACTGAATGAGAGAAGATAATTGTCAATGATACATCTGATAAGGGGTTAATATCGAAATTTTATAAAACACTCAGCTCAACACCATAAAAACAAGCAACCCACTTAAAAAATGGGCAGAGGATATGAAGAGACATTTCTCTAAAGAGAACATTCAGATGGGCAACAGACATATGAAAAAATGTTCAACCTCACAAATCATTAGAGAAATGCAAATAAAAACCACAATGAGATACCACCTCATTCCTGTCAGAATGGCCATCATCAAGAAATCAACAAACAACAAATGCTGGCAAGGCTGTGGAGAAAAAGGAACCCTGGTGTACTGTTGGTAAGATTGCAGATTGGTGCAGCCACTATGGAAATCAGTATGGAGGTATCTCAAAAAACTGGAAATGGAACTACCTTATGACCTAGCAATTCCACTCTTAGGTATCTATCCAGAGAAATCCAAGATGTTAATTCAAAAAAATATGTGTTTTTTAAATCCCTATGTTTACTGCAGCACTATTTACAATAGCCAAAACTTGGAAACAACCAAAATGCTCATCGGTAAACGACTGGATTAAGAAACTGTGGTACATTTATACGATGGAGTATTACTCGGCTATAAAGAAGAATTAAATCTTACCATTTGCAACGTTATGGATGGACCTGGAGAACATTATGCTAAGTGAAATAAGTCAGTCAGAGAGAGACAAATACCATATGATCTCACTTATATGTGGAATGTAAAGAACGGTATAATGAGCAAAGTAAACAGAGATAGTCTCAGAGATATAGAGGAAAAACTGATGGTTGCTTGAAGGGAAGGGGGTGGGGATAAGGAAAAAGGGGAAGGGATTAGACAGCATAAATTGGTAACTACAATATTGCTGCGGGGATATGAAAGAGTTTGGGGAATATAATCGATAATGTTGTAAAGATTTTGTAGGGTGTCAGATGGGCACATGTCTTATTCGGGAGACCACTTCATGGACAGTATAGATGCTTGACCACTGCACTGTACACCTGAAGCTGAAGTTGAATAATTGTATGTCAACTATAATTTAATGTATATGGTCATGGGATATGGAGTATAGCATAAGGAATATAGTCAATGGAATTGTAATAGATATATACAATGTCAGAGGGGCAATAGATTGGGTTATCACTTTGTGAAGGGTGAAATGTCTAACTATTGCATTGTTTTGTACATTTGCAATTAATAAAAAATTAAATTAAAAAAAAATTGAGTGACAGAGGAAGAGATTCCTGGACAAGAAAAAACTAAAGTTGTTCATCACCACCAAACCAGTATTACAAGGAATGTTACAAGGACTGCTTTAAGATGAAAAACAAAAAAAAAAGATAAAAAATATGAATAATAAAATGGCAGTAACTACATATCTATGAACAACTACTTTAAATGTGAATGGATTAAATACTCCAATCAAAAAATATAGGATGGCTGAATGGATAAGAAAGCAAAACCCATGCATATGCTGCCTACAATAGAATCATTTTCGATCGAAAGACACAACAGACTGAAACTAAAGGGATTCAAAAAGTTATTTCATGTAAATTGAAACAAAAGAAAAGCTGGGATAGCAATATATTCAGCAGACAAAATAGACTTTAAAACAAGGGTTATAACAAGAGACAAAGAAGGACCTACCGTGTTTCCCTGAAAATAAGACCTAGCTGGACAATCAGCTCTAATGTGTCTTTTGGAGCAAAAATTAATGTAAGACCTGGTCTTATTTTACTATAATATAAGATCGGATCTTTATAACATAGTATAATTAATATAATATAATATAATATAATATAATATAATATAATATAATATAATATCGGGTCTTATATAATATAAGACTGGGTATAATATAATATAATACCAGGTCGTACATTAAGTTTTGCTCCAAAAGATGCATTGGAGCTGATTGTCCGGCTAGGTCTTATTTTTGGGGAAACAGGGTAGTAATCCACTTCCAGATATTTCTCCAAAGAAACCCAAAACGCTACATTGGGACTGTGTGCATCCATATGTTCTTTGCAGCATTATTTAAAATAGCCAAGATAGGAAGGTAACCTAGGTGTCCCTGAATGGATGAATGAATGAAGATGAGGTGGTACATATATACAATGGAGTATTGCGCAGCCATTTAAAAAAAAAAAAAAGAAATCTTGCCATCTGCAACAACATGGATGGATCTAGAGAGTATTGTGCTGAGTGTAGTAAGTCAGACAGAGAAGGACAAATGTCATGATTTCACTTATAAGTGGAATCTGAAAAACAAAGTAAACAAACAAACAAAACAGACACAAACTCATAGATACAGAGAACATTTTGATGGTTGCCAGATGGGAGGGGTTGTTGGGGGTGAGTGAAAAAGAGGAAGGGATTAAGAAGTCTAAATCTGTTGTACAACAGTAGTCATGGGGATGTAGGGTATAGCATCAAGAATATCATCAATAATATTGTAATAACTAGGTATGGTGTTAAATGGGTACTAGATTTGTTGGAGTGATAGATGGGAGGGGGGTTAGGGGCAGGGGGAAAAGGTGAAGAGATTAAGAAATACAAATTGATAGTTACAAAATAATCGTGGGAATGTAAAGTAAAGCACAGGGAATATAGTCAATGATATGGTAATAACTGAGTATAGTGTAAGGTGGGTACTAGACTAGTCAGGTGATCACCTCTTAAATTATATAAATGTCTATCCACTATGCTGTATTCCTGAAATTAATATAAAATAATACTGAATGTTAACTGTAATGGAAAAATTTTAAAAGGGGGTAAAAGGTGAAGGGGAATAAGAGATTAAAAATTTCAAGTATAAAACAAGTCTTGGGGATGCAATATACAGCATAGGGAATATAGTCAATGATATTGTATAGCGTGGTACGGGGTCAGATGGTTGCTGGACTTATCCTGGCGATCACTTCTTTAGGTACATAAATGTTGAATAATTATGGTGTACACCTGAAACTAGTGAAATAATTGTATGTCAGCTATATTTAAATAAAAATCTTAAAAAGAAACAGATTTTGAACAGGACATTTCTATCTTGCTATCTGCCCCCTTTCGACCCACTTATCTCTATACAATAACAGTTAATGTTTAATAAGCATAAAAAGGTACAAAGTTTATAGACTTCAGCATTAAGAATTAATGATCTCAAAGCCACCAATACCTTTTTGTTCTTATCAGATTCTATAAAAATAGTGTTGATTCTATAATCGTATATATGTATTTAATCTTACCTATACATATTTTATTTTGACTATTTGCGATTATGAAGAAATTAGTCTAAGAATTTAAAAAATTTCATTTTCACCACCATCTTAGTAGATTTTTTATATATTTTCTTTAACCATTGTGGTCAGTGTTGAAGGAATGTGAGTAACATTTCTAGTTTACAGCTCCAAAAATATAAGGCCAGTCTCCCATCTCTCGTCTTTCATCATGTTTTAAACACTACTACAACTTCCTGAGAATACTTTGTCGTAAGCTCATTTTTGTTTTCTTACACAGCAGTTTTAGTGAAATGGCTAAGGAATAAACTAAAACATTCAGTCTAGTGCCAGAGTCAAGAGCAGACTGAAACCCATGTGATCATACAGCTTTGCTCAGTTCCATGGGCACACAGACTAACCCTACCTGGCATCTGCTTGAAAAGACAATGAAAATACACAAATCTATCACCATTCATTCAGTAATTTTTAACAAGTACAGGGTGGAGGAATTCAGGGATGTTCAGTGGTGAGCAAGACCAACACAATACCTGATATTACCAAGTCTTACATTTTAGTGAAAGGGGGAGAAATTAAAGAAATAACCACAAATAGTCCCATATTTATAACATGTGATAATTGTCACAAAGGGTCCTATGGAAAAACAGTACAGGGGTACCTAGTTTGGTCTGGAGAATCAAGAAATGTCATTTAACCAAGGCTGGAGGTATGAGTAGGAGCAGAGAGAATGTCAGAGTCGGAGGGAAGAAGATGGGAGAAAGCCCTGAGGAAGGAAACGATGCGGAGTATTGGAGAAACTATAGAAAGCCAGAGTGGTTGAACCAAGTAAGTGAAGGAGCAGAGAATAGAGGGCAGTCCCAGTGTCCAGGAACTCACAGACATTAGAATTTTTATCCAAGTGCAAGGGCAATTCATTCAAGGATGTAGAGCAGGAGAATAATTTAAAATGAATGCCATCCATCTTCATGTTCAAAGTCGCCTCATGTCAAGGTTGAAGCACTAGTTTCTATCTCTTTGAAGATAACTGTATGTGGTCTGTAGAAACCTCAGGCATACAGTTTGAGTCTATGGAATCAAGTATTTCTTATAACATAGTGGTTAAGACTTCCGGCTTTAAAATCAAACTGTCCTGTATCTGCCACTTCCTGGGTGCATGATGCTAGGTGAGCTTCTAAATATATACATTGTGAATAACAATTTGTTGTGAAAACTAGGAGAATAATGCACATAAAAGGTGAACATGACGTCTGGTACATAGTAAGTGATAAAAAAGTAATAGCTATTATTTTCTGACTCACTGCCATAGGAAAAGAATAAAATCATCACCCAGTGGATCTTTATGCTCCTTACATAAGCTAATGCTGGATGCATTTTTAGTGAGCTAAATTGTACTCAGTGTTTTCAGACTAATGAGCCAAATACGTTAACTGTTCTGGAAACAGATGAAGCCTGACCGTTTGACTAAATATAGAAATAATTAAAGTCTAGACTCTATCTGTTGATAGGTCTTAGGGAAGCATAATGAGAATTATGCCATAATAGAATAATACGCAAGTCTAAAACAGATCAGAAATTTCACAACACAGATAAAAACAACTAATTTTACTGGTGTCAGAAAAACATTATTGGCTCAGTCTTCTTACAATCTTATGTTTGTTTCATTTTGTAACAGCTTCCTAATAGTGTAATCAATTATGCCTTTCTGTTTTGCTACTGAAGCCCTTTCTTTCCTCCACACATAGTTTGATAAAATTATCAAATATAGGATAAAACCCTTTTTCTGTTGTTCACTAAAATGCATTAGAAGCACTTATTCTTTGATGTAGTTGAGGATAGAGATGAAAGTTCCTCAGAGGCACGTCCTCAGATTCAAATCCAGAGAACTATTTTCTACAGGAAAAGTATTGACTATTTTACCTGGTATCAAGGCCCAGCTCATATTTGCTTATTGTTACTGGAGCAATTCACGTTACTAGGAAAACACCAACATTATTTGATAATACACATGTAAATTCATGTATAATGCTAATGTGTTGCATGTTAAGGAGAGAAGGCCAGGCTATAAAATTTCACACTCTGTCCAACCTGAAGACAGAGAATCAGATGTAAATGTTAGAATTGCAGATGTGGTCTGTAGAAACCTCAGGCATACAGTTTGAGTCTATGGAATCAAGTATTTCTTATAACATAGTGGTTAAGACTTCCGGCTTATTCATCTCCTGAAGTGTGGGAGGAAGTGATAGCATAACCAATGCTAAGACTGTCTTCATTGCATACATTCAAGTCAGGCTGCAGCCCAGGGTCTGGAACACCAAACCAAAGTGTGAAGCAAATGAAACTATAGAGCTTCATTAAGGCTAAGCTTGGAAACTGATGAGTATAGTACAGGTTTACAAATGTCACCAATCACTACCAGCCCATGGTTAGTTTCTCACTAGTCCTAGTGAAATGAGAAAGAGAGACAATATAATTAGTTTTTCATAGGATAAATTCTTTAGGGGGTTTTATTGTGAATTTGTGTCCTTCTGTTCTTTTTTACATAGTGTAATGGTGGCAGAAGATTTTTTTTTTTAAATTAATGTTACTTACTTGGCAAGATAAAAAAAATTGCTAAGATTATGTCAACCTGAAAAATATTTAAACGTTGATTTATTTGTTTATTTTAATCTATGAAATCTAAAATGCTAGAATCCACTGGTATTGAGAACATGTAGCAATGATAGTTGGAAAAATAGGAAGTCATCATAGGTTCTTTAAATCAAAGTCTGGAACCCCATAAAATCAGATTACTAATTGAAAGCACTAGAGGTTGGAACCTGGTGGCTCTGGTTCCATTCAGGCCAGCAGGTACAAACTAGAACACCATGCAAACCATTTAATCAGTGGGACAGCACCAGCTTA
Organism: Rhinolophus ferrumequinum; assembly: GCF_004115265.2. Lineage (NCBI taxonomy): Eukaryota > Metazoa > Chordata > Mammalia > Chiroptera > Rhinolophidae > Rhinolophus > Rhinolophus ferrumequinum. The sequence continues at coordinate 31,205,580 of NC_046303.1, read as the reverse complement.
CCAGACTCTGGCTCCAGTGCTGGGACAGGGTTCTGGGCCTGCTGTGTCAGAAGTTAATCTTTATTGTGGAGAGATGTGGGTTGGAGGGTGCAGGGAAACTACGAAGGGGCAGAGTGGCCTGGGCCCTTTGGCTACCCAATGCAGTCGCTTTGTACCAACTGGCATAGAAGTCTTCCCATATTTTAGCAAGTTGGTATGGCTTTCTAGTCGGCTGAACATCATCCTTAGGTATTTAGAATGGAGACAAATCCCTTGAATACCAGCAGGGAGAAGGTCTAAGAGCTTTAATAAGCTGGCTTTGATATTTGGTATCAGCTCCTTATGCAGACTGAGTTTTGTGAATTAATCCTCAATGGTAGGCCTTACCTGTTTCCAAAGGGAAGTCTGGCTTGAGGATCCTGCTCTGGAGGATACCATGGAAGCCAATTTGATTCCATGATCTTTAGTCCTACTCTTTGAAGGATTAACCTTACCACTGATCTAAACCCCCAAGCAGACTCTGCCTTTGTAAATTAGGAAGAAGGCCAGTTCAGTTTCCCCATTCACCTTCTTTTCCAGATACTAAGCATGCTAGATTTGACCCCTGGTTAATAGCAAATAATCTTTTCAATGAATCTTGGTTTTCTTTATTTCTGGGAGGGGAGAGGAAGGAAGGCACAGGAGAATATAATCTATATAATTTGTCATAGGGACATAGCAAGACAATAAAGAGGCTCCTGAGCCCCCAAACCCCAATGTTTATACTGCCTTCAATCAAGATTATTTGTATACGTAAATCCTTCCCCTTTTCTCAGGACTGTTCACCTTGTGTAGGATTCATCTTTGAAATAAACAACTATAATTATCAACTCATGTCCTGAGAAAAATGCCCTTCTCTGCACCAATAGTATAACATTCCAGAAATTATACTAATAATCTCAAAAGGGAGTCAGTGATGCTTAATTTACAATCAAATCTCAAATGGTCTTTTGTTGCTCTATGGTTGCTGGGTTGGAAACATTCACAGTCTCTTTAAGAATTATGATGTAGTCATAATACACTTTAATATCCTCAGATAAAGTGTGTTATATCGATGCATTATAATTAAAATGCATTATTAGAGAACCTCTGTTTGCTTTTGCTATATTTAACATTTTTAATTTGCAACACATTGCTATCTCTAATTGCTCTTTCTCAGAATTACTGTATGAGATGAATGAGAATTATACTTATGTACATCATCCATTTTTAATAGGAAAGTAATGGAAATTCAGCAGACTTGTTTAGGTCACACAAAGAAAAGATAAAAGCCGCCTGTGTGCGACTTCTGGTTCTAGCAATAAAGTAACATTAGCAGACCTGAAAAATCCTAGATGTGCTAGCTAGTTGATTCAAAGAAAGCAAATGAAGTCCCTCAGTTTCAGAAATGTACTAGAAACCGAAGACCAGAGCACTAAGCGTGAGAGCTGATGCTGCAACAAGGAGGGCACGGGGTGAATGAGAGGTCTGGCTTTAATATCCACAAGGGGACAGTAGACAGAGGACTGCACCTATTACTGACTAAATGAATTCCCCGCCCCCCGCCCCCCAAATTCATATGTTGAAGCCCTAACCCTCAGTATGATGGCATTTCATCTAACTCCCTATAGTTAGATGAGTTCATGAAGGTAATGCCTTGTTTGATGGGATCGGTGCCTTTACAAGACACACCAGAGTGCTCCCTCTCTCTCTTCCTCTTTCTCTGCCATAAGAAGACTTAGTGAGAAGGCAGCCGCCCGAGAGCCAGGAAGGGAGCCCTCACCAGAACCTAACTATGTGGACACCTTGGTATCATACTTGCAGCTTCACCAACTGTGAGAAAATAATTTTCTGTTGTTTAAGCCACCCAGGCTATGGTATTGTGTTATGGCAGTTCAAGCAGGCTAACACAGAGCTCAAATGAAGAAGAAAGTTGGAATTGTTTCCCACAGAAAGCTGATGCCCCGAAAGCACTGTACCTTCACTAAAAGGGTGGACTAAGAAATAAATGTGTTCCCTAGCAAAGAGAGACAACAGATACATTTATATATGTTTCTGCCTCGGTTCTAGGTAGAGGAATTAAAAGAAAAGAGTTATTCCTGATAATATAATACCACAGACCTGTGCTGCAAATAGATTTATGGTTCGAATATAGTCTACCCAATTAGGTTAAACCTTCAACACCAGGTTGAGGAATTAACATAAAAATTGGCCCTATGCCAGAAAATACCTTACGCTTCTGCCCAAAACCAAGCGTTCTGGAGGGACATTCCCACAACGTAGGCCACGTGGTGTTCTCATAGGAAAAAATAGTTAGGCTAACGAATAGAGCTCATGACAAAAAATTTTAAAAATTACAAACCACGCAACAAAGAACACATTCACTGTGAGTGAGAATAAGCAATAACAGCAGAACTATCACCCCAAAACTTGAGGCAATAGAATGACAATCTGAAGCAGAATATAAATTATGTTTAAAATAATTAAGACATGAAAGAATTGAAATCCTAAGAAGGAATAAGAAAATATGGGGGGGGGAAATATAGTGGGCACATTAGAAAGAAGAATAAATAAGAAAAATATAATAAATCATTTTTATTAATTGATGAATGACAGTAGATTAGACATTTGAAGAACTGGTGAACTAGAAGCGCTATCAGGATATTAGATAGATTGTAGCGCTGGCAAATTATGAGATGGAAAAGGAAGCAGATTCAGATTTAAGAAACATGGAAGGTAGAATTAGAAGGCCCCCATGCCCCTGATAGGAATTCAGATAGATAGAATAGAAAAAATGCAGGAGAAGCATACTTTAAAGGCTGTGAGAATTTTCTAGAAATGATGCAATATGAATCCACAGAGTAAAAAACCACATGATTATCAAGTATAATAAATAAAAAGAAATCTACACCTAAATACAGCACAGTGAAACTATAGAACTTAAAATATTAAAGACAACAATAAACAAAAGACAACTAACAGTGACACAATTAGACAAAAGTACAAAAACTTGTCAATAGCAAAAATAAAGACAACAAAGCAGTGGAATAATACATTCAAACTACTAAGAAGAAATAACTCTCAACCTAGATTTGTATACTTAAGTAAACTGTTATTTGAGAATATGTTTCAAGCAAAGAACTAGAAAATTTACCACTCAAAGACCCTTGCTAAAGAGAACTACTAAATAATATATTCATAAAAAAGGAAACTGAATTTATGAAAAAAGAGTGGAATAACAACAATGATGAGCAATCACTTTCATAAACATGAGGATATATAAGTATTAGCAATGACAAGAGTGACAAATTTGAGCATATAAAAATGAGATGAAACAAAAATACTAGAAAACTAAAGAATGTAAAAAAAAGTTTGGAGTTAAAGCATTCTAAGATCATTTTAATTTTCAGGAAAGAGTAAAATATTGGTTGAATTTAGACATTGTTATGTCAAGAATTCACGTTAAAAGTTTAAAGATAGCACTAAAGAAGAGAAATAAAATGTATAACTTCAAACCATGGGCAATGATGGATAAGGAAAACTATCAATTCAGTAGAATCTTGAAAAGGACAAGAAGAAGAAACACAAAAAAGTATGCTAAATAGACTACATAAGATGGCAGAAATCAATCCATATATACCCATAATCATAATAAATGTAAACAAACTAAATTCACCTGTTAAAAGATAGAATTGGAGTGGGTTTTTTAAAAATCACCTCTACTGCTTATAAGAGATACATTTAAAATATGGAAAACAAACGGAAACTCAGAGGATGGAAAAATCATCCCAGAAAAATGCTAACCAACCAAAGGAAAGCTGGTACATCTATAATAGGTCTTTAAGTAAAATTTAAAATGTATCTATTAGGGGAAAAAACACACTACATGGTGATAAGGAACAAAATCATCAAGAGGATACAAAAATTCTAAACAAAAATAATAAACCTAAAATAATAAAAATTACAACAAAAATGGACAAATCCAAAATTATATTTTAATACTTTAATTCTTTCTGTAGTTCATGAATCAAGCAAATAAAAATTTTGTAAAGATTTAGAATGTTTCAGGAACATTAAGAAGTTTGATCTAATATACTTATATAGAATCCTATATCCAATAGTTAAAGAACACACATTCTTTTTAAATACATACCTCATTTAGAAAAACCAGGTAACAGTTCCAAAACAAATCTTAACAAAACCAGTCGATCTAGATTTCTACGTTAAAAGCAGATAATAATCGCAAATCTGAATGCAAAAAATAAAAATGAATGACCAACAGATAATCATTTTTCTATGTTTAGAAATTTAAAAATATACTTCTAAATAATTTATGGATCAATCAAGAGATTGTTGTATCAAAACTTGTGGGTTGGAGCTAATCCTGTCATTAAGCACATCATATATATATTCTATATATAATATATTAGGGAAAAGATACTGAAAACTAAGACTCTGTATGTGTCATTTTAAAAGTTAGGGAAAAGAGCACTTATAAGCTAGCAGGCAATATAGGAAAGATGAGCTTTTTATGTTTTATAAATGTTTGGTGGTTTACCCCAATTGACAACTGAAAGCACTTGATCCACCCCTGCACAGCTTAGTGGTGAAGTCTGATGGTCTTTAAATTCTGGTTCTATCACTGACTGTTGGCATAATACTTGATTTCCCTGGGCTTCAGTTTTCTCGTCTGTAAAACAGGAATTAGAACACACAGGGAGCTCTCATCATGCGACTGTTTATTACATGAGCTTTTATAGGGGAAAATGTGTCATAATACGAAAATATTGACAAATGAATTGACCTCTTCAACTGATCCCCCAAGTCAAGTGCCTTGGCCCTGTCTATCAATTTCTGCACTGAACGTCCAAAATGCTGCATTTTCAAATAATGGAAATGACCATTAGAAATATAATGCAAATGATGGAGGATGTCATGAAGTCAATAAAAGTAGAAACCTAATTGAATTACACACAAAGCCACTGACAAATATTTGGCAAAGTTAAACATGTTAACACTCCATGAAAAAATATTAACCAGAACAATGATTTGATAGGCATTTCAAAGGAGAATAATTTTGATATCAAAGTTCTAAGGAAATTCATGAAGAACTCAGACAATTTTGCAAAATCAATCCCTTGTATGATCGTGTTGAAAATATAAATGTAAAATGAACAATATTGCATTATGCAATCAGGTAATTTTCTTGGAAAAAATATGCCATCCCACCTAAAAAAATCCGTATGAATCACTTTGTTCGTTTTAAGAATTAATACAAAGTTGAAATTATAATATAGTATATGTGTTGTAGATGAAAGATAAGTGTACGAGGTCTTGGACAATTAAGTTCACAAATTCATCCTAGAAAAAGTGCTACATACTTCATTGTTGAATATCACTATGGTCAACTTCGAAGTACTTCCCTTGGGAAGCTATGTACCAACGTCAGTCCATAGTCCACCCTTCAAAGCAATTTTGGAACTCTTTTTTTGTAATGGCCACCAGAGCTGCCATCATATTACCCTTGATGTCCTGAATGTCATCAAAATGTCCTCTTTTCAATATTTCCTTTATCTTCAGGTACAGAAAGAAGTCATTGGGTCCAGATCAGGTGAATAGAGAGGGTGTTCCAATCCAGTTACTTGTTTACTGGCTAAAAACTTCCTCACAGACAATGTCATGTGAGCTGGTGCATTGTCATGATGCAAGAGCCATGAATTGCTGGCGAAAAGTTCAGGTTGTCTTTTTCACACAGCCTTTTCAGCACTTCCAAATAGTAAACTTGATTAACTTTGTCCAGTTGGTACAAATTCATAATGAATAATCCCTCTAATATCAAAAAAGGTTAGCAACATCATTGCAACAAGTTCTCAAACTTAATTGTCAGACCTTGTATGTCATAATATTAATCATTTTTAAAGGTAATATGCTAATCAAACATTTCCCCCCAATAATTTATGATAAAATTGTGGTTTCCATTTCAAGCATGATCTTTTAACTGGTCTTTCCCAGCACCAATTGAAGTTTGATAGGAAGGACCTCATGAACCTACGTAAGGGTTATTGGAACCTTAATTGAAATAATTTATGTAACTAATTACAATGTGCCTGGCACATAGTAAGCATTCAATAAATCTCAGCAGTGAACCATCCTGTGCTACATCATGTATCTAATACTTAACAAAAAACCTCCATGCAAGCCTCAATGTACTTTGCCAACATTGTTGCCCACTATTATCCTTTATGAAGTCCAGATCTTATAAAAAATGGAACTCTTCTCCATCTTCCACACATCTCCAACACTGTCTGCCTCATGTTCTTTCTTTACCCCACGTCGTTTCCTGAAACATCTAGATTCTCCAAGGTTCAGCTTAAATACAACTTCTTAGAAAAGTTCTTCTCTAGCACTCCAATTAGAAATAATCCTTCCTGCCCTTGTATTCTGTGTTTTCACAGTAAAACGTGTAACTGTGATGGCACTTATAACGTTTTTCTTAAGTAGGGTTATTTATGTCTTGTTTCTCTTACTTGATTGCAGTCTCTGTTAAGAGCAGGTCCCAAGTGGATCTTATTATCCTCATAGCACCTTGCACCGTGGCTGGCACATAATATCCATGCATCCACCCATTCTGTCCATTCACAAACATTTACAGAATGACAAAAATAGTCAGATTTAATTACTGTGTATTCATTGAGCGAATGAATTCAAGACAGAGCAGTTTAATAAGGGAGCATAATAGGAAATTTTCTTTTGGCTTGCTGGCAAGATCTCTTCCCAATCTTTTCTAAACTTCGAGACAGGATCCTGAATGTGTGCTATTCCAGAGATGTGCTTGAGGGAGTAGCATGTGTTATTCATTACATCACATATAACCTTTTCAAGTTTACAATCAATCTTGCTCGGAAGGCTGGTGTCATTTAAAAAGTATGGCTGTGTGCTGGAAGGAGAAATAATCTGAGCCGGCTACAGTCTGTGAATTCAAATACCCTATTTAAAGGTCCAAACATGAAGAAGGTGGATGTACTAAACACATCATTTTCCTTCCCAGTGATTGAAAAGGGATGGTACATTGAAGCTTTGTTGGGTTTCAATGCATTGATTTTCTCGCTACCTATTTTTCTCAGGTTTGTCAGGTACTTAAGAGTCTATTTCAAGTTGCCTGCAGACTCCTTTTCTCATGTTTCTTAAAATTATTTGTGATTAAATCACCTGTATTGTCTTCCAGGCTCTAATGATTCTCTTCCTGCGAAACCTGGTTTTTTTCTTTACTTTATTCTGGTTCTCACATCTTTATTTTCCAATCCACTGCTTGCTTTTGGTTTCCCCATCAATTTTTCTGTTTCTTGATTCTCTGTACATGCTCCTATCTGTTCACCTGTCTATACATTCAGCATTCAGTTACTGGACAGCTTCCAGTGTCAGACGGGGCCCTGGTCAGAGAGCAGGTCCCTAGCCTAGGGAGACTGCAGTCTAAAGTGCTGACGGGATACTGAGGAACATAATGTCACATGACATAACGAGCAAGCATAGGATACCACCACACATATCATCGTGTAGTACTGTATCAGAAGTCTGAGGCAGTACATGAATTATGGAATAAAATTGATAGCTAAGGATTCTTGATAGCAATTAGTATTAAACGGGGATATTAAGTCAACAATGGGTAAAAAGAGGAATTCCAGGTGCGCAAAGTAGAATAGCAAAGGCAACAGATGTCAGTTGCAAAGAGACCTGACCGAGGATGATATTTCTCAGTACTCTTCATGGACCAACTGCATCAGGACCATCGAGAATGTTTTAAAAGTCAAAGATATGTGGGCTTCACCTCCAAATCTATTGATCCGGAATCTCTGGAAGTAGGTAAAACTTGGCTTTTACAGGCATCTCAGTTTATCTGTAGGCAGGACAAGGTTGAAAATCATTATACAGAGATGAGGGAGCATGGGTAGGTAACAGGCATATTGACCTAAGTGGCATAAATGAAGAGAGGATGTAAGTAAAAGGGCAGCTAGAGAAGCCTACAACCATTATTGACATTTTTTCATACCTTATGTGGTTTCCATTTGAGAAGTGGATATTAAAATTTTGGTGGGCCTTCCAGGTGCCAGGCATGGCACTAGATACTCTCTGAATGAAATCAATTTCTCAAAACAATTAGTCTATCCTCTATGTTTCTGGGCTTCTATGTTCTAGTACTAGTAGAACATCGTACTGAGTACTATCGAGAAAACGATCCAATGACGCAGAATGGTTTCATTACCAATATGTGGTCTTCCCCCTCAATTAAACCCTCAGCATTGCCTGACCATTCTATACTTTTCTAGCTGTCCTTTCATTCTTAACCACAGCTATTACAAACTTTCTCCATCCTCCTCAAATCTCCTACTGTACTGCCTCTATGCTAATTTTATTTTTTTACTTACTAGATAACCAGTTCATTATGAAAGGATATATCTCAGGAACTGCCAGATAGAAGAAATGCATTGGGCAAAGTATGTGGGAAGGGGCGTGGAGCTTCCATATTCTCTGAGCCAGGGCACTCTCCCCGAATTGCCATGTATTCACCAACTCCAAAGCTCAATCTTAATTCCTAGTAGTAGGTAAACTCAAATACTACTTCACTGAGAGAAGGAGACCCTTAAGAGAGGATTCCTCGATTTCTTTCCATCCAAAAAATAACTGGCTCTGCACCCAGTCTCATTACCCACCCATTCTCTTGCCTAGAGTTAATCCTTCCAAACTGAGACCTAGACCAGTAAGCAGCACCATCACCTAGGAACCTGCTAGAAATGTAGAACCTCCGACCCCACCCAGACCTTCTGAATCAGAATCTGCCTCTTAACAAGATGACTAAAATTTGAGAAACTCAGCTCAAAAAAGGAAGCGCTCCCCTACCTGCCACGTCACGTGCCTGGCTTCATCCAATTTCCTTCCGTCTTCTCTAATCACAAACCCTCTCCTCTCAACAACATTAAAACATGTTTACGTCTCTCCATTTTAAATCAGCAAACAAACAACTTTTTAAAACTGCTGTGACCTCTTGGCCCCAGGGGGTGAATAATACCTGATGTTCTTTTCCTCTACAAAGCCCCAAATCTTCAGACTTTCTTATATTCTGTTTTTATTTTGCTCCCATTCATTTTTCAATCCACCTTTTTAAAAAATAAAAAATTACAGTTTATTGGGGTGACAATTGTTAGCAAAGTTACATAGATTTAAGGTGTACAATTCTGTAATACATCATCTATATATCACATTGTGTGTTCTCCACACAGAGTCGGTTCTCTTTCCATCACCATATATTGGATCCTCTTTACCCTCATCACTTTTAAAGGATACTACTAGTTGTCCCCCCAAAACCTAGTCCCCCCACTTTTCATGGTAATAACACCTCCATATTTGTCTGGTCGCTTAACTGTCTAAAGACTATTTCCCAGCTTCCCTTGCAGTCCTGTATGTCCATATCTCTAGGTTCTGACTGATGGGGTGCTAATGGAAATGATATATGTATCTTTGGAGACATGTTCTTAAAAGGAGAGAGTATGCCCGTTTTATTTTCTATCTTTTCCTGCTGGTAGAAGGTGGATAAAATGGCTCAAATACTGGCAGCTGACTTGGACCATAAGATGAATTTGGGAATGAAAACCATACATGACATGGGAACAAGATAGAAGTCTTCAGGGAATTGAAACAATGGAATGCCATTCCAGACTGAACAGACTGTCCCCAGACTACTTGGACTTGAATAAGAAATAAACTTGCACCTTATATAAGCCAATGGTCTTGGAGGCTTTTAGCATCAGCATCCTAACTCATATTCTACGGCCATCTGCCAATCCTCCTTGACTCCTGATGGTGTTCAAGCTATCAGTGATATATATTTTCTTTTCTTGTTACTCCTCAAGGCATACAACACAGTTGACTACTCCTCTTCTTTTAAATATTTTTTCCTTTGGACTTCCATGGTACCATATCACCTGGGCTTTATCCAAACTCTCCTCTGCCTCTACTTACTCCTCAAATCAGAGTTCTCAACCATGGATGCATATTGCAATCCTTTGAAAAAAGGCTGATGCTTGGGCTCCAGCCCCAGAGATTCTGATTTAATTAGGCTGGGGTGAAGTCCTGGCATCACTATTCTTTACAAGTTCCCCAGTGACTCTAGCATGTAGTTATGGTTCGCAGCCACTGCCTTAAGTATTGTTGGGCCTATGGTCACTGTAGACTCTAGACGCTTATTCTCTGATCTGCACATTCACTCTGACCAATCTCATCTGCTCCTAGTTTGAGTTAGCATTACATGCTGATGACTTTCAAACTGGTATCTCCTAGATCTCTATTGAGCTTCAGACACATATATTAAACAGTCAATTGGACAGCTCCAATGGATATGCCATTGACATGATTGTCATATGCAATTTTTGTCGTTATTTCTTCCCACTGCTCCCCAAAAGTTCTTGTTCCTCATCCTGTGTTTACTATCTGTCTGAATAGTGCCACTATCCACATAGTTGCAAGAGCTCAAAATTTTAGCTTCCTCCCCAATTCCCTCAGTGACCATATCTGGTCAATCATTACACTTAGTTTCTACATTTTAACAGCTCTCACATTCATTCACTTCTCTCCATTTTCACTGCCGTTCCCTGGTTGAAGCTATCATTATTTCTTGCCTATATTCTTGCCTATATTTCTTTCTCTCCAGAGTCTTGCTCCCTTTAGATCCTTTTTCTGCACAGCAGCTGGAGTGATCATTTAAAACACATATCCAATCATGACAATTCTTTGCTTTGAATGCTTCAGTGTTCCCCTTTGCTTTGGGATGGAGGCCAAATGCCTTTGCTTGGTGCACCAGACCCTTCATAAGGTAGTCCTGCCTTACCTTTCCAAAGCCAGGGCTCATTATTCCTCTCCACCCCTATGCTACTGCATAGGTATAGGGAATTGTTGATAGTTTCCTAAATTCATGTTCTTTCCTGCACCCACCCCTGGTTGTACCAAAATGCTCTACTTTCTTATCTGGTTAATCAAACACTTCCTAAACTTCCCTGAGAACAGAGAATTGTCTTGATCATCATTTGTACCTGTAGGCTTCTACACACTGTCTGGAGTATAGTTGACTCTACACCAAATATTCCCGACCAATACCATGGAGCTTACATTATGGTGGACTCAATATTTATAGAACAAAAATAGATTCTTAATTATTTTATATGTAGGCTCAGAGAGGTTTACTAATTCACCAAGCATCACAGTAAAAACATGTAACCAAGATTCTGATCTAGGTTTGTTGGCTCCAAAGCTCATTTTCTTCCCACACTAACATATACAACTTCTACACAAAGGTGCTTTGTGAAGAGACTGAAATAAAAAGGCATTTAAAGCAAGCTCCTCTAATGCTTTGGAATGATTTCTAGGTCATCATGAATTCCCTGGCTTTTCTAATTAGTCTGTGGCTTCTAACTAGCTTATAAAACACCAGTCTGAAGTTGTGTTCATCTAAAAGGAAAACAGTTGGTCAATTAAACCAATTTAGTAAAAAAGAAATAAACAATTGAATATCTTGGAAGGACACCAGTTTTGTTTTTAAGTAGTTGGCTTGGCATGAATATGGGCATAGCCTTACATTCCAGAATGTTATTCCTCCGTCCACTTGGACTTGGAATTTGAAAGTGTGGCTTTTCTTGTGCCTTGTTTACTCAAATTACACAAAACATTAACTATAGTTCACAAGGTCAGAAACACCTATAGAATCCAAGTCAATAAAGGAGCTTGCTCTGTATAATAAATATAACAGCACACACAGGATTATAAATGTCTGTTGTGGTGATTTTGAAAAGAAATGCAAGACTGAAAATGAAAAGAAATGTAACAATGGGGGTGGAGGGAAGAGATGAGCGGAGAGGTGGAGAAACGGTTGACCAAAAAGGAAAAAATGAAGACTATATTCTGGGGAAGAGAGTAGAGGAAGTAGAAGAATTTCAGTACAGACTCTGTTTCTGCTGGCTTCAGGATAAAGAGAAAACCCTCTTGGGGTGGCAAGGTGACTATTACAACCATCTTCTACTGACGTCTGGGGCTGAGTATGTTAACTTTGTGAGTAGTATGCTCTACAGGTTGAGGGGAAGCAAAGAAATGGGTAGAAAAATCCACTCCTAAGTGGGACTTGTCATGTAACTAGCTCATTCTCACACCTCCATACAAGGCATTTGTCCCAGAGGCACACATTTCTTAGTGACCAGTCAACATTTGGGAGGAGAACAATAACCCAGGACCAAGGAAGCGTCATTGTTCTCCAGCACAAGAGCTGAGGGGTAGAGTGAACCTAGAAACTTCCTTTACCTAGAGGCAAGGTCCCAGAAATCTAAAAGGTGAAATGAAATATCTATATGGCCTTATAACAAAATAAATCACCATTTTGTCTTTTAGCCTAATGGTGTTTGGCTTTCTAATGCTTTCAATGGAAAAAGTTAGGAATTTTGCAATTGTCTCTTAAACTTATGAAAAATTGTTCAATCTTACTCAAGAGAAACAAGTTAAAATGGAAAATATACCATTTTCAATCAGATTAAAAATTGAAACATTTAACAAGCTGTGAGGAAGTAGGCACCCTCATACACTGCTGATGAAATATCAGTTGGTAGCAATGTTTATGAAGGGCAACATGAGACTATTTGTTAAAATAAAAAATATGTAAACTTTAACCCCAGCAAATCCACTTCTAGAAATGTATTCTACAAATGTACTTACACATGTGAAAAACAACATATGGATGAGGTTATTTGCTTCAGTCTTGTTTGTAACAATAAGAAATATGACTCTGCCTCTTGAGAGATATGAAAAACCCATCAAGAGGTATATTATAAAGATATTTTTAAAAAACATTCAAGAATTTTTATTTTGACGTGTAATATCCTAAGATATCTTGTTTTGTGAACCGATTAATTTTATGTTATCATTTGTATGAAAAGGAAATATATATATACATACATATATATATATATATATATATATATATATATATATGGAAGGGCATGCAAGAAACTAATGAGTCATTACATATTTGAGAAGCAGGCAGGACAATTTATCAGATGGGAGATAAGATTGGAAGGGAGGTTGTTTTTTGTTGTTTTTCTTTTTACTGAATAACCCTTTGTTCTTTTTATTTTGGAGCCATATAAGTGTATTACTTATTCAAAAATTCAATACATTAATTAAAAAAAAATAATAGAGTCCTAGTTAATGCGTTAGAACTAAGCATATGTGTAGGGACACTGGCACTGAACTGTTGATGGCATATATTGACTTATCAGGTTTCTTCCAGCTTCTAGAATTTCTGGTCTATTGCAGTTCTGAACGATCAGGACTGCAGTGCTCAAAGGAAATAGTCTATGATTAAGGTGGCCCCTACAGGACAAACTGAGAATTTTTTGTACTTTGTTCCCCTTTTAAAGGCAGAAGAGTTTAGAATACATGATTGGGAATTGTGACCATGGGTTTTCCCTTTGCTGTTGCTAAAAATACAAGTTTTGACAATTACTGACATACGTACTGCAAACAAAGCCACTTTATAGGAAGCAAGTTGGGGTAGTAGTGTTCTGAAGAAGGAAACCTATGTACCCGGATTCTGAGACTTTCCCTGCAGTTCATAACTTTATGACTTTAAGCAAGGTCTCTAACCTTTTCAGACCCTTTTTCCTCACCTGTAAAATGTACATAATATTACCATTCTTGGAAATGTGTTGATCACTCAAGTTTTCTTTTAAAAACTCAGAGCTTCTAGAGATCAGTGATGCTCAACCCCTAAGGCAATCCCAGGTCCACCAAACTCACTCCAACAAGAAGTGAGCTGCTCAAGACCACAGCTAGACAAAGAGCACCTCAAACAAAGAAAAACTTTCTGGAGAAAAGAACCAGAATGGCCAGATTATATGACCAAGGAGCTCCAAGACATAATATGGGTGACGTTCTAGTTACCATTGTAGTTAGTGTTTCCCATTTTCTGCTTTTCCAGTGGAGTTTTTATCGTAGTTATACCGCTCCTTTTCTGTGAATAGTTTGGGTATTAATTGAGGGTGACTAATAACTATGATATACTATAAATTGCTACAATATTGTATTGGAATATTTGCTTAGAAAAAGCTCAGAAATTTTTGTTAAACTCGGAGCGGTGAGGCTGTAGTCTGAAACTGTCAGGAGTCAGAAAAAACGAAAGAAGACTGAGATAGAGGAAAATTGGTGGTGACGGGGCGGGGGGTGCGAAGAGAGAATAAGAGAGAGATCTTGAAATCCAAGAGGATTCAGTTATGTGAAGAGCACACTTTTTTATTTTAGCTTCAGTCACTATGAGTTGGGTTTTCTAAACCTTGTAAGTGAAAATATCTCAACTAACTACAGAGTCTTCAGTAAATGAAAAGATGCTTAACCTGATGTACCTCATACTGACATACCAGTTTTCAACTATCAGATTTGCAGATGTCCAATGTCTTGATAACTCACTATATTGACCAACTTACAGAGAAAAAGGAATTATCGTACTGTGTTGGTGGGAATATTCAGATGCTACAATCCATGTGGTAGGTAATTTGGGAATGTTTATCAATAATACAAATGAATTTATCTTTTAGCTCAACAATTTCGCTTCTAGGTTTCATTCCACAACTACACTGATACATATGAAATGAAGGAACATTAACAGCAATTCATTAACAGCGTTTTTTTTGTAATAGTGGAACATCAATGTAACTGCCTATCAGTAAAGGTCTGGATAAATGAAAAATACAGTACATAATATAGGGGACTATGTGAAGCTGTAAAAAAGAATAAGGAATTTCTGTTTGTGCTAATATGGACATATCTTCAAGATAATGTTATTAAGAGAAATATTTTTAAGTGCGGATGTTTGTGCAAAATATTTGTATAAAAATAGCGGAGAGAAAGAAAATATCTTTTCATATTTGCTTGTATGTGTATGAACATCTCATGAAAGGTAGAAAAAAACATAGAAATAGTTATGCATGGGGTAGGGACACTGGAACATGAGATTTAAGGGACAAGATTGGGAGGGAGATTTTTCACTGTATATCTTTTATTGTGTTTAAAAATTAGGATAATTACATAAACTCTTCACAGATATTTTCAATGTATTTTTTTTTTAAAGAAAAATACAATAACAACCCAGTGGAGTTCCAGAATTCTAAATTATATGTGAGGTACCAGCGTTGAAATGTCAGCTGCATAAATTGAACGAGCAAGCTTTCTACCATCTTCTAGAAATTCAGCTTGGAAGAGACCTGTGCTGCGCAGCTTGAAAAGAGATATCCCATGGCAATGGCGTCACCTATAGGACACATCGAGAATCTTCTGTTTGTTCCTTTTTTTATTTTTATTTTTCTGAGTTGGCCATAAGGCATGGATAGGAGTGGTGCTTGGTTTTCCATTGGAGTTCCTGAACAAAAGCATTTTGCTAATTACTGTGGATTTACTGTCAGATATACCTGGATACAAATACTGTCCCTCTCGTTTACTGTCTGTGGAGCTTTAGGCAAAGGCACTTATCTTTTAAAAGTCGGAGTTTCTTCACTTGCAAAATATGGATGATAATATTGACCTTATCGTATTGCCTACTAACATTTTAAGTGAATTGTGTTGCCTAAGGAATACCCAGTGCTGCCCTCCAAACTGGCCTGTGATTGCTCAATTTGTAAGGCAACCCCAGGCCTCGGAACGTGCGTCAGTAGGAAGTGAGATTCTAAATAAATGCCGCCCACAGAAGGGGATGTAAGGATGCCTTCCCGGAGCTTCCCTGCTGAGTAGGTGAAGGGAGACTGGAGAGAGGAAGAGGGTGAGGGGAAGAGTGAGAGAGAAAGAAAAAGTATCCAGGCATACTGGAAGCTCTGGATTTATCCCTGACTTTTCAGTTGTAAAGACAATAAATTCTTTTTTCTAAAGCCAGATTGAGTTTGTTTTGCTTTGTTTTCTTTTGTTGACTGTAATTGAAAGACTCTAATCGTTTCCAGTGCCGATATAAAAGTTGCTCAACCTCAACGCCTAATAAAACTATGAATTAAAAATGACATAGAATTTTCCACCTATTAGACTGACAAAAAAAATAAAATTAAAATTGATCAAACACTATGTTGGCCAAGCTGTGGGGAAATATATATATGTTTTTTGTTTTGTTTTGTTTTGTTTTTTTTGTTTTGTTTTTTTACTGGTGAGAGTGTAAGTTTAACAATCCCTGAAGAAGGCAAATGAGTCGGGTTTGTTAAATTGCAATTATAGGTATCCTTTGAACCAGCAATTATGCTTTTGTGTAATTTGTCCCATAGATATGTAGCAACATATACAAAATAAGGCATGGACAACGTTATTCAGTGCAGCATTGTTTAGAAACTCAAACAATAGGAATCAACCTAAATGTTCATCTGGAGAATCAGTTTCGTTCACACAGTAGAGAACTCTAAATCTCCTAAAAGGGTTAAGTTTCTTTAAGAACTGATAATGGAACGCTCTGCAGAGGCAAAAAAGAAAAAAAAATAGAAAAGGAACAGAGGTGTGTGAAAGCTGGTTATTACTGGCATTGAAAAGGGGTGGGGGAAGGAATCTATGTTCATATTTAATTGCAAATGTATTAAAATCTCTGGAAGAATAGACAAAAAATGAATTACCATCATAAAGCCTACCTAGAGGAAATTGATCTATAAGGGACAGAAATGGGGGGAGATTTTTTTCAAATAACACTTTTTTGTGCATTTTCATTTTTGAACCCTATAACTGTATAACCTATTCAAAAAATGAAATAAATAAAATTTCAGGAGAAAAGGGTCCAGACTGATATAGTGGAGCTACCTATGGAACGCTAAATCCATGAGTGGGGGTTTCTTAGACTGAATTATATGCAGACTGGACTCCATCTTCTAGAAATTCTGATCCTTTCCAGCCTTGAGAGATCAGACTGCAGAGCTGGAAAGAACTAACCTGTGGTTACAGCGGCATCTACTGGACAAACAGAATATTTCACTTTGTTTCTTTGTGTTTTGGCGGGGGGGGGCGTCACAGGCGTTTAGCTTGGCATAGGTGAAGAATGGTGATTTTTTTTCCCATTAGAGTTGCTAGTTATTACGAACATATTTCTTCATATAAGCCTGTGGGAAGTTTAGACCTTAGGGCTAAATACCCCTGGTTGCAAATAGTGGTTTCGTCACTCATTGTTACTCCCCAGCTGTATTGGCTTTAGGGAAAGGAACTTAACATTTCTGAGCCATAGTGTCTGCTCTTGTAAAATGTGAAATATGCTATCAGTATTGCAGGTAAATGCTTCACAGTGTTTTAAGAGACTTATCTTGCTAGAGAAACCCCAAATCCTGCAATTTTTCAACTTTTAAGGCAAACCTAAGCACCCCAAATTCATTCGAACAGGAAGAGAGCTGCTTGAGAGACGTATCCCACAGAAAGGTTCTCCTCCTCTATAGGTTCCAGCTCATAGGGGCCATGGAAAGACAAGACAGAGGAGATCCTTCCAGAGAACACACCAGAGCAGCCAGGTTGGTTCCTGAACAGCTCACATTTCCTCCAGGGCAGGGGCATCTTGCTCTTCCTGTGCTGCATGTCATGGACCAAAGACCTCTCTATTCTGTTTTCCTTTCTCCTTCCTACCAATGTTTTGTTATAATTATCCTGTTCTTTCTCTGTCCCTTTGGGTGCGGGTTATAGTTGTACTGGAACCATACGTTGCTGGGCATAAGGAGCCACATCAGGACCTGACCAAGAAGACTGCACATCACCCAGAAATCCTGAACTTGGAGCAACAACTAGATGAGTCATTGTGTGGTCTCCCTCTGGGAAGGGGGTGAGTGTAGCTGTACAGAATATCATTATGGCTTCATTGTAATTATGGTCTGGGTGTTTTTTAAGGGATGTGTGTGAATAGAAGGGCATATGTTTGGAGGCAGAGCTGCCAAAAGGGTAGGCTGCAACACAAATTGTGCTGTTCACCAGCCAGTGCTTACCTGTCCTTTACATAATACCCTCTGGTCTTTCTGGTCAGCCAAAATCCCCATCTCTCACGCACTCCATCTAGTTTGGGGGATTTTGACTCTATCATATGACTCAGGTCTTTCCAATCAGAACACTGTATTCCCTGTTCAGTGCAGGTCAGTAAGAACTGGGGTGATAAGAAGCTGTCTGAGGATAGGGACAGAAGGAATAAGGAAGACAGAAGGAGGCTGGAATAAGAGAGGGAGTAAGAGAAAGAGCAAGCAAGTGAGCAAGATAGAGAGAAAAAAAGAGAGCAAGAGGGAGAAATCATAAAGTTTGGTGACATGTAAACCTTTGGATGAAGGCCCATTGGAAATTCTGTATCTATCTCCAGACTCTTTAGTCATGAAAACACAAATACCTTCTGGCTGATGCCACGAGTTGCGTTATCACTCGTAATTAAAAAGACTCTAACTTGTTCAAATGGTTCTTAAACCAAAAGATGCTCAAAGTCACATAAAATAAGAGAAATAATTAAACTGAGATACCTATTTTTTTTCACTCTCAGATTGATTAGCAAAAATCCAAAACACACTGTGTTGACCAGGCTGTGGGGAAATGGACACTTTCATACGTGGCTGGCAGGAGCATAAGCTGGTACGAACCCTGTGGAGGGCAAATTGGAAATGCTTAGAAATGTTGCAAATGCACCTATTTGCAAATTCTTTCAAATATATTCACACACATAAAATGAACTATATACACGACTACTTATTTTAGCATATCATGCTAATGATATTTAGCATTAATATCAATTTACATATTCATCAATAGAGAAGTGAGTTGACAAATTTAGGTGCATCCATACAGTGGGAATATTCTGAAGCTGAGAGAGAGAGAGAGAGAGAGAAATTTTTATGTACTGATATACAAAGATTTCTAAGATATAGTGCTATGTGAAATAATAAAGATGGAGTAAAAGGTATTGGGATACTATCAAGTAAAATAAAAGAAGGTGGTTTTTAAGAAAACATTTTCTTGTATATGAATAAAACATACTCTAGATATATAAAAAACTAATAACACATTGGAACTTTTGGCATGGATTTGGCGAAATGAAAAATTCTTTTCACTATATTCTTTTTGCATTTTTTGGTTTTGAAACACATAAGTACATTACCTTTCAAAAATTAAATGAATTAAAAATTGAAAATGTCCTAACTAGTACCCAGGAGCTACAGAACAATAAAAACAGGTTATGAATGCTGGCACTGAACTCATAAGTTAAATGAGCTGGCTTCTTTCATCTTCTAGAATGTCTGTTCTGTTGCAGCCCTGAGAGATCTGTGCTGCGAAGCTGGAAATAAATGTTCTATGATGAGGGTGGCACCTGCAGGACAAAGAGAGAATTTTTCTGTATAATATTCTTTTCATTATTTTTTTCTGACTGACAGAAAAATTTAGTAGGGCACAGAGGAAGAGCAGTGAGCAAGAATTTCCCTCTAGAGTTGCTAGATATGAAAGTTTTGCTAATAATAATAATAAAGATATTGCAAAAAAAACCACATTTTTATATAAGGTATGCAGGGAAGCAGTGTGAAATAGAAAGGTAGAAGTAGAGTCCTCTGGTAGCAAATATTGGCTCTGTCACTTTCCAGCTGTATGGCTTTAGGCAATGCCACTTAACACGTCTGAGCTGTAAAATCTACACTTAAGAAATGAGGATAATAATACTTACCTTACAGTGTTGTTGCCTTCTAACATTTTAAAGGAGATTCACAGCCACAGAAACCTGAAACCCGACAAATAGTAGCCTGCAACTGTCCAACCTCTCAGGCTTTTGCAGGTCCCCAAACCTAGTACTTCAGGAAATGAGATGCTAAGCAGAAGCGACTCGTAGAAGGGGCACCCTCACCGAAGGTCCCCAAAATGGACCGTGAAAGATAAAGAGAAGAGAGAACCCTCAAGGGTGACTACACTGTATGACTAAGGAACTCACTTCACCTCAGAGTCAGGGGCCGTGGTAACTGTTCAAGGTCAGACACCACTGTGAGTTATTGTATTGCCCGTTCTCCTATTTTCCAAATGGGAGGCTTTATTTCAATTGTCATTATCTCTCCCTATAAGTGTATGGAGTAAGTTATGGTTTTCATTTCTCATAGTTTGCTGGACTATGAGACACCACATTAAGACCCAATCAAGAAGATTCTAGATTGGAGCAATAACTAGTTTATTTATGAGTTTGGGGTTGTTTATTTGGGATGTGGATGAGCAGTTTTTATTGTGAATAACACAACTGCGTTCTATTGATATGGACATGTTTGAAGATATATGCATGGGTAGAAGGGTGTATGGTTCTGTGTCTCAGACCTGGGTAAATGGAGCAGTGCATCCCCCTGTCTGCAGTGATGGTTCAAGGACAGGCACATGATACAATTGGAGTCAATGAGTCAGGCCTTTGTCTTTTTTGCTGAACTTGGACTTGTGAGAATGAAAATCTGGAGGTGCCTGAGGCCGTTACAAGAAGGGAGACCATGAGAACAGAGCCAAGAGAATGGGAAAGTGAGAGAGAGAGAGAGAGAGAGAGAGAGAGAGAGAGAGAGAGAGAGAGAGAGAGAGAGAGAAGAGCTGGGCATGATGACACTCCTTTTTTTTTAAAGCTCAGAAGATTTAATTCTTACATAATATATTTTATGACCACAATGCAATTAAGATAGAAATGAATAGTAAAATAAAGCTAGGAATTTTCTTATTTTTGAAATTAAGAAATAGCTAATAGAGACTAAATCACAAAATAATTGGAAGCTATTGTAAACTGAATCAAAAATGAAAGGAGGATTTGAGATCTTGCTCCTGGACATATTTGATGATATCCCTTGAGCATCAAGGTATCTCTAGATATACCAACTGACTTTTCTTTCATGTGACTCTTATTTTTCCTTTGTTGCATAAACCAAATTGAATTTTATTCCACTTTAATCGAAAGAGTTCTTATTAATTTATATGAAAAGATGTTATAGTCCCCTCATGAACAAAGAAATACATAATGGAACTACACGGAGATAACATTTTTCACCACTACATAGACAAAAATTGGGTCTGCAGATTTTGGATTTGCCAGCCTCTATAATCATGTGAGGCAATTTCTTATAATAAACCTATATGTATATACTCAATTGGTCCTGTTTTTCTGGAGAACCCTAACAAATACATGATCCCTCTTAAAGTATTTCCTTCATTAAAATCTCTTCAGTTAAATACCTTGAGTCTGACATTTGTTTTCTGTGGGGACCTTGCCTGATACAATACTCAGTATCAAAAATGGCCCAAGAAAACAAACCATCAAATGGGATTCTGGGATTCTGTTGCCCATATCTTTGATAAGCTTATAAATATCCTCTGCAAGGAGGAAGTAGGACACTAGTAATCCATAGTATGTAGCAATATCATGATTACTGAAGTTATCACTTGTATAAGATGTAGTACAAGTGGAAGGCAAGACATGATCAAATGACTATGGCTCTTAATTGCTCTGGCAACGATGGTGATTACAAGTGAGACCTGGCTGCTCCTGACTGCCTTGGAAAACTTACAGAAATGTAAAAAAATTAAAAAATGACCAGAGGGGTAAGGGGAAGTGGAGTGGTAGATGAGGGTAAACAGAGTCAAATATATGATGATGAAAGGAAAACTGACTCTGGGCGGTGAACACAAAATGTGATATATAGATGATGTATTACAGAATTGTACACGTGAAACCTGTGTAACTTTACTAACCATTGTTACTTCAATAAAGTAATTTTTAAAAAAATGTAAGCCTAAAGACTTGAACTTTCAACTCAGTCCCACATTCATCTGGATTTTTGATCTACAGAACTGTGAAATAATAAATAGATGATGTTTAAGCCACTAAGTTTGTGATAATTTGTTACAGCAGCAATTGAAAACGAATACAAATGGTAACTTTTATTAATATTAATAAACAATAAATAATTCAATTGGGATCAACTTAAATATTCATTAATAAATAATTGTACGTTGATACAATGGACTACTATTCAGTTGTTTAAAAAGTATATAAAAGCTCTTTATGCACTGCTATAGGAAGCTCCTATATATACACGTTTACTTGAAACAAAGTACAGACTAATCTGTATAATATGTTGCCATTTGTGTGATAAAAGTAGGCAGTATTATGTTTTTATATTTGTATAAATATGCATTGAAACTTTCTGGAATGACACAGGAAACCAATAACTGTGGTTACTTGTTTTGAGGGGTCATAAATAAAAACTGGGCAGATGGTGGCTATAAGTGGGAGGGAGATTATTTGTTATATACTTTTTTATATTTTTGAATCATGTAAGTATTCTTTATTCAAAAACCTAGAAGTGCTGTTTCAAAAAAAGGAAAAATACAATGCAAATATATATATAATAGCATATATATATATACACACATATATATGTGTATATATATATATAAAATAAAACTCTAAACAGATGCATGCGTTTACCAATGTAAACCATCAGACCCATAAACTGGCTTCTTCTAACTTCTAGAATTTCTAGTCTATCGCAGCCCTGAGAGATGAGAGCTGACGAGCAAGACAGAGCTATTCTGTGGTTATGGTGGCACCTACAGGACAAGTGGAGAATTTTTGAATATTGGGTGCAGTTTTTTCTTACAACCATACGTGAATGTTGAGTCCCCACTGGAATAGCAAAGCAAACACGTTTTAGTAATGACTGATGACTTTTGTAACCAAAGACGTATTCACACAGCTCACGCTGGGCAGGAAGTGCAGAGAGATGAGCTAGACGTAGGTTGCAGAGCCTCATATACTTGGGTTCCTGTTTTCTCCGTGACACTGTAGGGAAATGAACCGCAGCCTCCTTGAGCATTAGTTTCTGTAGGCGTTAGTTCCTTCATATGCACAAACTTGCCCCTTTTGCAGAGTTGGTGTACTATTAGGAGTGCCTGTAGCGTGCTGAGTTCGGAGCCTGGCACACAGTCAGTTTTCAGTAGCCAGTGAGGAGCGTATCCTTGCACTTCAAGTATCCTACAGTGTCACCACATGCATGAGGCTGAGGGCTCTATAGTGCTCACCCTGTTTCAACCCGAACCCCACCTTGATGGGTAGCTAGCGTTTCTCAACTTTCCACAAGCAAGCTCTTCACATCCAGCACAATTTAGTTTTGTTTTGTTTTTCCTTGAATCCCTTAATATGGAACCAGCACAGCCGTGTCTCTCCAATCCTCACTGCATTCATGACGTGGGGTCATTATTTAAAACATTCTTGGTGTATTTCTTTCATTTTTCAGGAAAAATATCACAAATTATACATTTTTTAAACCTGACACTAACATGTATTTATCCACATAATGACATGACATTTTCTCCTCCAGGGCTGTAATTAAGCTTGAGCCTGACCTTTCTTCACCTTTAGAACATAAAGGTTCTTCAGAGTCTCGGCCTTATGTATATATACACAGTATCACATGGTAGAGTGACATGCTCCTGTGTGTGTGTAAGACTAAAGCAAAATACAATTTGAGGTCAAGAGCTGAACGAAATTCATTAGTAATTTCAAGGCATGAATAAATGTAAAAGGTTTTGTAACTCAGTAAAAGGAATATTGTCTCGGGTAACAAACTAGGCAGGCGTGACTTTTAAAAATAATCCAATAAACATTAGAAAATAAATATAAAGTTAACGTTTAAACCCAAAATAAAATGAGGGTTGAGTCTCTGCTGGGTTGACATTCGTGATGTTTAGACTAACTAGAGAAGAGAAAACTAGACAGTCAAAGGATGTGATGATTATGATTTGAAGTAGTGCAGGATCTAGACAGAATTAGGAAAAAAAACAAGAGAAGAAAGAACCCTGTGTTTCCAAGCAGATGGTGCTGCGTGTCATAAATATTGTGATGAAGATAATGACCCAGAGGGTTCTGGGCCACTCAAATGACACTCTTATGGGGGATTTCAACAATCCAGATGACGGGAATTACAAAGAGTGACTGGTCATGATTACTAAAACATCTGTGCTGTGGGGACATAAGATAGGCTCGACCACAGAATAATAAACACATAATATTGCAAATAGAGTGGTAATATATAATATTGATAATTACCAAATATTGCTAAAAAATTCTGACATCGAGTTGGAAACTATATTTAGAAACTAAACGGCTATGTGTGGATATATTGATACCATATCCCCTGATACCACTAAAGTTAAAAACAAAGGCAGGGTTGACATTCAGACACGATAAAGGTTACCGGCCAGAGACAGTCGCCACTGAAATGGTATTTATTTGCAGGATGAAAAATTAGATGTCCCGCCCCAAACAACAGTTTAAGAGCTAAACCATGAAAAGATTATAGAAAAGCAAAGCAACACTGGTGGAACTAGGAGAGATGGTTTAATGCACACATACAAGACAAATGGTTGTTCAGACAAGTGCAGATGAAATGAAGATTAGATCATTCATAAGCCAGGATCTTCCCAGGAAAGAATTGCAATTATAGAGCAACTAAAAGTCAAGGTGAGCTGTAATGATGTCCCAGTTGAGATAAACACTATTAGAACATAGTTAGACTACTGAAAGATATGGAGAGGATTGATTTGCATACCAGAGTGGACTTGAGAGAAATAGGGAGAAACAAATCATATAAGAAATCTAGGGGCTGGCCCGGTGGCTCAGGCGGTTGGAGCTCCATGCTCCTAACTCTGAAGGCTGCTGGTTCGATTCCCACATGGGCCAGTGGGCTCTCAACCACAAGGTTGCCGGTTCAACTCCTCGAGTCCCACAAGGGACTCGCCCTCTGTAACTAGCAATGGCAACTGGACCTGGAGCTGAGCTGCACCCTCCACAACTAAGACTGAAAGGACAACAACTTGATTTGGAAAAAAGGCCTGGAAGTACACACTGTTCCCTAATAAAGTCCTGTTCCCCTTCCCCAATAAAATATTTAAAAAAAAAAAAAAAAAAGAAAGAAAGAAAGAAAAGAAAAGAAAAAGAAATCTATTAGAAAAGAAAAGGGAGACCTACAGTTTGTTTTGGACGTGAAAATATTAAATAGGTTACACCAATCCTACAGACAGGCAACCTCCATGAGACAGAATAACAAACCATGTATGGATAAATGGCAGTCATGCAACAAAGAACTTGTCCAGTCCAACAAAGAGAGAAAAGGAATGGACTGTCAACATGAAAAAGAACAGGAAAAAGCTCAGACCAATGGTAAAGACAAAATCCAGAGTTCCAAATTAGAAACTTGGCATTCTTTTTATTGTCCCAGATCAGATTTTCTGTGTATTTATTATCTATTAAATTATAATTGAACAAAAAATGTTAGAATTACCAGATAGAGATTATAAGTATCAATAGTTTCAGGAAAATGCCCAAGTATGCATTAAAAAAATCGATAGGTAAGATTTAAAATGTTAGGAAGAACCACATTAGTAGGAGTCCTGGGAAAATGAGGCCTAAGACCAGCTAGGTACCTTACCAGAATTTATGAACTATCCTCTGAATGGATTTATGAAGTATACAAACTCTGAATGACTCACTGGAACAGACATAATTTAAAAATTACAAGATATTGGAGAAAACAAAATCAATTCAACTGCGCATGTTTTTATTGGAAATGCAGAATTGGCACCAGTGACATTACTCATCTTGGGTTATGAAGTATCATATATTTATTCCTATGAGTAAAGTTTATTCTTGAAAGTTTTATAGAATTTATTTGGTGTTTTTATTGTGGAAAAATTATTTTAACTTTGATTCATTTCTTAAATGTGTATAGATGAACTTTTTGGATTTTCTTTTTCTTATTGAGTCACTTTTGATAAGTAATATTTTTCTAAAAGTGTGCCCATTTCTTCTGTTTTCAAATTCTTTTCCATAAAATTGTTTTTGAAGTGGCAATAGCAGCTCAATGGCTCATTAAAATTTTTTTTTAATTAAATTTATTGGGGGTGACATTGGTTAGTAAAACTATATGGGTTTCAAGTATACAATTCTACAATACATCATCTATATATCGCATTGTGTGACCATCACCCAGCGTCAGTTCTTCTTCCATCGCCATATATTTCTATGCCTCCTCTCCCCCTAACTGTTCTCTGGTAACCACTAAACTGTTGTCTCTATGAGCTTTTCTTTTTGTGTGTCTTGTTCATGTGTTGCTTTCAGTTTTATATTCCACATATGAGTGAAATCATAGGGTTCTCGACTTTTTCTGTCTGACTTATTTCCCTTAGCATGATAATCTCAAGATCCATCCATTTTGTCACAA
This sequence comes from Rhinolophus ferrumequinum, assembly GCF_004115265.2. Classification (NCBI taxonomy): domain Eukaryota; kingdom Metazoa; phylum Chordata; class Mammalia; order Chiroptera; family Rhinolophidae; genus Rhinolophus; species Rhinolophus ferrumequinum. The sequence continues at coordinate 31,179,298 of NC_046303.1, read as the reverse complement.
ATGGCAATATTTTATCTTTTCTTATGGCCAAGTAATATTCTATTGTATATATGTACCACATCTTCTTTATCCATTCATCTGTCGAAGGACATTTTGGTTGTTTCCATATCTTGGCCACTGTGAATAATACTGCAACAAACATAGGGATACATATATCTTTACAGATAATGTTTTCAGATTTTTAAAGTAGATACCCAGAAGAAGGATTGCTGCGTCATATGGTAATTCTATTCTTAATTTTTTGAGGAACTTCCATACTGTTTTCCATAGTGGCTGTACCAGTTGACATTCCCACCAGCCATATATAAGGGTTTCTTTTTCTCCACAACCACTCCAACACTTGTTACTTATCTTGTGGATGGTGGCCATTCTAACAAGTGTGAAGTACTATCTCATTGTGGTTTTGATTTGCATTTCCCTAATTGCTAATGAAGTTGAGCATCTTTTCATATATCTGTTGGCCGTTTGTATGTCTTCTTGGGAGAAGTGTCTGTTCAGGTCCTCTGCGCATTTTTTAATTGTATTATTTGTTTTGTTGTTGTTGTTGAGTTGTATGAGTTCTTTATATGTTTTGGATATTAGCCCCTTATCTGAGGTATTGTTTGTAAATATCTTCTGCCGTTCAGTTGGTTGCCTCTTTGTTTTGTTGATGGTTTCTTTGGCTGTGCAGAAGCTTTCGAGTTTGATGTAGTCCCATTCATTTATTTTTGCGTTACTTCTCTTGCCTTTGAAGTCACATTCATAAAATCCTTCCTAAACTCAAAGTGCATAAGTTTAGTACCTATGCTTTCTTCTAAACAATTTATTGTTTCAGGTCTTATATTTAGGTCTTTGATCCATTTTGAGTTGATTTTAGTATATGGTGACAAACAGCAGTCTGGTTTCATTCTTTTGCATGTGGCTTTCCAATTTTCCCAGCACCATGTATTGAAAAGGCTTTCTTTTTTCATCGTATGTTTTTGGGTCTTTTGTTGAAAATTGTCTGTCCATACATATGTGGGTTTATTTCTGGGTTCTCAGGTCTATTCCACTGGTCTGTGTGTCTGTTTTTCTGCCAGTACCATGCTGTTTTGATTATTGTTGCTTTGTAGTATAGATTGAAGCCCGGGAGTGTGATACTTCTGGACTTATTGTTTTTTCTCAGGATTGCTTTGGCTATTCAGGATCTTTTGTGATTTTATACAAATCTGATGATATTTTGTTCTATTTCTTTAAAAATGTCATTGGGATTTTGATAGGGATAGCATTAAATCTATATATTGCTTAGGGTAATATGGCCATTTTAACTGTGGTGATTCTTCCAATCCATGAACACATTTCTTTGTGTCTTCTTCAATTTCTTTTAATAATGTCTTACAGTTTTCAATGTATAGTTTCTTCACATCCTTTGTTAAGTTTATTCCTAGGTATTTTATTCTTTTTGTTGCAACTGCAAAGAAATTGTTTTTTTTTTCATTTCTTTTTCTGAAATTTCATTGTTAGTATATAGAGATGCAATAGAGTTTTGTACATTGATTAGGAACCTGTAACTTTACTATATTTGTTTATTGTTTCTAATAGTTTTTTAGTGGAGTCTTGGGGTTTTCTATATAAAGAATCATGTCATCTGCAAAAAAGTGACAATTTGACTTTTTCATTCCCAATTTGGACGTCTTTTACCGTGTTTCCCTGAAAATAAGACCTAGCTGGACAATCAGCTGTAATGCGTCTTTTGAAGCAAAAATTAATATAAGACCCGGTCTTACATTATATTATGTTATACAAGACATAGTCTTATATTACAGTAAAATAAGACTGGGTCTTATATTAATTTTTGCTCCAAAAGACGCGTTAGAGAGGATTGTCTGGCTATGTCTTATTTTCGAGGAAACACAGTATTTCTTTCTCTTGTCTGATTGCTCTGGCTAGGCCTTCCAATACTATGTTGGATAACAGTGCTGAAAGGAGTCATCCCTGTCTTTTTCCGGATTTTAGAGGAAAAGCTTTCTGGTTTTCACCATTAAGTATGATATTAGCTGAAGGTTTGTTGTATATGGCCTTTATTATGTTGAAGTACTTTCCTTCCATACCCATTTTGTTCAGTGTTTTAATCATAAATGGATGTTATATCTTGTCAAATGCTTTTTGTGCATCTCTTGATATAATCATATGATTTTTATTCTTTATTTTGTTTATGTGGTTTATCACATTGATCAATTTTCATATGTTGAACCATTCTTGTACCCCTGGAATGTACCCCACTTGGTTGTAATGTATAATCTTTTTAATGTATTGTTGTAATTGATTTGCTAGTATGTTGTTTAGGATTTTTGCATCTATATTCACCAGAGATATTGGGCTACAGTCGTGTGTGTGTGTGTGTGTGTGTGTGTGTGTGTGTGTGTGTTATTCTTACCAGGTTTTGGTACCAGGGTAATGTTGGTTTCACAAAATGAGTTAGGAAGTATTTATTGCCCCTTCTTCAGTTTTGTTGAAGAGTTTGAGAAGAATGGATATTAAATCATCTTTGAATGTTTGGCAGAATGTACTAATGAAACCATCTGGTCCAGGACTTTTGTTTGGATGATTGTTTCAATTTCCTTTCTGTTGATCAGTCTGTTTAGATTTTCCAGTTCTTCATGATACAGCCCACAAGGTTATATATTTCTAAGAACTTGTCCATTTTTTGTAGGTAATTGAATTTGAATAGTCTTTCATAGTGTTCTTGTATGATTCTTTTATTTCTGTGGTATCCATTATAACTTCTCCTCTTTCATTTCTGATTTTGTTTATTTGAGTCTTTTCTCTTTTTTTTCTCAGTGAGCCTCACCAGGGGTTTGTCAATTTTATTAATCTTTTCAAAGAATAAGCTCTTTGTTCCATTAATTTTTTCTATTGTCTTTTTGTCCTCTATTTTATTTAATTCTCAGCTAATTTTTGTTATTTTCTTCTTTTTGATGACTTTGGGTTTCATTTTTTCTTCCTTTTCTAGTTCTTCAAGATGTAATGCTAGATTGTTTATTTGGGATTTTTCTTGTTTCTTGAGATAGGCCTGTAATGATATAAATTTACCTCTTACTACTGTTTTCGCAGCATCCCAATAATTTTGATAAGATGTATTTTCATTCTCATTTGTTTCTATGTATCTTTTAATCACTCCTTTTGTTTCTTCTTTGGCCCAGTCGTTCTTTAGTAGTATGTTGTTTAATCTCCACATATTTGTGTTTTTTCCCACTTTCTTTTTGTAATTGATTTCCAATTTCAAAGCATTGTGGTCAGAGAACATACTTGATATGATTTCAATCCTCTTAAATTTGTTGAGGCTAGTTTTGTGTGCCAACATATGGTCTATCTTTGAGAATGTTCCATGTGTGCTAGAAAAGAATGTATAGTCTGGGATTAAAGGATCTGTAAATGTCTATCATGTCCATTTGGTCTAATATGTAATTTAAGGCTGATATTTCCTTATTGATTTTCTGTTTAGATCATCTATCCATAGCTGCCAATGGGATATTTAGGTCTCCTACTAAAATTGTGTTTTTGTCAGTTTCTCCCTTTAGCTCTGTTAGTCGTTGCTTAACATATATTTTGGTGCTCTTGGATTGGGAGCATATATATTGATAAGTGTTATGTCTTCTTGATGTATTTTCCTATTTGTCATTATGAAATCTCCATGTTTGTCTATTGTTATCATTTTTATCCTGAAGTCTATTTCGTCAGATACAAATATGGCTACACCCACTTTTCTCTGGATGCCATTTGTTTGGAGCATCATTTCCCACCCTTTTACTTTGAGTCTATATTTTTCCTTGTAGCTGAGATGTGTCTCATGAAGGCAGCATATAGTGTGGTTTTGTTTTTTTGATCCAATGTGCTACTCTGTACCTTTTTGTTGATGAGTTTAGTCCATTTATATTTAGGGTGATTATTGATATATGAGGATTTTCTATAGTCATTTTATCTTTTGTTTTCTGGTAGCTTGGTCTCCCCATCGTTTCTTTGCCTTTGTGTTTCTGTCTGTTATTTTAGTTTGATGGTATTCTATGATTTCTTCCTGTTTCCTCTTTTTTTTATTTTATGTGTCTCAGCTCTGGATTTTTTTTTTTTTTTTTAGTGGTTACCTTTAAGTTTATGTTTAAAAAATTCATAGTCCTTTTCCTTCAGCATACATCTTATCTCCATGACTCTTTGCAAATTTAGACCTTTATCCCCTCCCCTTTTATCTTCTCGTCATCACAAATTATTTTTGCTGTGAGTTCATTTCCAAGTTGCAGTAGCAAATTGTCTTCTTCTTCTCTTTTTCTTTTTTATGTTTTTATTTCCTTAAACTTTATGTTACATTTAAGTATATAATGCCCTATTATGAGTAGGGGTTGCCATTTCCTGCTTCTGTCTGTCTGTTAGTTAGTCTTCTTACTCACAGTTTTGCATCCTTTTGTTTTTTTGTTTCAGGTAGAATAACCCCCTTTAGTATTTCCTGTAATGCAGGACTTATGGTGGAAAATTCCCTCAGGTTCTGTATATGTGGAAATGTATTTATTATTCCTTCATATCTGAAGGATAACTTCACTGGGTATATTATTCTTAGCTGGTAATTTCTCTCTTTCAATAGTTTGAATATTTGATTCCACTCCCTCTTAGCTTGTAGAGTTTCTGCTGAAAAATCTGATGATAATCTAACAGGCTTACCTTTGTAGGTTACCATCTTCTTTTCCCTGCTGCCTTGAGAATACTTTCTTTGTTATTAATTTTTGATAGTTTCAATATAATGTGTCTTGGAGAAGGCCTTCTAGGATTGAGATAAGTAGGTATTCTGGATTCGAGAATTCAGTTCTTTCCATAGGTTTGAGAAGTTCTCATCAACTGTTTGTTCAAATAGGCTTTCCGTGCCCTTCTTTCTCTCTATTCCTTCTGGTATACCCATTATTCTTATATTGCTCTTTCTAATGGAGTCAGAAAGTTCTTGTAGAGTTCTTTCATTTCTTTTAACTCTCAAATCTCTTTCTTCTTCCATCTGTATAATTTGCAGATTTCTATCTTTGATATCACTAATTCTTTCCTCCATCTATTTCTTAAGCTTGCTATTTCATTCTTAATCTTTTATTGAGTTCTTTGACTCCAGAATTTCTATTTGGTTCTTTTTTAAAATTTCAATCTCTTTGGTATTCTTTTTGTTCATTGATTTTATTTCTGAGTTCATTAAACTGGGAGAGTTTTCTTGCATCTCATTGAGTTTTTTACAGAACTGCAATCTTGAATTCTCTGTCATTTAAGTCACATATTTCCATGTCTTTAGTTTGTTTCCTGAAGAGTTTTCATTTTCTTTCTGAGCTGTTTTGTTATCTTGGTTGTTCATAATATTTGTTGGATTATTTCTCTTCCTGGGCGTCTATGTGAATGAATTCTGCATCTGGATGATAAGAAGGTGTCTTTATTTTGTTTTCCAGTAGGTGGCGCCAGTGCACTTTTTTTCCTCAGGCCGTGTTCTGGAGGTGGAAATTTCCTAGTCAGTTGGGCATCTCCTCTGTGACTGGGTTACCTCTGTCTTAGCGCACTACCTCTGTGGGAGCATGTGGGAGCATATTCCATTTTGAGTTAATTTTTGTGTAAAGTGTACATCAAAGTTTATTTTTCTTGCTATGAATGCTCAATTATTCCAACACAATGTGTTGAAAATACTATCCTTCCTTCATTGAATTGCTTTTGAATCTGTTAAAAATCTGTTGGCCATACTTGTGTGGGTCTACTTCTATGTTCTCTATTCTGTTCCATTGATCTAGATGTCTACACCTTTATAAACCTGTCTTGATTACTATGGCTATATTGTAAGTCTTATACCAAGGTAGTCTGATTTCAACTTCATTCTTCTTTTTGTTTTAAAAAAATTTAGCCTATTCTAGTTTATTTTCCATTCCATATAACTTTTTTATTAAAATAGATTATATCTACAAAAAATATTGTGAGGATTTTGATATGAATTACACCAAATCTATAAATAAATTTAAGAAATATTGAAAAAAATAGAAAGAAATAATGATATTTTACTATGTTGAGGCTTCCAATTTATAAACATAGTGTGTCTCTTCATTTTTTTTAACATTTTGTCAACATTTTGTACTTTGCACCATACAATCCTGTAAATCTTTTGTTAAACTTATGCCTAGTATTTCATTTTTGAGAGATTTTAATTGGATTTATCTTCTAATTTTGGGCTCCAATTATTTTAGTATATACAAATATGATTGAGTTTTGGGTGTTGGCCTTGTATTTTTTGATTCTGCTAAACATATTTATTAATTCTAGGGTGTTTTTTTGGGGGATGGGGTTGATGTGGAATTTTTATGTAGAACAGGGCTCTCTAAACGATGGCCTGTGTGACAAATTCATCCCGTTATCTGTTTTTGTAAATAAATTTTTGTAAGAACATGCTAATTTGTTTATGTTCTGCCTATGGCTGCTTTCATGTTATAATAGCAAGGTTGAATAGTTTTTGATTAGACCCTATTGTCTACAAAATTAAAAATATTTACTATCTATCCCCTTACAGAAAAAGGTTGCTGACATCTGATCTAAACATCATGTCATATGCAAACAGGGACGGTTTTATTTCTTCCTTTACTGTTTGTGTGCCTTTGACATACTGTTATTCCTTATTGCACTGCTAGAGAAGGCCAAGCATGGAGTTGGAACTTTCATTCTTGCTAGCCTGTAGTGAACAGGCTAATATGGTGTCAGTGCACACGTAGGTGTGAGTTTGGACTTCCACTCCCACCTGGGAGTAAGAAGTCACTCCTTCCCTCCTAATTGTGGTGATGTCCGAGGAGGCCTAACAGAGAGCCAAGGCTTTCACATTGCCCAGTTGTAACGAGGCCAACCCACCACAGCACTGGTGGAGACTACAGGGGCAGCTGGAACGCCCACCCTTGCCCAGCAGTAACTATTGATATCCAGGGGTAATTTGAGTGATTAATCTGTACTACTTCCTCCTGGAAGTAATGAGGCAATGTACCTCCTTCCTCTGGTACAGTAATGTCAGAAAAAGCCAGTTAACACAGAAGGTTTAAATAAGATCCAAGATCTCATAACTTAATATGATAATGTTCATGTTTCAGTAGAAAATATCTTATCATACAAGAATCAGGAATATCTCAAACTGAATGAAAGGAAAACAATTGATAGACAGCAACACCAATATGACAGCAATGTCACAATTATCTGGAAAAGAATTTAAAGTAGCCATGATAAAATGCTTCAACAAGCAATCAAGAGACTGCTTAAAATAAATTTTTAAAAATAGAAAGCTTGAGGAAGGAAATGAAAAGTCTCAGCAAAGAAATAGAAGATGCTAAGAATAATACAGTATTAGAACTGAGAAATATAATAATTCAAATAAAAAGTTCAGTGGATGAGTTCAACACTAGAATGGAGGAAACAAAAAACAAGTGTTAGTGAATTGAAGATAGAATAGTTTAAATTATCCGAACTGAACGATAGAGAGAAAACAGACAGAAAAAATGTATGCAGAGCATGCTCTCCAACCACAATGGGAGTAAACTAGGATCCAGTAGGTGTGCAGTTGAAGGTTATATGCCATCTTGAGCTAAGGAGAAGAGCGTAGTGGGTTGGGACTTCCAAAGGGAGGAAAGCAATTCACATGGAGGTGAAAAAGCAAATATTTGGTTAAAAAAAAAGTTTTGCTGGGCCGTGGGCAGAAACAATGGGACACAGTGGATTCTGATCTCTAGATCTTGCAGAGTCTCCCCTGCCACACCTAGCTCATATTTTTTTGTAGGTATCTCTGGTATTAGCTCTGTTTCCTAGAATAGGCCCCCTATCTAAATTTTTAAGCAGTTAGGAGGAAGGCCAAAAGTTCTTCTTGAGTCTTTTGTTTCTAAAAAATAAAGTAACCCTCTTGCCAGAGACACACCTCTTTTGGGGTGACAAATTTTGCTTCTCTGCACTCCCTTCCCCCAACCCGACACCAGGTTTGAGAAAGGAAAGATTTTTCACTGTTCTCATCTGTAGAATAACTTTAATTTTTAAATTCATCCTTCCCATTGGGGTCCCAGCTTTATGCAGTGGGATCCTGTCTGAATTTCCATCTTGTGGACACCTGAAGGTTTGCTTCCTGCTCTGAGGTCCTTTGAGACCACGAGATAGAAAACTCAATGTCACCACAATTCTGAGACGCCCTTTAAGCAGTTTATAGCCTCTCAAGTCCTCACCTCCTTGATTACCCTGTTCTGTCCTTTTTGTCCTCTGAAATTTTCTGGTACTTGCTGACTTTATTTAAAAATTTTCAACTCTCTATTTAAGGACATTAACTTTCCTGAACTAAAAATTTGTTTTAAAATATTTTATCTAGAATTTTTAGGGTCTTTTTCTAAGAAGTGATTTTTTTTTCTTTTTCTTGTCTTTTTTTTTTTATTTGTATACTTTTATTTGGAAATGTTTGTATCAGTACAGTGGAACAAAATTTTAAGAGACACTGGATGTCATTACTTTGGATATCATTAGTTTATTACAAAAGAGACATGGAAATTATTTACATGACGAGATTTCAGAACTTCGGTGGAACGGGCAGCTTCACGTGATGCCACGTCACTAGTGATTTATTTCAGTCTACATACTTTCCAAGAATGTCACCATCTCTAAATAAGAAATAATCCTTGTCATCTATAACTACTTTGGTGCCTCCATGTTCTGGAAGAAGAACTTTATCTCTAACTTTCACGCTAACTGGTTGAATCTCTCCGCCCTTTCCTTTAGAACCGGATCCAACAGCTACTACTGTTGCTTGCAATACTTTTCCTTGAGATTTTTCTGGAGGCATAATACCTCCCTTGGTTACAGTTTCCGCAGCACTCCTTTCAACTAATACTCGGTCAAAGAGGGGGAGAAACTTTCTAAATGCCTGTCCTGCCATGACTCCGGCAGGAGCAGCAGTTTGTACTCTGGTCTTGCACCGCTGCCGCAAGGTTTGTCTTTTTTTTTTTTTTTAACCATTTTGCCATATTGCTAGAAATCAGAGTCCTTCCACTTTATTGATAAGTAGTACATATTTAGTATCATGCAGTATAATTGAAATAGCAGGGGATTGAAAACCTGGAGACAGGAATGCTAACTTTGGCTCTGCTTTTCACTAGCTCTGGGACCCCAGACAATGTGCTTTCCTTTCTGTGCCTCTTTTTTCCCATTGAGGACTGAAAAAGATGGTGATCACTAAGTCTTCACTTAGAAGGTGTACTACTTTGATATTGTAGTATGTTACAACAACTGCCGGCCTGGGAATCCAAAGTCCTGAATTTTAGATCTGGCTCTGTCACTTTCTAGCCTTCTGCTTTGAGACACATTGCTTTACTTTCTGAGTCTTTGTTTCTTCGTTTACAAAATGAAAGTGAATAATATGCCTTTATATACTCCACGTTTTCTTAATGCATTCACCTGCCAATGGACACAAGACTTCCATGAATAATGCTGCAATGAACATAGGGGTGCAGATAGCTCTTCAAGATACTGATTTCATTTCCTTTGGATATATACCCCGAAGTGGGATTGCGGAATCATTTGGTAGCATTATTTTTAATTTTTAAAGGAACTTCCATACTATTTGCTATAATAGTGTAGAAATTTCATTCCCACCAAGAGTGTACATGTGTTCCCTTTCTCCACATCCTCACCAATACTTATCTCTTGTCTTTTTTATAACAGTCACTTGTGATAATTTGGATAAACCTGGAGGACATTATGTAAGTGAAATAAACCAAACACAGGAAGACATATACTATATAATGTTCCTTATATAGAATAAAAAAAAGTGGAAGTCATACATAACCAGAGCGTAGAACAGTGGTTACAGCAGGTGGGAGAAATGGGGAGGTGGTAGGATAAACAGAAGGGCACAAACTTTTGTCATAAGATGAATAATTTCTGGGGGTCTAATTACAGCATGGTGATTACACTTAATAACACTGTATTGCATACGTGAAATTTGTTAGGAATAGACCTTCAGTGATCTTACACCACAAAAAGTAACTCTGTGAGGTGATGGATGTGTTATTTGACGAGTTTGTGGTATTCATTTCACAATGTATATGTACATAAAGTCATGTTATACACTATTTAAAAATCACAATGTACAACCTAAACATACACGGTTTTTATTTGTCCATCGTGTCTCGATAAAGCTGGAAAAAATAAATAAAAATAAATTTTAAAAATTAAAGTGCTAATATTTACCTCACAGAGTTGTTGTGAAAACCAAATTAACTATTATTTATAAAAGTGCTTGGCATATAAAATGTGAATAATAAGTATTAGGAGGATACAAGTATACAGAATTAAATGATCTCTACGTTCCTTTAGTGTTCCAAAAATCTATTACGTCGATCAAAATCAGGTCTTAAAAAAAAAAAAGGTTTTGCTGCAGTTCTAACATGAGGTCTGTAGAGGTCTCCATTGCCAAACAAATCACCATATGTTTTCTTGTTGATTGTTGAAGTTCAGAAACTGAATCTTAATTTTTTGTCAAATTCAACATTCTCCGAAAAGATTTTCTTTTTTGCACTTTTGAGGCTACATCATTTAATTTTCTGGCCATGTCAATCTTTTCTCATTCAGCTTATTGAAATAATCTTCTTCTAAGGCTCTTTAGCAGCTTTGGACTGGGAATTGATGTAATACTATCTATAACCAAATTATGATTTTTGAAAAAGAATTTCTTTTTCTCTCATTCCCTCTGTTTTAAAAACCATTAACTCCAGATATTACCCTATTTTTTTCAAGACTCAGGTTATCCATCAAAATAAACAGCCACAAAAAAAAATGGAGGTGGGTGGTGGAAGGAAAAACCAACACAATGTTTATCTTAACCACTGTTACCCACAGTAAGCTATATATTACAGGCAGTACCTGAAGCAGTACTCACATGTATTTCACTAAAACACTGTTTTACAAAACAATAGTTAACTCTATGAAAGGAGATGCACTTTTCTATATTCTATCCTATCCTATTCTTTTAGTAGTGCTTTTGACACACTAGTTTATTCCATGAACCACTAAGAAATACCAGCAGTAGTTTGAAAAACACTGTCTGAAGGGGATGCAAAAGCCAAAAAAACCGTAGTTTGGTCCAGTGTGCAATATGTACTGCCTGACCTTGAAACACTTTGTGAAGTGACAGGTGAAAATGGCAAACAATATGCACAATGTGATTCCATTTCTACAAAGATTTTGAGTATACGTATATACTTATTTACTTAAAGAGGTTGGAGAGGATGCTGTGCTGAATTGTGCCTTCTTTTCTGACTCAGGTTAGCCTTGGCCATAAGGGAACTTGTGTAAGGTTTGGAAGGCAGAAGCAAAATAGCATCCATTACTCTCAGAAGGTCACCGTGGTCAAATATGGTAATGGAGGGGGGCCAAAGCTCCCTGTTTATCTAGTCTTCCCAATTTCTGGCTCTGTTGTCCAGTAGCATCCCTGAGCCAATCAGAAGATGCTTGGCTGTAGATCCACAGAGAGGAAGTCATGCAAAGGGAATAGCGTCCCATGTGCCCCTCTACGAGCCTCTGGTCCAGAGCCGATTGGACATGCCTGGCTCCTCAGTTTTCCCTATAAGCTCCAGGACTTGGCTTTCCCTTGCTACTGTTCCTGGCATACTGATCTCTGACTCTCCTTCTGGACTTTCACTTCCCCACCTCCAGTATTTCTGTGAGATCTAATTCCTATAATAAATGTCTTCTTTCCATAATTTTCATCCTGACTGAACCTTAAATGATACAAATAAATATAAATCAGTTCACAGTAGCTATGTCTGAAAAGAGGAATAAAAGTGATAGGAAATATCGAAGAGGATGTATACTTTTCTTTGCAGATGTTTAAATCATGTAAGGTTTACAAGAGAATGTATTCACAGATTATTTACATGATCAAAAGAAAGATGGAGAGAAAAGGAAAAGGATGCTTTTAGGCTACCAAAGCACCCTCAGACACAGAAAAGTGCAAAGTAGAAAATAAAATCACCATTTTCCAAACATTCTAGAGTGAATGTAAGTGACATTTATATTCAGATAAGTGACTATAAAAATAGTAACAAAAAAGACAACTGTTCTAGAATTTTCTTTTTTTTAAATTAGTTTCAGATGTACAAAACAACATAGTAATTAGACATTTATATTATCTCACAAAGTGATAACCCCATCTAACTCTTCTAGAATTTTCAAAAATTCAGTATCATGAGGGAAAAAGTGGAAACACTGTGTAAGAACAGTGCTTCTCAGTCCTTAAGTTTCATTCGAATGACCTGGGAAGCTGGTTCAAAAATTGCTTTTGATTCAGTAAGTCTGGGCAGGGCCTGATATTCTGCATTTCAAACCCATTTACAAGTGATGGCAATAACACCGGTTCATGGATCATGCTTTGAGTATCAAAGTTCAAGGAAACTAAAAAGACATAAAATCCGATGCTACGTGTGAACTTAGGTTGGATATTGTTTCGTGGGAGACGGTGAAACAATGAAAGTCATTTGAAGGACAATTAAGAAAACGAGAGAGTGGACTGGGTGTTAAAAGATATTATAAAATTTATGTTAATTTTTAGGTGGGACAGTGTTATTTTGGTTATATTATATGGAAGAATGTTCTTTGTGGGAAAGGCATCCTGAAGTATTTAGGGTAACGTATATAATGGGTTCAACTTTCTATGATTCTAAATTTCTCTTGCTGTCAGTAATTTATAATTTAGTGACTTTTTTTCATGGGAAATATAGATAGGTGAAGAAACAGAGGCAGAGCATGGTGAATAAATGGCCCCAAATTACCACAGTGGAGGTGAGATGTGATGTGCGAATCTTGAAATGACCATATTGAACTTTACCTGAGCCCCGTGCTCCTGGAGAACAGCAGTGGTTATTTCCTAATCATTTTCTGGAAGAAAAAGCTTACTGCACTTAACCACCCTGTCCCATATGATTTAAATAAGACTCGTAGACGATTCCCTTGTTTACTTAGGACAAAGCCAGATACAGACCCTCCAAATTCCCATTCTCTGTCATAAATGACTAGGTGAATGTTCTACCCCACCTGACCAGTTTGAACAAAATGCCCACTAACTTAACTCAACCAAACTTGAGTTGGGCTTCTCTCCTTCCCCTAAGGCCCTGAGCTTGGGCCCCTGAGGTTAAGCAAGCCTGGGAATGTGGACCAATTCCTCCTTAACAGCATTTCCTGCTCACCTGAGGGTGCCACCTTCTCATCCGACTCCCCACTTGCGGTTCTTTCTAGCCTTGTTCACTCCTCCCCATAAAACAAGTCCCTTGTGCCTTCCCCAAGTTGGGGTGCTTATGGGCCTTACAATCCGGAGTTTTGTTCTCCCTATTTGCAGTCTCCCTTTCCTTACTGCAGTAGTCTCTTTGAATAAAGTTTCTGCTTCCTTAAGTCCACACTTGTTTTTTGTTTGACAGAAGTGTAAAGGGGGACAGAAATGTTGCCGTGCCTAAGTAGAAAGGAGAGAAGGAGGCACAGCGAGTTGCTGGATCAGAGGAAATCTTGGAGCCAGGGAGCAGGAGTGCCAGAAGCCAAGTGCTGCCAGGGACGGGGCCCTGGATCACTACTCAGGCCACTGCTCTGTGACTCTACAGAATAACCTCAAAAAGTATGTCGTGTGTGGCATGATTGGATTTCGTGTAGAAGATGGTAAAGGGGCTGATTTGCAGTAAACTGGGCATCTGGCTATAAGAACCAGTCCAGTGGAGGGAGCTATTGTAGGGGAGCATGTGTCTCTTTGGCATGAGGATTAATTTAGGCTGATTATATTTAAGAAACAGAAGACTCGGGAAGTTTTTCTTGTTAGCACCCCCTTAAATGCCTAAAAGAATTTAGATAAAGGGCCTGTTTCCCCCATTAGAGCTATCACCAGAGATATACAAAGAATATGGGCGAGGTGTGTTTGGGGAAACTCAGCAGGGCCTAGAGGTCAGTCTGCTCTGTGTCCCATTGTCTCTGCAGAGCCCAGCAAACATTTCTTTACCAAACATTTGCTTTTCCATCTTCATATGAATCTCCTTCCTCTCCTCTGAAGCTCTAAACCTCTACCCTCTTCTCCTTAGCTCAAGATGGCATGTAAGCCTCAACTGCCCAATTTGTCCTTGGCCCCCCCCATATTTTTATGGCACACCCTCATGTACGAAATTAAATTGGGTTTTCTCTTGTTCTTTCTCCCCAATACCATGAACAATACTAATAGCTACTAATTATTGAACTTCTAGAGAGTACCAGGAGCTGAACAATGAACTTTCCATACTTTGTTTCAAATCCATACAACTCTGAAAAATGGGCCTTATTCTCCATATCCTATACCTGTAGGAACCTTGTCTCTGAGGCTTTTAAATACCTTTGCTGAAAGACACACCCAGGGAGTGGGAAGTGCATTTCCTGCATGCGCTATATGAAAATGCCTTTGTTTGCAGTGTTTCCATCAGAGGTTATTCAAACCCTGGTCTAGCAACTTTGATGGGAAATCCACGATCACCTACTTTAAGCCGTGCCCCAAGTGTAGTGCTCTTTGTCTGTTCAGCAAAGGTAAATAAATCGACGAATTCTCAGTTTGTCCTGCAGATGTCACCCTCACCACGAGGGAGGTCTTTGGAGCTCTCAGAACTCCTCTCAGTATTGTGATTCACTGGAAATTCTCCAAGAAGAAAAAAGACTGATCACGCAACCTAGGTTTCAGGATCATGACGTTCACATGGTTTTAGAGTTCCCCAGCTCCAGTGAATTAGTTAGAATGCTTCCTTTCTTTCATATTTTCATTTTTCAGGCATTTCCTGTATTTTTGAGTTGATAATACATTTACATAGTTCTTAAATTGAAAAGCATAAAAACGTACAGTGAAAAATCTCTTTTCCTCCACGGTTACCCATTTGCCAAGTTTTTATGCCCTGTAGAAAAACTACTATTATTAGCTTCCTGTGTATCTCCGCCCCCAAATTTTATACATATGCAAGCAAATATAAGTATATATTACTTGGCCATATTATTGTACACGTACATCACACAAGCTGTTCTGCAATTTCTCCAAATTAATATATCTTATGTCTTCTTCATTTTTAAATAACTACGTGCTATTCAATTTTATAGCCGTATTCGAATTCATTTAATTAATTCTCTACCTTTCAGATTGGCCCTTTAATCATAATACAACTACTACTATTAGTAATAATAGTAGCATACACTTACTCCTAGGTCTGGCACTGCACGTTACTTATATTAACCCACCTAAGCCAAACCGGAGCCTATAAAGTATCTCTTTTTATTATTACCATTGTATAAATGAAGAAACAGAAACGAGGAAAGGACTGATGATTGGCCCAAGATTGCCTGGCCAGTACGTGGTGGATCCAGGATGGTAAATGGGAGAAGACAAAGGGGGTTCATAATACTTCGGGTTGGTGCCCAGTGACTCTTCAGATGAGAGCGGAGCTGAGAAGGGGAAGCAGGGTACCACCCACCACTACAAAGGTGAGAACAACCTACCTTCCAAAGATGATTTTCCTGCAGGTGGGGGATTTCCAACTCTCAAGACCCAGCCCACGGTCTGAACACAAATGTACTTGTTTGTGTCAAAGAAGAGGGGCAAGTAAGAACCTCTTCTTTGGGATTCAAAGTAGCATCCTGGGATTCAAAGTAGAAGAACAAGAAGCAAAATGCCTCCGAGGGCCCAGGGACATCTGCCCGACCACACCATGCATCCATGAAAAGATATGGATGACGGTGGAAAATGCATGCCGGGAACCAGGAGCGACTCTCATTAAGGAGACCACCTTCATGTCATTTTTCCTATCTTTTACTCCACGCCACGGCCTAACCGGTGTCACGATTTGGCTCAGGTTTCTCCTTAGCCATGTTCCACTCTCAACCTTAATTATGCTGCTATCCATTTTGATGGCTGTCTTTGTCTGTGCTACTATAACAAAAAAAACCATAGACTGGGTGGTTTAAATGACAGAAATTTATTTCTCACAGTTCTGGAGGCTGGGAAGTCCAAGAACAATGGTGTCTGGTGAGAGCCACCTTCCTTGTTCACAGACACCTTCTTCTTTCCATGTCCTCTCGTGGTGGAAGGAGGGAAAGAGATCTCGGAGGTCTCTTTTATTTATTTATTTTTATCTTTTTGTCTTTAATTTTATATATATTTTTCCCTTTACAGTTGACAGTCAATATTATTTTATATTAGTTTCAAGTGTACAGCACAGTGGTTAGACATTTGTATAATTGAAGAAGTGACCCCCCTGATTAGACTGGTGTACCCACCTGGCACTACACCCAACCCCTCAACTTCCCTCCCATCTGGCAACCATCAGTTTGTTCTTTGTATCTATGAGTTTGTTTCTGTTTCGTGCCTTTGGGTAAATTAGAAAGAATTACAGCTGAATTCATTGTCGATCTGGGTTCCTGAAATAGAAAGCCATTCTTCTCTCTCCTGCTTGGTCTTCATTTTTATGGAGTGAGTATGAGAACAACTTTGACTCTGGCCACTTCTTATATGTACAACCTGGTAGCACCTTGCCTCAGGCTTGCCTCTCACACCTAATCATTTCCTGTCTCAGGGCATTTTTTTTTTTTAAATAGATTCTGCATTGTGGAAAGGTGTTGGGAAACTGCTGGACCCTCATGCATGTATAACTCAAAGTGGAGGGCAGTTATCAATCACCCTGTGGGGTAATCTTCGCTAATATGAGATGTAAGTCAATGGAGAAATGTTTCTTTCTTTTCCAGGCACACATTCTAGGCAGCACACTGTATTGATTTTCTATTGTTGCTGTAACAAACTGCTACAAACTTAGTAACAAACTTGTAACAAAACGATACAAATTTGTTGCCTCAAGTTTCATAGCTTACAAGTTCAGGTGGGTTTGATGGGCTTCTCTGCTCTGGGTTTCACGAGACTAAAATCAAGGTTGATTGAGACTCTTCTCTGGATGCTCTGGGGAGAATCTGATTATAAACTCATTCAGGTTTTTGGAAGAATGCAGTTCCCTCTGGTTTCAGGGCCGAGGCTCCCATTTCCTTGCTGGTTGTCAGCTGGAGGATGCCCTTGCCTTCGATGTTGAATATGGGCCCCCACATCTCCGAGACAGTAACAGCACGTTGAACTCTCCTTACCCTTGGAATCTCTCTGACTTCCCTTTTGTCCCATATCTTACATCTTCTCTCCTAACTCTTGCCAGGGAAAGTTCTCTGCTTCTAAGGGCATGTGTGATTAGATTGGCTCCATCCAGATAATCCAAAATAATCTCCCTATTTTAATATCAACTTATTAGGCACCTTAATTACAGCTGCAAAGTTCTTTCACAGTAGTACCAAACATCGTATTTGGTTTGAATAACCAGAGGCTTGGGGTGTTGGGGAAGGTCGTCAGAATTCTGACTATCACATAATCAGTGACCCACAGAGGTGGCCAATGTGACAACCCATCTTTGTATTAGTATCCTTACCTGCTTTGCTCTCACTTTTGCATCCTGGATCGATCACACTCCTCAATAAAGTATGGCATTTAAGCTTTCTCTCAGACTCTGCATGTTGAGGAACCAATGTACAATATTAGCAGTGGCCCTAGAAATCAGGCCCTCAGGACGGGATTCTGAAACTGGTTCACTCACAAGTCAGAGGCAATAAGTAACCCAGTCCTGGAGTTGTGTAGCGTGGTGACAACCTCCGGCCTGCAGTGGCACTTCAGTTACTAAGGGTCTCATCTGTGGTTTAATGGAGTGAGATACAAGTAGAAAGTAAGATATGGGGTTACACTGGCTTTTAGCACTTGAATGTTAGTGAAATAATGATAATCATGAACTATGGACAGAGCTTTTTTCCCCGTTTCTTTAACTTGAGCTTTTTATTTTGAGATCATTGTAGATTCATGTGAAGTTGTAGGAAATACAGAAATTTCATGTACCCTTTACCCTTAAAGGTAATATCTTGTAAAACAGCCAAATAAATATTGACATTGATACAGTCAAGTTACAGAATATTTCCATCACAGGGACCCCGCATGGCACTCTCTAATAGCCACACCCATTTCCCATCCTGCACTCAGACTTCTTATCTCTGGGCAACCACTAATGTGTTCTCCATTTCTATAATTTTGTCATCTCAAGAGTGTTAATGTAAATAGAATCATTACAATATGTGAAATTTGGGATTGTTTTTTCCCTTTGCATAATTATCCAGAGATTCATCCACGTTGTTATGTATGTCAACAGTTTGTTTCTTTTCATGGCTAAGTAGTTGTTTCCAGTTTTTGTTACTGATTTTTTAATTTAGTATCATTGTGGTCGGGGAACATAGTCTCTAAGAATTTAATATTTAAATTAAATTAGATGAAAATAAATATAATATTTAATATTTCAAGGGACCTCATGGGATTGAGTAACCAGTCACATGTAGTGGTAGCCAACTCAACAATACACCTTGTTTCTGGTTTTCCTGCCGCACTCCCATTGTCTCTCATTCTTGACGCCTGGGCCACACTCCCCAACAAGGTACTGGCTCATAAACCTCTTCTTCAGGCTCTGCTCCCTGGTAAGCTTAGGCAAAGACAGGATTTGAGTGTTAGCCTCTTCTGGTTGTTTGCCATAAGCTCAGAACATGTTCTGTGTACTAGTGCCAAAGTCATATAAAAGGTAGGTGGAAGCAGGCAAGCTGCAAAGAATATTATGAAGGCTTTGTCCTTCATAATTCTCTACGGCCCAAAGAATACAGGGAATTATTAAAGGTAAATCTATAATCTAGGAGAAAATGTATACAAATTTACAGAATGGGACAACACAATAGAGAAAATATTTTAGAAAAAAATTATATAAAAAAACTGTAATTTTTTTTGTTTTTATTTATTTATTTATTAGTTTCAGGTGCTCAAAACAAGGTAATAGTTAGACATTTATCATTTCTATCCCTTATACTGTGTCAACCCCCCTCCCCCCATCCACTATGCCTCTGACATCGCACCGAGCCATCCCATTTCCACTGTCTCTATTCCTAATGCTGTACTCCGCTTCTTGTAACTATATATTATATATATATGTACACATATACACACATACATATAAACATATTTACTTATTTATATACATATAACCTTATGTTATACATAAACATATATATAATATATATACATACATATGTGTATATATATATATATTTGTGTATACACACACACACACACACACACACACATATACATATAAACTTGTAGTTGACATTCATTATTGTTCAGCTTCAGCTTCAGGTGTACAGCGCAGTGATCAGGCATCTACATCTTCCCTGAGGTGATCTCCCTAACGAGACAAGTGTCCATCGGATACCCTACAGTAAATTTTTTTTTTGTCTTAACAGAGTGACTCTGGGTATTTCCAAGGCCCAGCCATTTTTCAAAAGTAAAAACGGATATGAAATATTCGAAAGTTCTGATGTCCTCAGAAGGACTTTGGCGGAACCTGAGTGTGTAGACTATTGAAGAAAGCAGAGTTGGAACTGACCTTGATACAGGTTGGCACTGCTGCAACTTTGTGACATATGAGGAACACATTGTTTCTCAACAGGGGACGAGCCCAGCGCCAGGGAATACTTTGAGTTGAAAGTACTGAGGACCTCTGAATCCTTCAGACAGAGCTGCCATGCGGAGCACTTGTGTTGTATATTGAATTTTCTGGACTATAATAATAATTCACATAAATGCCAACTTGGAAGGCTTGAAGTGGTATTAAAACAGGAGTAACCACGAGTAAAGAAACCCATGGAATTAGCTAGGTTGATTCAGTCTGACAATTAGAATGGCTACCCCACTCAAAGACGAATATTCTTAGATGCCAAAAAGAATATGGTGGTTAAATTTTTATGAAAGATTTATATGAATTGCAATACCCTTTATAGTATAAGCCTATACCAAACTACCACTAATGTGCTTACCCATGCTAAATTGGCATGACAGGCAGCAGTGGATAAGCAGCGCTGGAAACTGTACTCTTTGCTTTTATGGTTGGTCAGGGCTGAGAAACAGCAATATAGATGCTCCATTATAAGCAGGTTCAAACCTCTGATACTGTCTCTGTTGGGGGAATGCTTGCCATTTGGGATGGGAAGACTTGCATCCTGAAGACTGTACTCTCTTTCAGCAGCCATGAAGTCAGTAACCTAAAACTTTCACCGCCATCACAAGTAAAATGGAAAGCTGGCAAAGAGCCCAGGTGAAAGATTCAAAGTGACAAAGTAGTGGCTGGGTTCCTGGGAAATTAGAGGCTACATTTCCCAGCTCCTTTTTTAGCGAGGTGTGGTCACATGGCTGAGTTCTTCTCAGATGAAGTGTGTGTACCTGTGCTACTTCAGCATCTGGGCCATAAGACTGGGGCTTGCATGCCCTGTCTCTACTTCCTACGAGACAGACACCCCTTGCCTGTGATCTGGCTTCCACCAGGCAGATGAAGACCTGCTCGAACAAAGCAACAGGTTGCAGGGAACCCGAGTCTGAGTGAACACCTGAGCAGAGTTACTTGTGGCCCACCAGCCTGGTGTGCTAACCACAAGACTATAATGTGAGAATAATATGTTCCCATGGTCTTTAAACCACATTATTTTGGAACTGTTTGGTTATACTGCCTCCACCTTTGACCAAGCTGATAAAGCAGATTTTAGTTAAAAGTAGAGGGATATGGCGGGTGGAAGCTTCACTTTTCTGTGATTTTTCCTTTTAGTAAATTAATAATCTAAACGATCAACTTTTTTTTCATAGTTAGAATAGTTAGCAACTGAGTAATAGGTGCTTAGCACCACCGAACCATGAGACCAATTCTTATAAAATCATAGAGTCATCAAATTATAGAACTTTGCTTCTGGAGGTGATTAAAGAAATGTAGTGCCCTCCGCGAGGAAGTGATCTGGCCAAGGTCTCAAAAATATACTGGGGGTGCCAAAAAAAATGTATACAAGTGGACACTTTGATCAACGTTGCTCAAGCAGTAGTTCACTGTCATCAGAAGTGTCTGGACACTGATGGTAACCACTCTGAGCACCTCTTGTCATTGCAAAAGTCAAATGTGACTTGTATTCATCTTTTGTTATTGGTATATATATTATTCCAATTTTAATACAGTTTTCCTTTCTTAAAATGTGTGTACATTTTTTTGGCACCCTTTGTATATTAGAGTGTCATTATCTTCCTACCCCCTCCACCGATTGCATATACATGCGCACGTGTGTACACACACACACACACACCTCTTTATAGGAAGAAAAGGTCCTCCTATTTGGAAATCTTAAATAAAAAGGTCAAAACCATAAAAACAGGCAAAGCTTATCACACAAATGAAAACAGAAAAGAGAAATGTACAGTTGAAGTTAAAAGCCATATTCTAAGAGGTCATTTTTAATAGGTGTAGTTTCCACTGATGGTAGACTCTGCGTACATTCTCCATTGGCTTTGTAAGGGTTAATAATTCATAACTGGTCTCATGCAATTAGCTCCTAGAATTGATACGTTTTTCTTCCTTACCAACCACTGCTACAAAAAAAAGTCCACACAAATTATTTGCAAGGCTGACCATATTTAGGATTCAGAGACCAGCACCATTGGTAGGAATAGCGAACTTCACACTGGTGCCTGATTAAAACCCTTCACACTGGTGCCTAAAAGGGCTAGTGTGTAGCAAAGCCTGCAGGTGGAGTTAGATAAGGAAGGAGGGCGACTGCACAAGGCAAATAGACGTGGTAGTGGGAGGCCAGAGACCCAGCTAACCATAGCCCGGAACATGGCTGCATCAGGGACAGGAGCAGGTGGCAGGGAGGAAATGGCTGGGAATGAGTGTGGGGGAGGCTGCTGAGAATGTGATTGTATTACTATATCCTGCTCATTTTACCCTACCCCTCGTATGTGTTGTTTTGGATTTAATGTGCTGGTTTGTACCATCAACTACTCAGGTTTTGATTTCTATCAAGACAATGATCAGAATGTGTATGTGTATGAGTGTGTGTGTGTATATTTCTCTAGGGTAGCTTCCAGAAACTCTCCTTTGACGTGGGATATTATTCTCTCTTTTTTTTTCTTCCCTTCAGTATCTCTTGAAATAATGGGGTTTTTCCATTGCCTTTTTGGGCAGCTTTCTTCCTTTAACACTAACAGCTGCTACTCTTTTGTCTTACCATTCTCAAACATCAGAAGAAGAGAATTAGAGAAAAAACAAAACAAAAACCAAATACTCCTGGAGAACTGAAAATCTCTAAGACTACAATTCTAAATAATAAATAGTTCACAAGATTTCGTAATAGTGCTCATTCTGTAAGTGACATTTTTTTTAATACTTTATGCTTGTTGATTCATTCATTCTCAGGGCAACCCTGTGAGGTAGTGTCCGTTTGCAAACTCTGGGTGAAATCTGAGACTGGCCCCCATACACGGAGAAAGAAGCCGACCACTCCAGATTGGCAGGTGGCAAGTTTAATAAGCAAGGGAACTTACGCATGAGGCTTGTCTTGAGCAGCTGCAAGATGAGTAGATCTCTGCCCCGGCCTGCCAGAATTTTAAATGTTTATATAGAGGCCTTAATTGGGTTAAGTCATGTATACCATCCAGATGGTTTCAACAACACATTGTTCTCTAAAGGTTGCATCCTTGAGCCAGCTTGGCTATGGGAACAGTGGGCACAATGTACATTCCAAGGACAGAGCAAGGGGTGAAGTGCCTCCAATTGCCGGACTCCAGCTGGAGGGTCAACCGGCCATCACATTCTCTCAATGACCTCCTCCAACAGGTAAGTAATGTTAATATCCTCATTTTACAAATGAAGAATCTGAGGCACAGAGAAATTAAGTAACTTGCCCAAGGTCAAGTAAATATTATGTGAGTGGATATCCTGGCCCAAATTCTAATTCTGAAAAGTCTATGTGCAAAATCCGGTTATAGCAGACCAAATAAAATCCCAAAGTCAGATATGCAATAGTAATACAGAAAGCGAAACACTTGGGTTCTGGCATCAAACATCCTGATTTAGGGTCCCAGTTTTACAAGCTGTGTGACTTTGAGCAAGTTACTTACCCCCTCTGAATCTCAGCTTTCTCGTGCATCAACCATAGGGGGTCATGATAATGATATCTAACAAATGAAGACGAGCCCAGCACATAATAGGAAGCTGCATCCCCGGTACCCAGCAAAGAGTAGGTGCTTGAAAAATATTTGTTGAATGTTATTTGTTATAATAGAAGAGCATATGTTAACAAGAGTAGTAATTTGTCATTTATTAAAACAAAACTCGATGACATTTCTATTCTTTTGAAACGCTTTCATTTCTCCAACACTTGAGGTATAGCCTATGGATGGATCACATCCATCGGCATAAAAGCAGCCTGACATTGCTTGGATGATGATGTCACAACTAATAAAAAAGGCCTCCCTCGCTCTCTTCTCCTGCCACCCTGGCGTGCTCATTGACAGAATATCCAAAGAACAGTTGGCAATTTGTAAATGGTGTTTAAAATATTGATTTCCTCAATTTTTCTCTGCCTTAGATAATGTTCATTTATAAATTATGCCTGATAAAATATAGGTAGAACAATAATCTTTCACGGTAAAGACAAAGCAGGTTTTCAGACGCAGAATGGTGGTTAATCATCCCATTTAACATGATCCTGTATGAACTTATTCATAGTTGACAAATTAGAGTGTTAAGAAACTATTTGAACAATTCAGCCATTTATCTCTATCAACATGAGGGGGAAAGATTGACTTAAAAATAATGACATAATATTAAAGATGTCAAAATAATGAAAGACAGACTAGCCTTGGGCAGCTTATGATATTTTATCTTCTATTACTTTTAGTCTACAGCTTAAAAACTATGTATGAAAAAGTATTTTTAAAAAGAAACTTAAATATCATTTCACTAACAAAAGATGGATAATTAAAGTGGATTGAATTTTGAAAAATACTCTTATAAAACGGTTTATTCACTACTGCATTTAAATGGGTTTCATGAAAAGTTAGAAAAGAAAAGCAAAAAAAAAAAAAAAAAATGACTGCAAGGCCCAATGACAAATGGACATAAAGCTAACTTCAAAAAACATTTATGAGTCATCCTTTATCAACCTCAGATCATTATTCAAAATTTGAATACGCACACACATATATTTGTAGCAATAAAGAGTTTATTCTAAAATATCAATTAGAAATCTTTCAAAAGATGGTAGACCCATCCAAGAGGCAAAGAAATGGTCCAAATGAACCTTAAGATCTTGTTCTTATAGGAGAGCATTTAAAGCATTACAGGCTTTCTTATGTGCCAATTGGGTTTCATGCTAGAAACTTAAGTGGTAAGATGATCTCTTTCTTTAACTATCTTCCCATCAACTAATTAAACTTGTATTTTACAGGTAGGCTATAATTTTGGAAATCAGCCAGTCAACAATATGAATTGTATTACCCAAATGGTTTGCAGACTGGGCCCTGTACATGGAGGGCAAGAAGAGACCCAAGAAAGAGGCCACTCCAGATTGGGAAGTGGCAGGTTTCATACACAAGGGAACTGACTTATGAGGCTGATCTTGGACAGCTGGCAAGACAAGTAGGTCTTTGCCTCTACCCGCCACAGTGTTAAAAAGTTGAGAGGGTCTGCTGAGGTTCAGTCATGTATCCAGTCCAGATAATCTCAACCGCCCATTACTCTCTCAAGGCTGTGTCCTTGCAAAAGACTTCCACTATGGGAATAACGGGTGGAAGGTACAACACCCGGAAGGAAAGGAGAGGAGGTGAGGAGCCTCTGATGGCCCAGGTCCACATGGCAGTCAACCAGCAGGTACATCCTCCCAATGACCTCCTCAATATACCCTCCACAAAGAATTTCACCAGAATACGTAGCAAATGGAGGAGAGTAAGGACCTAGGGGTCACAAGGGCACTGCTGGCCGCATGGCAGTATCCTCTCACTGATGGAAGGAAGGAAACTTCCCTGGAGGATGGACAGGGGCAGCGTGTCTTTCCAGTTCCAGAGAAGACTGCAGCATATCAGTATTCCGTCCCTGAGGAGGGATTCCTTCGCGGCTCATTGCATGTCAATGGAGCCAGCGTGGCGCAATAACCACCTAAGTGGTATGTGCTAGCAGTGGTGTGCGGGATGGTACTTGCTATTTATCTAGGAAGTGAAAGAGCATAGCCATCTTCATTCATCCTTATTCCATCCTTATCTGACTCCCTTTTCAGTAAGGAGGTTCAGCACTTCATCCATCCACAGCTTATCGTTTCTAATGTCTAAAATGTATATCGTAACCACTGCCAAGTGGTAAGATTTAGTTTATGCTTAGGGAGTTTCCAAAGGAAGAAGCTTATAATATAATAGAAACCTCTATTGCTTTTAAGTGACTTAATTTTGTTACTGGATTTTCCCTGGTATTTAACAGGGTTGTTGGGACACATATGCATATTCATCATAGAGTAATTAGAAAATAAACATAAACTCGAAAGAAAAATAAAACACTATAATCTAATCACCCCAAAAATCTAAGCCGCCTTTAATATTTTTGTGTAACCTTCAGCCTTTTTTCTATGCACATCCACATAATAATAATGCCTATCATTCATTTAGTGTTTACTTGGTGCCAATCACTACACTCAAGTGCTTTATAAACATTATATCATTTAATCCTATTACAATCTTAATACCATTATGCCCATTTTACAGACGAAGACATTGAGGCTTACAGGGTTTAATCAATATGCAGAGAATTACACAGCTAGTGAATCATAGGAAGTTTTAACCTAAGTATGCCTGACTCCAGAGCCTGTGTTCTTGACCTCAATGTAATATTACTGATTTATATGTGCATTCCTTTAATACTATAAAATTGTGTTGTTTTATACAAACTGTTTTATAATTATTCTTAAGGTATGACTCTATAATGAAGTAAAGATAAGAAGAAAGAAAAGTGAGAAACATGTAAAATATAAAATTTATATTCTAAAATACATAAAATATTTAGATTTCATGTCTCAAATAATCAAATGATATTAAGACTTAGCACATGAGAAATAACAGATAATAAAGCACCATAAAGAAAAATGCTCAAGTTTGCTGGTTAAAGGCACATGCACATTACCAGTGTATATACATTTAATTACTTCTAAACAAATATAGATGATTTTGTAAAGTCTTGGGAGAGCTATGGCAGATAGAGCTATTAGGATCAATCCTTCCAAGGACCAGTTACAAGAACTATGAAATATGTTTCTAGGAAATATCTGCTGAAGTAGTGAATGAAGAAATGATTCATTTCCTCTGGTAGGGTAGGTTTATTTGATTCCTAGAAATATAAATTTGAAATAACAAGTAACAAGGCAGAACACAAACAAGGATATAGATGCTGATTTCACAGTTGGGAAAAATAATGATTTATATTTAAACACTGATGGAAAGTGAATTGAAAACAACATAAATAATTTATGTTTTGTAATCATTGGTTTCTTTCCCCCATCAATGTTAGTGCTTAAAACAATTTTTTTAAGATTAAAAAGTTTTTTGTTTTGTTGTATAGATGTTTTCATTGTTGCATCTTATTATTGATTGTTAAAAACACGTACATTTTGGCTTACCATTATCCTGGAAAGAAAAGCTGATGGAAGGAAATGTAAGAAGGTGTGGGAGGAGCAAAGACACATGGAGACAAAAGTGAAAGTAGTGGAAATATGGCTGATAATAATACAATTATATTACACATTTAGGTAATTACTGTATAATTGAAGTTGCATTTGGAAGTTATCCAAAAAAGCATTTAGAAAAATCTAAAACTATACAGCAGATATCTCTGAATTCATTCTTTCAAAATTGAAAAAATGTGTCTATTTATTTATTTATTTATTGCAGATTCTTTACACCTACTATATGAAACCATAGTTAACGTCCATTCACGAAAAGCATCCAAAAGACAAATAGCAGGAGTTGCTTTAGATGATGGAATCATTGATTTCCCCATAAATCACTCTTTGATTTCTAATAAATCTTCAAACATTAGTAATGCAATGGCTTCTGGACATCTGTTATTGTTTGGATTTGGTGCAAACAAACCAACTTCAGTCTTATAATAGAAAAATATGTAAAACATATCCCTCTGATATATACCCCACACAAAATGGTATATGACCTTGGGCGGTGGTTTTATTAGCTTCCTGACAGGGTTTTATTCTGAGCATGATGTAGAGGCGTATCTTAACTAGAGAATATTTCCAAGCATTTTTTTCCTTCTTCAGCACCTTATATTTTTTATAGCTGATTCAGATGTCTCATGTTTCTTTTCCGTAATTTTCAGGCCTTCGGATCACTGAGGTAATTTTCAGTTTTATTTCTCGTGACCAAGATATAATGAACTGAGGAATAACTTCCAGGAAAGATTCTTGGGCAGATATCCAGGGGTCTGGTATATAAGGGTATCGTGGTAACCTGTGTGAAGGGGGGCTCTAGGAAAGTAAGGCAGACAAGGGAACCATCTGTGGGGACATGTTTGTATCCAGCACTGATGAACGATAGGTGCACAGAGACAGAGAAATCTGTCTTGAAGGATAGTAGTGACCCCAAGGTCTGAGTGGTCTCTAAAGTCTGGTAATGTCACAGATTAGACACTGAATTTAGAGGGTACAAATTTCCACTTTTTGAACTTTTCATGCCGACTCGATTACTAAGAGCAAACTATGGCCAACATTTATTGAATGTTTGTAATTATATGCTAGGGGCTGTTCCAAATGCTTTACAAGAATTAACTCAGTGAAATATCACAGGAGATGAGTATCTTTATTACCCCCTTTTGACTTCTAGGAGACCTGAGTCTCAGAGGAGTCTAGCAACATGCGCAAATACACAAAACCAGTAAGTGGTGGATAGAGAGTCTGATTCCAGAGTAGGGGCATTTAGCCATACCATTGTCTCTCTGACGGATTCTAAAGCAACCTTTTAGTGGCTAGCAAGTCAGGAATTTATCCAGCATGTTTTGTGGTAGCTGCTTAATCCCTTCTTAGAGACTTTCTTTCAAAATTTGGAGCAATAACTAGATGAAGAGATGAAGCAGGTATATTTGCAATGAGCAGTTATAATTCTTAGGGGGGTATATGGGAACTCTATGCTTTCTGTACAAGTGTGCTTTTTTTTTTTTTGTAAGCCTAGAATGCTCTAAAAACAAATCTATCAATAAAAAATAAGGTCTATGCCTCTGTTTCTGCCTGCTCTTTAACTCCGTTCTCAAACACACATGACCATCTGTCAAAATTTGTATCTGACTATAGACATATACCCAGAACCTCTCCCACGAGGCCTTCCAGATCGTAAAGATTCCCAACCGGAATGGATTTTCCTCTTCTCCTTCTCTCATGGCAAATGTCTTCAATTGTTATCCTTTTCCTAGTCTGCTTGGTGTTAAAGCCAGTTGTGTCTTTTCATTAGATTTTGAGTCTCTAAAATGTAGAGATCATTATTTTCTTATTCACTTCCAGTCCCACACCCAATATCTGTACTATGCCTGGGTACATGATCGTGGAAAAATTTTTAACTCAGTTTTCCTGGATCTCTCCAATGTATATGGGAGGTATACATGTTATTAAACTTCCTTTTCTCCTGTTAATCTGTCTTTTATTGTAGGATGTGTCAGTCAAGAACACAGAGGGGTAAGGAAAAAATTATTTTTCCTCCCCTGCAGAGCAATAGACTATACTATATAGCCTAGGTGTGTAGTTGGCTATACCAAATAGGTTTGTGTAAA
Source organism: Rhinolophus ferrumequinum (assembly GCF_004115265.2). Taxonomy (NCBI): domain Eukaryota; kingdom Metazoa; phylum Chordata; class Mammalia; order Chiroptera; family Rhinolophidae; genus Rhinolophus; species Rhinolophus ferrumequinum. The sequence goes on along the minus strand of NC_046303.1, from coordinate 31,150,544 downwards.
TACTGTTAAAAAGAAAACCACAGGCCAAAAAAAAAAAAAAAAAAAAGGCATCACTTGTGCTAACATAAAGCCCCTGAATGCCAAACCTAGATTTAATACTTGACCTAATTGCTATTTGAACCTTTCCCAGAAACATAATAAACCAGTCTTGAATTTTCTGGTCAACACCAATGAAGAAATCTGTCACTGAGGCCCTCTCCACAATCCACTCCCACATCCCCATAGAAAGAAGAGGCAATCGGCATGATAAAAATCCTTGCTATTCCCTTCCTCCTAAGAGAAGCTGTCCTGGTCTAAAATTAATCCTTTGTTTTCTTTTGTTGATAGCTCCCTTGCCCCATCCTTCTTCTTATAAAAACCTTCCATTTTGTTCAACTCCTCTGAGTACTGGGAACTTAGTTGCTAAATGGGATGCTGCTTGATTCATAAATCACTTAAGAAAGCCAATCAGATTTTCAAATTTACTTGGTTAACTTTTGTTTTTTAACAGTACACTCTATGATGTTTGCACAACCAGGAAATCACTTCACGGTGAATTTTTTATAACATATCCCTGTTGTTAAGCAGTACATGATTGTAGTAAGTATCCAATACATGGCAGAGGCAAGTATTTGTTTCATAGAGTTTTTCTTCTGGACTATCTTGAATTCTTTCTATTTAAAGATATTTCACCTGTCTCTTTTTTAACCATATTTATGGTCACAATAATTTGCCAGGTAGGCAAAAATTGGAACAGGGATGGCCATTTTATAGATAAGTATGGTATTGTATTTACAACCAGATCTAGATTTATTTTGAAATTACTGTAGTACTTGCTGACTGAAAAAATTCATACACATTTACGCAACAATTATGCATCAAACACTGTTGTAGGTATTGGGGATGCAGCAGTGAATAAGATACAGTCCTTGCCCTCTATTAACTTTCATTCTAATGTGTACAATGACCAAACATGTCAACTGAAAAATAATTATCAACTACATGTTTCGTCACCAAAAAGAATTTATTCCAGGAAGAAGAAAGTGTTGCAATCCACTGCATGCAGACACGGCAAGCCACGTGCACACTCTGGCTTAAGTGCCATTTATACAAGGGAGGGTATTTATATAAGGGAAAATGGAAGTTAAGTCTGAGGGAAGTTAGAACCACAGAGTATTATTATCAACAGAGTTTTTCCTATAGGGTTCTCACCATTTCTCGAGTGTGAGAATTTCCATAAGCCCTAGCTCCTCTCACAGATCCTTCCAACTGATTATGTTCCCTTAAAGTTCCAGTTAGGATTATTACACATAGATACTCAAGAAACATGATGAAAAGCTTACCTATATAGTGATGCCAAACCTGAGTTGATTAAAATCCCAAAATCCATTCCTGGGCCTTAAAATGTAGCAGTTATGGCAAGGTTTGGGGGCAGTCCAAGAATGGATAACCAGGATTTTAAAAGCTAGGACTCTAAGAAACAATGTTGTGGAGGCAAGCTATAGATATTTTTTTCTTCTGGGAAAAAATAGGGATAAATCAGACATATAAGTCTGTGTGTAGCGGATGGATGGGATCTGAGCTTCCTATTTCTGTTTAAATAACCTTAAAGTAATTGTCTGGGAGTGCAAGTTGGTTAATGTTGGCATGTCAGCAGGAGCTCCCAAAACACTGAAACTCTTCTGTTTGCAGCAACTTAGGTGTGAGTCCTGCCGATTGCATAGGGATAGACCAATTGACCTCCGCGGGTTGCCTGCTCGCTTCCACCTCTGGACCAGCGCCACTCCCTCCTCCAGAGACCGGGTGAGGGAGAGGGAGAGCGGAGGCGCTCCCGCGGGAGGGGCGCGGGGCGTGGAGGGCGTGGGCCGGGGGCGGGGCGAGCCCCGCAGACTGGGTGCTCCCGGGAGCTGTCAGTGTCAGGCTCGGGGAGAGAGAGGAAGTGCTGGCTCCCGGAGGAGCGTGAGCCGAGCGGCCGGCGCAGCGTGAGACAGCACATCCTGCGCGCGCCGCGCCCGCCGCCCTCCGGAGTCGCCCGGGGGCCGCCGCCGCGCTCGGGGGATCCAGAGCAGCCGCCGCCGAGCGCGTCCAGGTACAGAGAAGGGGGGGTGTCGCGCTCTCCCGCCGTCGCGTCGGCGCCCCTGCGCAACAGTAGTGCGGCCCCGGCAGCCGCAGCCGGACCCTCGCTCGGCCCCGCGCAGCATCCTGCGTGCTCCGCTGCGCCCTAAGGTGGCCAGAGCCCTCCAGCGGCGGCCCCTTCCTGCAGCTCTCCCAGCAGAGCCGAGAGGTGAGTGCAGAGGAGGAGGGGTCGTGGTGTCTTCACCTTGTCGCCCACCTTGTGGGCGGGGAGGGGCGTCCCAGGGAGCCCCGCCTCGGTCTTCTCTTGGGGAGCAGAAGGCCAGCGGCAGTGAAATCCGCACCCCTCTGGGCCACCAGCAGACGGCCCTGGAAGGAGGAGGGAGCTGCAGAGGAAGGGAAAGAAGGATGCTGTTTGATTACATTCTCAGCTGTCTGCAAGGGTCTTAGATGCTGTTGCTACCCGCCAAGTTGGAGGGAGCGAATGTACTTCCAGCAGGACATTAATTAACACGCACGCAGGAAGATGCCAGTTTCTCTCAAGGCTGCAAAAAAGTGCGGGTGGGGGATGTGTTTTCGTAAACACCTTACCGGCTGCGTGGTTCTCCTTCCCCCACTCCCACTCCCGAAAATCACTCTGGCCTTATACATCTGTGCGTCGTCATCATAAGGGCTGTGATCCTGGCAGCACCGATGGGAACTGAGTGTGCCAGAGTCTCATGACTTGTACCTCCGCTAATAAGGTTAAGCAGAAACCCAGGATCAGGACAGGAAATTACTTAGGAAATCAGAGACTCAACAAAAATGCCCGAAGATGGAATACAATCATTATCCTGGCTTCTGCTACATCTATCTAGGTGAGGGGGCAGGAAAAAGTAGCCAGCCATTTTCTTGCCTGGAATACATTTCAAGTGGGCACGCTAGACTTCTTGTAGTTCAAGGTTATGAAAAATTGCTTCCAAGTATTTCAGATTAGCAGGAATCTCAGCTAACAGTAAAGCATCTGTAACTGCAGAAGACATCATAGGGCTACTATTTAGCACACATATGAGTGACTGTCTATATACATATTTTCATTGTAGAAATTATAGAGAAAGATGGTGATCAGTGTTAGTAAATTTGAAATGGAGCTTTCAGTGCAAGCTGCATCCTAAGAGTCCTAGTGGGAATGGGATGAATACTTTCTCCGATTATTTAAAATGCCAAATTTTCTCTGAAAGTTTTGGTGTGGGGGGAAAAAGAGCCCAAACTCTGCTTCTGACCATATTTCTCAATAAAATAAAACCAGACACTCCTACCACTAAGTTGTCCAATGTTCTCTTCATAGACACCAACGCTTCCAAATTTCTTAAGGTGTGAGGACCCAGTGCTCAAAGAGCCATTTCTCTTAAAAGTCTTCTAGCACCATCGTGGGGATGTTTGGGCCCAGTGCAGGCTTTTCCCAGCCTGTCCAGCTCTGGGCCCAGTTTGGGGACCAGAACATCTCTTTTTCTTCCTCGTCTCTAGCCACAGGCACAGATTCACCTACTTCCTCTCCATTTGGACCTCGGCTACTGCAGCCTCTGCTGCCCAGTGCTCTAGAGGAGAGGGATGGCTCAGCTCCTCCTCCTACTGAGCCTGTCCTCTCCTATTGAAAACATGTCCTGAACTCTTTTTGTGTTAAAGATCTACATCGTTAGGTATAATCGCCATTTGGGGTATGGGCAGAGGAAAGAAACTCAACCCACAGGACAATGGGGCAGATTCTTACAGTGGTGGTTCCTGGTCTCTAGTTTCTAACTCCTAAGATAGTAAGAGGAAGTCACCCAGCATTTCTGTCAGCCTGTTTTATGTCTAAGAAGGGGCTCTTTAGCTTTCTTCCACACCCCTTTTACTTCCCCACTCTTTTCCAAGTCTACATTTGCTAAATAAGCCTTTCTCTTAACTCCAGTGCAGACCCAAGAAATTCTTGGGGATCCATCTAGGGTGCTGCACTGTCCATACTCAGAACAGCCCCGAGGTCCAGTCCTCTAAAACACACGCCAGGTCTTTAAATCCAGCTGTGTCTCTTAGCACAGACTGTGTGCATAGGCTACATCCACAGTTAGATGCCTAAATGGGCCATTCATTCTCCCTTGTCACCCTGTTTCTGTCTGTCACTAATCTAGCATCAAATGAAAAGGACATACACATCTGTTGCAAACATAAGTATATTCCCTCACCATTTTGTTCTCCTTACACTTTGTTCCACCAAATAAAACAAAGGTTGATAATATATTGAGCAATTTAGCATTGCTCAGGACATTTAGTAAATGAATTATACTACATTTACTAAAATGTATTGAGCACTTGAACAGGCATTACATTTTAAACTACTTTTCCATGTATTAACTTACGTAATCCTTACCAAAATCTTATGAGGTATTATATTATTTGTAATCCTATTTGACAGATGAGGAAACTAAGACGCAAAGATGTCAAGTAACTTTCTGAAAATTGCTCAGCTGATAAGTTGTAGAGACAGGATTTGAACCTGGCAGTCTGACTCTACTCTTCTGTAGAGTCAACAATTCTATTGGTTAATTTTCATCTATGGAATACCAGCCTCTTTTCTTATGTTATCTCATTTTGTTCCTTATATTAATCCTGTGAAGTAGATAATTACCCATATTTTGCAGATGATGAAACTCAGTTACGTGACATAGTCAAGGTTATAGTTAATAAATAGCAGAGGTAGGATTCAAGTCAGATCTGTCCAACTCTAAGACCAAAACTCATCCATTTTCGCTAGTGTCCTCTGTGAAACAAAAAGCCGAGCTTGTCTGGTTCTTTTGGGTTTGCTGTTCAGTTTCCCTGTGAGCCATTGTTATTTCCTTTACGCCTCAAGTATAGCCATACTTTTTTTGCTGTGGATGATGTGGCAGACCCAAAGTAGGACTATTGCTCTTTTGAAATTAAATGTTGTCTTGGTTCTATCTCCTTAACGAAGTTAGCTAATTCCCTGTAATACTTTGTGGATCTCAAATGCCAGGTAAATAGTTGTTTCCTTGATATGGAGATCCCTTTTATTAGGAACTTTTGTGGCTCCTACATCCCCTAGAAAATGTGAGAAAATATGTTCTTTAGGGAACTTTGCTGGAACAATGAACTTCTGGGGTTGACTTTTTTGAGAATTAACTAACGTTAACTTGACTCTTATTTGTTCGGCATTTTATAAGCCTTTGTCTAGGTCCATGTAAAAATGTATCCTTTTGACTGCGAACGTGTCATCGCTGTCAGAACTCACTTCCTTTGCTTCCTCTCTACAGAGAGCCTGGCATCAGAATGTCAGAGCGAGGCTTGCATTGTAACATAGACACTGCTGCCCAGATGGCAACCCTGAGGAGCCCACATGTTCAGAAACCATGTCCTGATTCATTGTTTAGAGGAGGCATCTTAAACAGGAGTCATAGGCATTGTGGAGGGCAGGTGCGTGATACATGCAGGGGGTCATTGAGCTCGATAAAACTGATGCAAAATTTTATGCGTTTGTGCATACATGAAGTTTTCTAGGACAAAAATAGGGTATTTGTGCCTAAAAAAAGATTAAGAACCACTAGTTCAAGTACACTGTTTAAGAAAGAGAGCAGGGAGCAGAGGCCACTCTGCTGAACTGTGTTGAAAACAAGGCAAATCTGACCAGAGGAAGCCAAGAAAAAATGTTCTTGGCTCTCGGGACATTTTGGGCATTTTGCTACCAAGGCATGCTTGAGGTGCACAGACGTAGGTATAGCTTACACTAATGCGTGCTTGAACCAAGTGAGGTCTCCGGGAGTGGCAGGCAGCCCTGGCACTGTTTGCCATTCATTGGGTGCTTACCGTGTTCATATTCAGGGTTCATCAAATCATGCCAACATCCCTGTGAGGCTGACACTTTAATCTTCGTTTGGTAAACAACAAATATGATGCTTGGAAACATTAAGCCACTTGTCAAGGGCACATGAAGCCAGTTAGCGGAAAGGCTGGATTTCAAATTCCAAAGCCTGTTTATTCTCTTCCCATCATATCTCACTGTTGCCCTGTGTGGGATGCCAAAAAGTACTGTTTAGTGTAACTTTCTATTGTGGCAGGACAGAGAGTCCCTCAAGAACATGCTCACACTCCAGATAGGAAAAGCCTAAATGTGTTACCAATGGGGAGCAAGAATATTAGACATCTCTCTCTCAGTGTGGCAGATGATAAGCAACCCCTACTTTCCCTTGAGGTGTGCTGAAGCCACACGTTTGATTCTGAAATGTCAGCAGGTATATTGCTCAGCACCAAATGCATAGCTGACCACAAGTAAGACAGCCCAGAAAGTGGATTTGGCAGGGGTAGCCGCAAGTCAAGACTTTACTCATTGCAAAGATGAGTTTACTTCAAAGCTGAATTCAAAGCTGCCAAGTGTTCTGGGGCTCACCTGATATAGTGGCTGCTTTAGTGTTCCTGATCCAGAACACTAATTTGATAGTAAACCCGGAGAGGACCTCTACTTAACAGATGACCTACTTGCCCTTTTGTTTTAGTTCATATCAATCCTCAGATCCTCACATGTAGCTGTACTTGCTTCCAAAATTGACTTAATGCCTAACATTTTTATGCTTTATCCATATTCATGCTATACTATAGAACAAGCCACTTTCATTTTGGGGTATGGACCAGCTAATACCCTCAGTGTGGCAAAAACACAAAGCAGAAATTTGTTAGAGTCAAGGGCATTCTTTATAATAAAAGTAAGCCTCAGGAACTGTAAAGGATGATTGCACTTGATCAATAGATCTTCCTAGGAATAGATACCAGTGTGCTTCATTATGCTTCAACAGTGTTTCTCTCCCATAACCTCTGAAGAATGAATAAATGGATTGTTTGTTTTTTTGTTGTTGAGTTGTGTGAGTTCCTTATATATTTTGGCTATTTGCACCTTATCGGAGGCGTTGCTTGCAAAAATCTTCTCCCATTCATCATCTATATCTCACAGTATGTGTTCACCACCCAGAGTCAGTTCTCCGTCCATCACCATATATATAACCCCGTTTACCCTCTTCTAGAACCATCCTCCCCCCTTACCCTCTAGTAACCACTAAACTATTGTCTACGTCTATGAGTTTTTGTTTCTTCATTGGTTTGTCTTGTTCTGTTGTTCTTTTCAGTTTTATATACCACATGTCAGTGAAATCATATGGTTCTTGACTTTCGCAGTCTGACTTATTTTGTTTAACATTGTAATCTCCAGACCCATCCATGTTGTCGCAAATGGTACTGAGATATAGATGATGTATTACAGAATTGTACACCTGAAATCTCTGTAACTTTACTAACCGTTGTCACCCCAATAAACTTTAATTAAAAAAAAGGAATGCACGAATGCGTGAATTTATTTATTTATTTATTTAATGACTTAGTTTCCCCATCACCTCAGCCCTCTCCCTTTGGCAAGCATCAGCTTCTTCTCTATATCTGTGGGTGGCTCTGTTTCTGTTTTGTTTATCCATTTTTTTTCTTCAGATTCCACATATAAGTGAAATCATGTGGTATTTGTCTTTCTCTGTCTGATTTATTTCACTTAGCATGAATACCCTCTAGGTCCATCGACATTGCAAATGGCAGGATTTCCTTCTTTTTTATGGCTGAATAATACTCCATTTTATATATATGTGTGTGTGTGTGTGTGTGTGTGTGTATATATATATATATATATATATATATATATATATATATATATATCACATTTTCTTTATTCATTCATCTATTGATAGTTACTTCCATATCTTGGCTATTACTTGTAATGCTGCAATGAATATAGGGGTGCCTATATTTTTTCAGAACAGTGTTTTTGTTTTCTTTAGATAAATACCCAGAAGTGGAATTGCTGGATCGTATGGCAGCTCTATTTTTAATTTTTTGAGGAATCTCCGTATTATTTTCCATAGTGGGTACACCAATTTACAATCTCACCAACAGTACATGAGGGTTCCCTTTTCTTCACATCTTCACCAGCATTTGCTATTTGTTGATTTAGTGATGGTAGCCATTCTGACCTATGTGAGACCATTGTGTTTTTTATTTGCATTTCTCTGATGATTGGTGATGTTGAGCATCTCGTCATGTGTTTATTGGCCATCTGTATGTCTTCTTTGGAGAAAAATCCATTCAGGTCCTCTGCCCATTGTTTAATTGGTTTGTTATTTTGGTGTTAAGTTGTATGAGTTCATTATATATTTTGGATATTAACCCCTTATTGGAGGTATCATTTACAAATATCTCCCATCCAGTAGCTTCTCTTATTTTCTTGATGGTTTCCTTCACTGTGCAAAAGCTTGTTAGTTTGATCTAGTCCAATTTGTTTATTTTTTTCTTTTGTTTCCCTTGGCTGAGGAGGCTTATTTCTAAGAGCTATGTTTTCTTCTAGGAGTTTTATGGTTTCAGGTCTTACATTTAAGTCTTTAATCCATTTTGAGTTTATTTTTGTATGTGGTGTAAGAAAATGTCCAATTTCATTTTTTTTCCATGTGTCTCTCCAGTTTTGCCAATACCACTTATCTTTACCCCATTGTATATCCTTGCCCCCTTTGTCATAGATTAATTGACCATATAAGCAAGGATTTATTTCTGGGCTCTCTATTCTATTGATCTATGTATCCTTTTTTTTCTTTTAAATTAAATTTTTTTTTAATTGGGGAATATTGGGGAACAGTGTGTTTCTCCAGGGCCCATCAGCTCCAAGTCATTGTCCTTCAATCTAGTTGTGGAGGGCGCAGCTCAGCTCTAAGTCCAGTTGCTGTTTTCAATCTTAGTTGCAGGGGGCGCAGCCCACCATCCCATGCAGGAATTGAATTGCCAACCTTGTTAAGACCTCTCCCATTAATCACCTGAGCCATCCCGCTGCCCTACCAGCAGCTCAGTGGCAGCTTGTTGTCTTCAATCTAGTTGTAGAGGGCGCAGCTCACTGGCCCAGGTGGGAATCGAACCGGCAACGCTGTTGTTAAGAGCTGGCGCTCTAACCAACTGAGCCATCGGGCAGCCTCTATGTATCTGTTTTTATGCCAACATCATAGTCTTTTGATTATTGTAGTATAACCTCTAAAGGACTTTTGAAAATTCTGCTACTCCCTCACCTCCACACATTTTAGGTTGGCATTTGACAGTTTTCATAGTAAATTTAAAGAATCACAATGAATGTGATTTCCAGAATGTTGTAAACTTTGATATTTATGAAGAAAATGATAAGATCATTCTTTGAATCCAATTAAAGAATGGATTCAAATATTACACCAACTTCTATTTAAAAGGTACCTGAAGGAGCTCTTCAACAAATGGGTATTTTTATACCTTGTGGTCAAGCATCACTGTAAGATTTGGGTTTCTTTTCTTTTCCCTCTGATAACGTGGAAGAAGGGCTTTTGTGAAATTGGAGGTGGGAGAGGATTACTGAATGAATGTCACTAGCTCTTCCTAAGCCTGCATGTTCTTTAGAAAGCCTTTGTGGACACCAGGGGCGCGCAATGCCAGTTTGAAGAGCGTGCAATTTCTAGCACAGGTGCAGTATGTTCCATGTCATGTGGGGTAGTTGCCAGGAATCGGGTCCCCAGCCTTTGTCTCTGAGGCTGAAACTCAAGGTGGACAGGGCCAGAAGGAACTGCAGAGCTACTGGTCCCATCTCCTCCCTCAGACAGGTGACTGTGTACATAGCTGTCTTCCCTCTATTCAATGTTTTATAGGCAAAAATCGACCCACTCCAGTGTTTATCACTGTCATCATCATTATTATTATTATTATTATTATTATTATTATTATTATTAGTTTCAGGTATAAAACAACACAGTGATTAGATATTTATATATCTCACAAAGTGATAACCCCAATGAGTCTATTATCCATTTGACACTGTTTGTGATTACTACAATATTATTGACTGTAGTCCCTATGCTGTACTTTATATCCCATGACTATTCTTTTTTTAATTATGGCTGACATTCTATATTATTTTATATTTTTTTCAGGTGTACAGCATAGTGGTTTCAAGTGGTTTTTATTTCAGTGATTCTCAGCCAGGAGCGATTGTCTACTTTGGGGGACATTTGGCAATTTCTGGAGACATTTTTGGTTATCACAACTGGAGAGAGAGGGTGGTTACAGGCAGATATCTAGTGGGTACAAGTCAAGAGTGCTGCTGAACACTTCACAGGATAGTCCCCATGAGAAAGAATTATCCCCCCCAAAAATGTTAATAAGGCCAAGGTTAAGAACCCCTGTTTTAGATGTTTGGTTTTCTCATTGAAATCTTCCCTTCTATAATTTAAGTCCATTTATTTGTTTGGTGTTTTACAACGTAAGAGCACAACGTCTAAGAGGCATAAGGTAATGGAAAGAAGAAGACAAATATCCCACTTACAGCCTGTGAGAGCCTCAGTTTCTTCATCTGTAAAATGGAGATAATGCAAAGTTGTTGTTAGGATTGCAGGTAATGAGAGTACAGAGTCTACTACATGGCACGTGCTCAGTGTGTGAAAGATGCTTTTTATTATCTAACAGCAAGTACGTATCACCTTCTAGCTTTCTCTTCTCAGGGTTGTGTATGATCTTGTTCTCCTTTGAACTAAAGGTATGTTTTTAAAAGATTTTTATTTTGAATTCTACTTGTGTACGTGCCTCCTTCCCGTTCTAGGCTCTAGGCTCCCTGAGGTGTCCTTGTACAAGCTTTGTTGACCTGAAATATTAATCAGAATAGATTCCACTTCATTTTCCTTTTATTATAAGATTTAATTCTTTCCCCTTGGATCATTTTCATGTGTTTAGTAAAAACATTCACTTCCTGAAATGTAGCCCCCATTGCACGTCTGGGCCCAGTCTCGTTGTAGGCTTGGTAATGCCTAGAATTCTGAAAGCCTTGCCTTCCTGAATCAGGATCACATGGAGCCTTTGCTGGGGGAGGGGTGTCTTGAGGAGGATATCCTTTCAGTCTAGAAATGACAGGCAGGATAGTTTGAGTCTGGTGTTTTCCTTTATGCACCTCCTGGGCTAATTCTCTTGATCTGCCTTTGATCTGACACTCTCCTCTGAGCAGGACAGTACTTTGGTTCCTTTTGGTGAGAAGAGGGGACATTTTGATTCATTTGTCAGGTTTCTATTTTATACTAATGTCTAGACTGAAGTCAAAAGCAGTGCATATGTATATTTTAAATGGCGCTGAGGGATAAACAGTGACACAATATTTCATGTCCTTTGCCTACAATCAGTTTCCCTTTTAGAATGCAGATTTTTCTACTCTAACCTGAAACAGTACCCATTTCTTTGTTTGACAAGCTGAAGATTTTAGTAATTGAAATGGAAAGTAGTTTAGATCCTGTAAAGCACATATGAAAGCCTTTAAGCGTTTATCAAGCCTTAGAGTGTGACAGTAAGCCCATGTATAGGGGAAGACATGGCATTCTGTCTCAGAATCAGCGTGTGGAATGTCAGCAGTTGGTGGGTTTGGGTGGTTGAAAAGGTAAGTAGGCGCTGTGGGTACTCTTTGTTTTGACAGTGTCCCCTGTAAATGATGGTACGTCTCCTATTTCACTATCCACCTCATTAGGATCAAAATAGCAAGGGGTAGTGGGAATGGTATATATTTTGTGAAAGAAAGAATAACAAAAAAAAGTCTCTGCCTGTTTCCTTGAAAAGTGTGACTTTGTTCACTTTCAGAAGGTGTAGGTTACCGCTGATTTGGAAAGAGGATCTTCCCCCTTTGAATGCTTTGAGGCTCAGAGGAAAGTGAGAAGCTATTTACATAAGTTAAAATGCCAAACGAAATCTTCCAGTGCAAATGTGGACCACCCAGGGACATTGTAAAGGCCAGCTTTGGGGTTTTGAATACAGATTTTCTTGCTTCCTCTTTTTAAGCTTTTTAATGTTTTTTCAAATGCTGCTGAAAAGTAATTGGCATAATAGCAAAAATGAAATCCCATATCTTTTGTCATAGATTTTAAACGTGGTGGGGTGGGGGGGAGGTATGTAGCCATTTCCCTTGTGAGCCCCTTGTTTTAAAACATAAAGAAACATGAATTCCTAAAATTTGAAGGCCAACGAGTTGTAGATTTTAAAGTAGTAACCTACTTTAAACAGTTGTAGGAGAGGAAAGATTCTCTTTAAGTGTTCCCTCGCCCTGGTGAACTTTCCTTTTGGGAGTGGGCCCGGGTATTGGAAATGTCACCTTTAAGATTGTCAGCACCACCACTGCTTTCCCAAACACTGGGGAGGTAGATCTGGGCAGTGCCTGGAAAGAGTTGCTGAGCTCCCTGGGGGAAAATTCAGAATAAAAGTTGTTTTCACCAGGGCACATGTCCTGGCAGCCGTGTAGTGAATTAGGACACTTAGTGCTTTCTTAGTCTTTATACCTGTAAAAAAAGAAGTTGTTCGTGACACTTGCTAAAGAAATGGTAAGGCAGGCTTTGTTTAGGGGTCTAACTTGATAGCTGTCTGGACCCCTATAGTGAGGTTTTGCAGTAGGGGAGATAGATTGGACTCACCTCTGAATATAACAAGGAATAGTGGCATTTATAACTAAGGAGCAGGGTGGTGGTCAGTGGACAGGAAAATTACTAAGAGGAAATATCAGGAGAGGGATTCAGGCTAAACCAACCTACCAGTATTCTTGCTGAGGGCAGGCCAGGGTGATCAGGTGTCACTTGGGAGATGCTGGGAGATGAGGAACCTTGATCAGATGTCAATTAGATATCAGCGATCAGATATTGAGGGGTGGAGGATTCTAGCTAAACTGACTTGACAGGATTCTTGCTAAAGTTGGGCTCTTGAGAACATGCCCACGGACAGGGTCTAGTTGCAAAAGAGGTCAGAGGAGCCTGTCTAGAGTTTGGTCAAGGAGAGAATCTTTGTCACCCACTTCTCAGAGGGCGTGCCACAGCGAAGATTAGGTGGGGATGGTAAAGGAGGGGCACTTGCCCGTGTCAACCATGCGTTAAGGAAGGTGAAAAGTAACCAAAATGCTGGATCATTGAAGTAGATTTGGGACTTGGAAATGTATCGATCAGGTTAAGCTGCATCATGATACCGTAACAAACAACTCCCGAACCTGAGCAGAGTAACACAACCAAATATTGTTCTCTCTCATGTTACATGTCCAGTGTGGGTCAAGAAAGGGCCCTGTTCGCCACATTCACTCAGAGCCCTCTGCGGAGAGAGGCTTCATCTTGATGTATGTCGCCCCAAACCCTCACATTTCATTGGCCAAAGCAAACCAAATGGCCCTGCCTGACTACAAAGACGTTGTTAAGCATAGTCCTAGAGGAGGGAACTACAATTTTTGCGGTTAACCCAATGACAGAGGAAGGGAGGGACTTGCTTGAGTTCTGCCTATTCCTGCTGCTACCACACATGTAGGGGTTTCCGTATCCAACTTTAGTAGTACCTGAAAGCATGCTCATTTAGAATACAAAATGTATTTGAATGATTTTAGCATCATGACTAATAAATAACAGGGTCCTAGAATTAGTGAACTTACAAATCTAGATTTTACTTATAATAAACAGAAGAAATATGTGTAGGGGTGAAAATTAGCTTCCTGCAGTGGTTTTGCAATTACAGTCAAGAGTATTTATTCAGTACTTATGGAGTGCCAGCCATGAGCAAGACCGAATGCTTTGTGGTTATATGTTATCACATGTATCGCATGGTTGTCACATAAGGTGAAATGTAATAAATACCCAGTAGAGGTATCTCAGAATACAATGGGAGTTCCAAGAAGGGAAGTGATTGATTTATAATTAAGTGAATAATCACTTTTTTGAATTTGCAGCTGACCAGATCTCAGTGTTAACCAGGCAAAACCATTTGTATTAATGTTTTATCTTTCTCTTTTGTTCTTGGGCTTGATTTGATCCCAGAACAAGTCATGACAGTGATTGAGAAGTACTATGAGAGCATGACCTCTGGAACTGGGGTTCAACCCCCCCAGTGTCACCCCTTACTAGCCACGCGACCTTGACAAGTTCCTTTGCCTCCCTGTACCTCATTTTCTTCGTCTGTAAAACAGGAATGATAGCAATACTACCACTTCCTAATGTTGGGGTAAGGTTTGAAAGAATAAATCCCACTTAATTTTCCATTTCTTATAGGATTAAAATTTTTTTTCCCTTGGATCATTTTCTTGTGTTTAGTACAAACATTGACTTCCTGAAATGTGTCACTTTTTTGGGTATCTGGGCCAAAAGTGAGTGTGGGCTTGGTCATTCCTGGGATTCTGGAAGCTTTGCCTTCCTGAATCAGGATCACATTGAGTATTCTGTCTGTGCTGAAAGAGCAGTATAGAGCTCAGGGTAAGTGCGCTGTAAGGGCCAGATGGTCAGTCAGTGTTTTTCCTGGCTTGTGAGTCATCCTTAGTCTAGAGACCTGTAGAGTATCGAGTTGGCCTCTATTCTGATCTTGGAATTCAGCTCTGCTGAGAACATTTCCTGGTCCCCTTATGTCTAACCCCAGCACTCCAAAGTCATGTTAAATTAAAATCTAATGTGGTACAAATCCAGTGTGGCTAAATCATGGAGGCATTCTGCTTGTTTGAGTCCAGAAAGTGAAAAGGTCCATGTGCTTGGGATCAGCACCACAGGTAAAGGCTTGATGAGCTAGCGTGAGGGTATGAAAGACGGGAGGCTGTGTGGCTCATCCTGGCAGATACACACCCTCTCTTTCCTCTAGCTCTTCTTTGGCTCTCCCCTCCCCCACCACTCCTCAATTACAAAGTGGATGAGCATGAGATGATGTTGCAGAGAACTTGTGGGCTGTCGGTAGGTGAAGGGGGTGTGGGCATGAGGATTCTATCTTTGGTAAATAGGTAGGAGGACACCTATCTATTGCAGCCCAAACTTCTAGGAGAAAGGAGAGTTCACATCACTATAATGGAGAAACTTTCATCGATTTAAACCATTCCAGATATGGACGGGCTGCCTTAAGGTAGTGAGTTCCGAGTGCTCAGGGGAGCTCAAGATGTCACCACCAGTGAGGATTGTCTGTGGAGGGATTACTGCACCAATGAGAGCTCAGATCAGTGTTTGATGATCTCTACATTATTTTTTTCCCCAAATTTAGGAATCTGTGATTTTGTGTACTCGACAGAGCCTTCCATCACTCTTACCTCTGGTCAAGTTCTGCCATTCACTTGGGGCCAAGAATAAGAGGACAGGTGCCAAACTGGAAAAATAAATGTGACAATCTATGTTTACTTCTTTTCCCATGTAACTGTTCAAGCTGTAACATTCGTTCGTTCACTCCTTCATTCAATAACCATTTCCTGACACTGGAATGCTATAGCAGTGTCAGGCCAGGTTGAAGGAAACTTAGTGGCTTGTGACAACCATTAAAAACAAACAAAAAAATGCTTGCATCTAACTTCATTGCAAACTGGCCACATCGCCATGCAGGTGAGGGCTCTTTCTTTCATTTGTTCATTTACTTATTAATTCAGTTGTCTTTTAATGTGCCTGATGATACTCAAAGCCTGATCCATCCTAAAGTCGTTTCAAAGGCGTATGCCAGAAACTCCTAACTACTGTTTTCTTTTTACAGTGTGAAGACCAGAAAACTACCAGATAGATGACTTAGGAGATAGAGTTCCCGCCCTGAATGCTTATTTTATGCAAAGAATGTATTACGAATTCTCATGTGTCTATTTTGGGCCCTTAATTTCTCACTTTTCCATTATATCCAGCAAAGGGGTGACACGTAAGGGAAGTGTTAATTGCAGCTGTTTGCATTGCTTAACCTATTTGAATAGATAGGATTGGTTTACCACGGAAATGTTTGATTTTCCTCCAGACTCGTGCATGTTTTAAAAATAAATGACATTTTTCTGAAGAGAAACAGGACCAAAGGGCAGAAACAATTGAGCTAGGTCAGTTCCGACCCAAGAGGGGAGCACCAAACACACACCTTTGCAGCTTGTTTCCTACGACACCCCCTCGAGCCCATTTGTCTATACGCCGTAGTCCACTTGAACTGTTCGCCATTCCCTAAACTTGGGCTGCTGCCTGCTGCCTCTGTCACTTCACTCAGGCTCACTTTCCTTCCACAGGAAATCTTCCCCAGTTCACATGGTATGTACATTTCAATGTCTCGTTCTTCTGGCCCCTCCTTCCTGAAGCTGACTGCGTGTTCCAGTTCCTGCACGATCTCCTTCATGCTCTAAACCTCTGTCGTGTACTGATCCCATCCTCCCTTGCAATGGAGCTCGTGTCTTCAGACCGTACCATGTTACAAGCTTTTTGAGACAGATGCTATCATGATCATTTGTGCAAGTCCCAAAGTACCCAGAGCAGCACTTTGAACTTTGTAGGGGCTCAGTAAGTGCTCATTAAATCGCATTAACATAAAGATAAATTTAGCATCGTGGAGTCAACTACTTGGGTCTCCTACATCTCAGCATATTAGAAAATTTGGCTGATTAGTGTGCTTTTCCCTCCCTTACAAATGTGTGGGGGACCTTGCTCAGATACCCAAGGTGTTCTCACTTCTCCCTCCATCAGGTAGATCATCCCACTGTCCCTCTCCTCTGTCCCCTTCCTGTAAGTGGTCACTGCAGCAGATCCTGCAGCGGTGGGGAGAAATATCCTCTCGTCTACCAAAAGAATTTGGGGTGAGGTGACTGTACGTGCATGAAGTGTGGGTGCATGCTCACATGCTGAGAACACGAGCAGGTGACACTCTTGGACATCGACGTTCTTATCTATAGTCAGGTGTCACGTTGCAGATGTAGAGACAGAGGTTATCAGAGGCAGCCAGCTGTCAGCTATTCCGATGGACAGGATTAAGGTCTGAATCTTAGTTTTGAGAGTCTAGATAGTAAGTTGTTCTTATGTAGCCAAAAATTCTCTAGCAACTTAGTGATGAAATTACACCACCCAGTGCAAATATATGTTGTATATTAGGCTACAAACATAAAATGCCAACTTACTCACTTGCCAGGAGAAACCTCTCTTCCCACGGCATCACAGTGCCCTTGCTTGTAGGTCAGTATTCTGAACTCTTCTGCGATGTCAGGTTCTTAGGCGCTTGGTCTCAGGTTGGAGCTAGGCATAGTTGGGCCAGTACTAGCCTGAGGACATTAAGGGTAGTCCTGAAGGCTCAGTCCAGAGGTAACAAGGGCATTGAAAAATCATGCAGATGGTCCAAGTATGTAATATATTCAAAGGGCCAGGAAGGGAGGCAGAATCCAGGTATGGCAACAGTATGGCAACTGAAGACACCAGATCCAGCAAAGGGTTGAGAGGGAGGGTTGGGGAGCAGATCTAGGAGAATCTCAAAGCCAATGGAGCTTGGACCCTTTTTACAGAGAACAAGGCTGCGAGGGGAGGAAGTCATTCACGCAGGTACATTTTTGAAGCCAAATTTTTTCATTCAACAAATGTTTATTGAGTATCTACTCTGTACCAGTCACTCTTCTAAGTATTGGCAGTGTGTCAGTGAACACTGCGGTTGAAATCTCGGCCTTAATTAGAGCTTAAATTCTAGAAGGAGGGAGAAACAATGAAAAGTACTTAAATATGTGGCAGACCATGTTATGGGGTGATACATGGAATGAAGAAAAATAAGGCAGCAGAAAAGACATGGAAATGGAGGTGCAGTGGGGGGAAGTTTGCTCTTTTAAATACGGTGGTCAAGTGAGGCCTAAGTGGGATACAATTTGATCTAAGTTTTGAAGAAGCAAATATTTCAGATGTTTAGGGGGAAATGTAGCAGGCAGAGGGGATAGTAGATGCCAAGTCCCTGAGGTGGCAAACTACCTGATGTGTGTGAGGAACAGCAAGGGAACGGGTCTGGAGACGGGATGAGAAAAGTAATGGGGCTGGACTGTGTGGGGCCAAGGAGGCGACTGTAGGCTGTTGGCTTTTACTTTGAGATGGGAGCCAGTGGAGAGCTTCAAGCAGAGAAGTGACATGATTTGACTTGTGTTTTTAAAGAATTACTGTTGCAGCTGAGAATAGACTGCAAGGGAGGTCAAGGATAGAAGTGTGGAGACCTACGTTTAGGAGGCCTTTGCAGTGATATGGGTGAAATGATGGTGGCTTGGACAGGGTGATGGCAGGGGAGTGGTGAAAAGTAGACAGCTTCTAGATGTGCTCGGAAAGTAGAGTCTGAACCATTTGCTAATGGATCAGGTGTGGGATTTGGTAGAAAGAGAACTCGGGAATGACGCCAAGATTTTTGGTCTGAGTTAGTTGGAAGGCTAGGATTACCTTTAACTGAAGTGTGGATGATGGAAGATTGGATGTACATGGAGCCAGAGTATGGGGAGTGGTCATCACAGTTGGTGTTTCAAGATGGTAGCCTGGCACCATTGTGGTGACTCCCCTAACAGATGCACAGGACAGTCGATGTCAACTGGTCAGGGTGTCCTTTTCCCTGGACACATTAGAGACAACCTGAAAAATGCACACTTCTTTTCCTGTCACTTCAGACTCCATTCTCCTTGGATTGTAATAGTCTTTATAGTTGTTCACTAATTATGTGGTGGATTTCCATTACGTTTGGTCAACCCTAGTGGTGATGTTTTGATACTGTCATGATAGTTTTGACTTGGGAGATGTCCTCTGTTTTAAGGTGTGGTCTATTTTAACTCTCAGAAAGTGATCATGCTCTATTTCCATTAATTCCAAATTCTTGGAGAGTACCTGATGTTATCTCCCACCACCCTAATGTTGTCACTCAAATTGGGCAAATCGCTTTTATGTCCCTACTCTGCCACTTCCTCAGGCTATGAATTGGTGGCACAAGTCTAACTGCAGTGATGTTCAATCAAAGAATGATCAGGAACAGGGAGAAAAGGAGAGAGATGTGTGCATGTAAGTTAGTACTTACTTTGGATATTTTGTTACTCCTTAGCATGGTCTTGAAAATTGAGATACAGTTCTTCTTTTACTTTAATTCTTTCTGCCAAACTTGGTTTTCTTCAACAGCTGATATATACAAGCCTACATCCTATTTTTACTCAGAGACAGATGGTTAAAACTGACTCCAGCTAAAAAAAATTGTTTTAAGTGTTGAATTAAAATATACCCATGAGTATCAGAAGGGTTTAAGCCTTTCAGAACTAGTTGAGAATCTGTTCTGACGACTGCCTCATTCCACTGGGTTATCCATTTATGTACAGAATGCCCTGTGCAGCCAAGCTTTTCAGATGGGTATTTGCTTTCTAAAAGGAATATAAAGGTTGTGCTGATGGGACAAATAGCAAATACCCCAATCCTAAGGGTCATTCAGCATTTGTGCTGACACGGTGTGTGGGAAATAGGCCGTGGTCCTGCATTTCTGGCAGTATTGATTTTTTTGCATTCTTATGAGCAAACCAGGATAGTTGAAAAAGTGGGTTAATCTTTGTACATCTGCCTTGATGTGTTTGTGCCTTGAAGTATCGAGGGATTTAGTTTGTATTTTTTTCACTTTCTTTCTCAGGTAGATTTAAACACATAGAGCTGAGTTTGCTTTGGTTATTCTGTGGTAGAGCTTCCCCACCAGTGCTCTGTAAATGGATTACACATTACATGTGTACCCAGATAGTAATCCCTTGGCCCTCCGGCTAACTAGAGCCCAGGTCAGTCTCCTGTAGTAATGGATGAAGTTGTGCAAATATCATCATGATCTATGGGTGTCATGTCACACAAAATGTTTTCTGAGGAAGGACCAAGGCAGAGATAAATTTATAATTTAAAATATACCAATTTTAGAATTGATATAGCCCAATGTATTTCCAACTCTTTCAACTGCAACTAACAATAATAAATAATACGATTGATGCATAACAATGAATGTGTGTATATCTAAAACACGCTCTGTGAAACAATCGTTGTCCTTCCCATGGATAGTGCATTCTACTAGTTCTAATCTGTTAATCGCAAATATTGCTGCCTGTGACTACTAACTAACTTGATTTTGCAATTTACCAATGGGTTGCTGCCCATGTTTAAAAAGACGGATGTGGTGTGTATTATAAGCTAGGAATAAATGATCTAGTCTTGTACTTGCTCAAATCCGTCTGTTTCCCTGTGGCCCACAGAGAAGTTCAGACCCCTTCAGCATGGCATAGCAGACCTTTGACTGTAGGGTGACCAATTTTTCCAGGTTTGCCTGGGATTTCTCTGGTGTGAGCAGTGAAAGTCCCGTATCCAAGGAACCACCTCACTTCAGTACATACTGGGACGGTTAGTCACTCAACCTTTGGGATCTGATCTCTGACTGAGTTTCCATCCTCATCTACCTCTATCTTCTTTTGTACTCAGCATTTCATCTATTCCAAATGACTTGTCCCACAGACTGGCCATTCTCTTTTCTACCTCCCCACCTGTGCCCATGCTTCCCTCTGCCTGGGAAGCACCCCTTACCTTCTGCTGCCTGCAGGTCTGGTCTTCCTCTGTGATGGTTTGGGTCTTCTCACTGCCTTGTGAGCACAGATTACTTTGATTTATGGGATCGTTAGTAGCTCTGTGTCTTTCTGTCTTATTCTTTATTACCTGTTGAACAAACATGAGAAGAAAAACTGCTGGGCATAGAGTGAGTGAGTAAGGCAAAGAGAGAATACAAAGGAAATGGAATAAACCAATATAGATGCCAAGCCCAATGGAATGGAGCAAGGTAAGATGAGAAACACATAGTTCCAGGCATTACAGTATTTAAGAGAGTGTGCTCTGGAGCCTTGGGTTTGAGTCTTGGCTTTTCACATGTCCAAGTGGTTTGCTTTGGGTGTGAGGATAGAGTATGACCTTAGCAGGTCCCTTCTCTACATGTGTTTTTCCACTCACCATAACTTCGATCGGTAGTCCTTAAAATTACCATGTCTCCCCGAAAATAAGACCTAGCTGGACAATCAGCTCTAATGCATCTTTTGGAGCAAAAATTAATATAATACCCTGTCTTATTTTACTATAATATAAGACCGGGTCTTTAATATCATATCATATAATATAATATAACATAATACTGGGTCTTATATTAATTTTTGCTCCAAAAGATGCATTAGAGCTGATTGTCCAGCTGGGTCTTATTTTTGGGGAAACACGGTAGATAGGCTTAATTACAAGTTCATAAGTGTTCTGTAGTTAATTTGGGAGGGTATTGAATTAAGTGGTTTTAAGATGTTGTAACCTCTGAGCATAGTTTTAGAAGATTAAAATTGACTGTGAACATTTATATTGCTGATTTACACTGAGAAAATCTATTTTGACTTTATTATTTAAGCATTAACATTTTCCTTCCCTTATTTTTATTAATGTGTCTTGATTTTATTTCCTTTAGTATGATAGTTTAGATTTTTTCTTATTTGTGAGTCGCAGGAACGTTGGGGTAGCTTGAATTTGCCTGCATTCTCCATCAGGATAGAATGCCCAGGGCTACCAGGCAGTGCTGTCTTGATTTAACTTTGCTGCACAGAAAATCTGGCTCCTTTATAGGGACAGCAGGCCAAGGACTCAGAGTCAAAGCTAAAGCTGGTTATGTCTGAAGATTTGCTTGTTACCAGTTATTTATCAGCCCTACAGTTTACCTGAGAGTTGTTTATTTTTAGACATGTTCATTTATCATCTTAGCAACTTGGAGAAAACAGCTTTAAATGCAATAGATGGCTCTGTTCTAAATCACTGATATTTTTTCTTCACTTAAAGAGAAAACCCAACTATCAGCGTGATGATTTATGCTCAAGGTATCTTGGGTGACAGATTCTAGATTGCTCAATTTGTTGGTTGAGATAAACAATAGAGGCTGTCAATTATAAATTGAATAGATTTTGCTAAATAATCCTTTTAAAGACAGAAAACAGATAGAAATGTAAGCCAGACAGGAAAACATTAAATGAATTGGTACACAATGGTAATGATTTAGGAAAAGATAATTCAATGGATGAGGCCATGCCAGAATTATGTGTTTGTTGCGCATTTGTACTAATGGATGAAAAAAGTTTACTTCCCACCCCCCAACCCCCATTGGAATAAAGATTTGTTGCATAGTAAGGAAGAACTTTTTCGAGTTTGGTCATTTGGAAGCTTAATGCACTGACCCAATGTAATAATTACGAAAAAATTTCTAATAGTGACGTTGTGGGAGACTTCACATTTCTATCGAATGGTTATTTAGCACTTCAGACACATTTATTGAGCATTCACTGCCAGGCATTAGAAGTATAGAGATAAATTAGACGTGGAAGGGCCATGTCTAGAGGAGTTTTCAGTGCAACAGGAGAAGAGAAGCGTATAAACAGAACAACCATAAAGGGATATGTGGCCCAGATTCCAGCAGACTGTGCACAGGGTGCCCCAGGGCCACCAGGCAGGGTTGCTTGGCCCAGGCTTGATGCCCTGGGAGGCCTTTTTGGAGGGGATGTGACTGAGCTGAGACAGAAAGATGAATGGGCATCATCAGGTAATGGACAGTGAGAAGAGCATTTCTGTAGTTACAAAGGTACGAAGGAAGGAAACAGCTTGGTACATGCCACTAAACTGTGACATAAGGAGTAGAGAGGAATACGTTTGGAGAGCATCTTCTGTGCCATGTTAGGGAGTTGGGACCCATTTTCCAACTAACAGGGAGTCATCGATATGTTCTAGGCAAGGGAGTGGACTCATCAGATTTGAGTGAAAGAAAGGTCACCCTTTCACTGACACGGTGCAGAGGATGTAGGGGACCACTAGAGAGCAGGGTTAGCACAGAAACAGGAAGCTCAGAAGAGCATTGCAGTCAGTTGTCAGGTGAGCCAGGTGCAGACTGGCACTGAGCAGTGTGAATGGACCTGGATAGGCCAGGGCAGGCTTGGAAATGTTGGGTGGTGAAAGTGGGAGTACTGGTGAGAATTAGCTGCTGGGGTGTGGTGAGTTCAAGAATTTCAGGGCTGAACAAGGGAAAGACGGGACCATGAGGTGGCAGCATTGCTCAACACACTTTATTGGGCAGTACTTGGATAGGACTGCATGAGAGGGGATATCATTTATAGCAGGAGACCTTCCAGAGACAGCAGCATGGAGCCACCACCCACAAAGGAGAGAGGGAATCAGAAAGCGAGGGAATCAACAGGGAGATGGGGAGTGTCTGGGTCGGAGAGCTCCAAAAAGCAACAGTAGTTAAAGGTCTCTTATAGCCACAGGGTGTGTCCTATCTATGTGGAGCAGATAATGGGTGCAGTTTTGCAGAGTGAGCAAAGCAGGCGAGCTCTAAATGGCTAAACATACGCTTAGTTGAGTTATAATTAAAGCAATTGGATGTGCAGGAATTTGTGTTTGCTTCCAGTGGGTGCTCAAATCTAATGGTGCTAGCCTGATGTGAAGACATAAACAATATAGGGACCGATACATCATTAACCCATTTATATAATAGCAAGTGTTTATTAATGCCTACTGTGTGCTCAATATGAGGCTGAGGAGCCTCTGTGTAATTTCCAAAGGAAGCTTACCGATATCATGTTCAGCGGAGACATCACCCTTTATGAAGTGCTCCTTGAGAGTGCCCATTTAGGTAAGGAAGCTCCTTTCTCTTTGCTCTGAAGTGCTTTCAAATCTCTAGGAGCACAGATACATAATCTCATATTATGTAAAGTGTAGCGATGGTAGCCTTCATTATTTGGTTTCTTTACTTGCAACCTGGCCAAGGCAGGTGACATACCTTTCCCATCTAGTTTGACCCAAGGTGTTTCTACAGGATCCTCTGTACAAGGCCTCACTTCTTTCTTCACTCTAGTTTTCTTTCCCACTCCTTTCTTCTGATTCTATTTTCAGCTTCCTTTTCTGCTCTGCATCTTAGGGACCCAATGCCAAAATACTGCCCTCTTGTAGTCCAAACTATTCCATCTTTAGTTTTATACTCTTTCAAGGATGCTACTTGAAATGCTCATTTCCTAAGGACTCTTGATATCATCTGAGTGTTTCCTGAGGGAAGATGCTTTAAGAGATGAATGACTAATTCTCTTAATTGAAGAACAATTCCTTTTCCAAAGAGAAGTATGTTGAGTTTCTAAGTTGGTGGAATGCACGGTAGGGGTCAGAAATAACTCAAAAAATTTCAGAACTTTTTGGCAAAGATGACAATGGCTTTTGAGTCCTTTAAGTTTTAAGAGCTCTCATCTCTACTCGGTTAACTAGATGAGAGGGCTGATACCCTATGGATTGATTTTTCTCTCGAGCATAATGGGCCTCTGTGCTGAGTGCTTGAGAGTCTCTCCCGTTGACTGTGCTGCAATTGCCAGCGCTCGAGTTACAGCTTAAGCAGTATGATTTGGGTAGCTCAGAATTGTGAAATAGTGAAAGTAGGACTAGAGACAATATGCAGACACAAAGTCTTAAATATAGCTCAAAAACCCAACAAGAGAGACACTAAAGGCTTACTTTAGAAGTAATTGCCTGATTTCTTAGTCAGGAACTAAGCCAATACAAATAAAATTGAAACAAGCCTAGAAAAATCAACATGCATGCTTAACTGTATGTATATATACTGAGATTTTTTTCCCCCGCCTCCAAACCAATAGGTCTCTATTGACATAAATAGATCTTCATATGTAGATGAAACTCTTGCAGTGTTTGGGACTACCCAGGATTGGCTTTGGTGGTGTGACGGGGAATTTTCAGCGGCGAAGCCTTTTGCTCTTAAGGTCAGCTGTCTCATGCAATTTACATTTTTTGCCGCCAGGTGGTGACAGAGAGTGATTGCAAAATTCTGGAAGCAGACTGATGGGATCCACCAAAAAACCTTTTGTTTAAGAGCTTTCTTTTGACTAAAATGAGTAAAATCTTGAACAATGAAAAGGAAGCATAATTTAGTAAAAGTATTCAAGAATAAGGAGATCTGGTGTTTCCAGTTCTGACTTGCCCACTTAATGGTTGTGAATTTAGATAACTGTATCGCAATTTTTCTATTTATGGGTAAAATACTGGTATTGGATAATATCTTTGAAGTCTTTGTCTTGAAACAAACATGTGTAATTGCAATTGTTAAGACAGAAAAATTAAAAGAACAAAAGAATAAAAACTTCATACAACAGAAAGGTTGACATTTTGTTAACAACCATCTTACTTCACTTAGAGAGGCTAAGGCCCATTAATTTGTGTGTGTGTGTGTGTGTGTGTGTGTGTGTGTGTGTGTGTGTGTAGTAGTAGGGGAGAAGAAGGAGTGAGAGAAGTCTTTTTAGTTTGTCTTCCTTACCTACTACCTGGCTTAGGCAAGTGAGATGAGAAATCTTTCACACATAGTTTCATGGAAGTTTTTTTCAAGGTCTCACTCTTTCCCTAATTCTAGTGTTCCTTATGCTATATCCAGAAGTCTTAGATATTCCCAGTATTTCTAAATCATTATAGTTTTTTTACTCTAATTGGTATTTTCTATGCTCAGTGACTTTGCTACTGTGTCTTTTATGCAGAAGAAAGAGCTCTAACCTCCTTTGTTTAGGTTATTTATATAACACTTAGCAAAATTTTGTTAGTAAATATCCTATAGGGTTTAGAGTCCACTCTATCTTATCAGAAGTGGGTTAAGGCCAAGTTTAGTTTGGGTTCCCCGAGGATCTCAAGATGTGTTTGGGGATTTGTAAGGTCAAAAATATTTTCATAATAATGCTAAAATGGTATTTGTCTTTTTCACTGCATTGACATTTGCAATGATGGTGTGAAAGCATGGTAGGTAAAACTGCTGGTATCTTAGTATGAATTTAGTTAGTGGCACCAAACTGGACAAGCTGTGGCATCAGGAGTCACTGCTACACACTAGGAGTTTAAAAACAAAACAGTTTCACTTAAGAATGTCCTTCATGAAGCGGAACAAAAAATTAGTTTATCTAATCGCTACCCTTGAGCACACGTCTTTGCTATGACAAATAAGGCACTTCTGCTGCCTACCAATGTTCAGTGGTTGTCTCAAGGAAAGCATTTGTGCATTAGTCTGAGTTGCAAGCTGAACTAGTTGCCTTTATTCACGAAACTATTTTTGTTTTTACTTGAGAGAACAATTCGAAGACAAACTATGGTTATTTAGACTTGGGCATATGGCAAAAATTTTCTCAAAAATGTCATCATGCTCTTGTCATTCAAGAATGTAATTGACAATATTTGTTGCTAATGATAAATATGTGAGCTTTCAATCAAAAATTAGAATTTTGGGAAACTTATATCTGCTACCACGAGCTTGACGGCTTTACCATACCAAAAGACTTTTCTGAAGAGTTTGGTAGTAATATTATCGAATTGATTTTTGGATATTGTACAATGAACTGTGTCAACATTTCAGAAGGTCTGCATAATTTCCTAAATAACCAATGCATGATGTTTTAAAATCATACGTGGATAAAAGATTCATTCAAAGTTTAATACAGACCAGTGGATTTAATATAACAGAATTTAAAAAGTTCATTAAGGGGTGGCCGGTTAGCTCAGCTGGTTAGAGCACGGTGCTCTTAACAACCAAGTTGCCGGTTTGATCTCCACAAGGACCACCATGAGCTGCACCCTCCACAACTAGATTGAAACAAATACGTGACTTGGAGCTGATGGGTCCTGGAAAAACACACTTAAAATAAATAAAAGTTAAAAAAATAAAAGTTCATTGATTATTATGGTTTCATGTTCACGTTGCAATTGAACTTTGAAAAACTGCTATTTGTTGATTTTTGGTGTAATGTCAAAGAATATCCATAATTACCAATACTCCTTTTTTGGAATACATACAAGGTGTGATCAAACAATATGGTACATGTTTAAATTAAGCAGTTCTGGAAGTCCTCTTTCGTGAGTGTCTTAGGTGCGCTGTTGTGGCTGCCTTGATGTCCTGAATAGATTCAAAACGTTAACCTTTCATGGTCATTTTGACTTTGGGTAAGAGCCAGAAGTCAAAAGGTGCCAGATCCAGTGAATAAGGTGGGTGATGACACACCGTAATGTTTTCATTTGACAAAAATTGCTGTACCAGAAGCCATGTGTGACATGGAGCCTTTCCGTGTAATTACAAAATACGGTGACTGCTGCTGCTGAATGCCATCCAACAGAAAGGCAGGGAATCTTCAATACTTGAAGATTAGTAACTTCAAGTTTACTAGTGAAGATTAGTTACTAGTGAAGATTAGTTACTTGAACCTTAGTAACAGTGTGTGACAAGTTTCAACTTGTTCAGTGCAGTCAGTGGGTGTGAGCTACTGTTGAGAGAAGGTGTGTTTTAAAGTTTGCCGTAAATCATCCTCCATTATGACAATGCTCCATCTAACATGTTGTTTCTGGTATACGGCAATTTCTGTCAAATAAAAACATTACAGTGTGTTCTCATCCATCTTATTCACCATATTTAGCACTGTGCGACTTCTGGCTCTTCCCCAAGATCAAAATGATTCAGGACATGGAGGCAGCCATGACAACACAGCTAAAGACACTCACAAAAGAAGACTTCCAGAACTACTTCAGAAAGTGTCAAGAATGATGGGATAAGTATGTTCAAAGTGAGTGGGAGTATTTTGAGGGGGGTTAATGGCAATGTGTCTTGTACTATAATACATTTTTTAAAAATTTAAACATTCACCATAGTTTTTGATCACACTTCGTATTTATGTGAGACCAGATTTTCTTCACAACTAAAATAGTATATCACAACAGATTGAATGCAGAAGTAGGTACTAGAATCCAGTTGACTTCTATGGAGCCAGATATTAAAGAGATATGTGAAACTGTAAAAGAATTATACTCTTCTTACTGTTTTCTTTTTTGTCTTGGAAAGTATGGCTGTTTTTTCATAAAAATTTTAAACAATTAACAAGTTTATTGTTATTTTAAAAATAATTATTAAATAAATATTTACACTTTTATCAGTTTTAATTTTTTTAACATGGTTAATGTTAATAGATATAACTCACATAAGCCAAAGCTCTTTGAGGTCCTTGATAATTTTTAAGAGTATCAAGGGATGCTGACACTGAAATGTTGAGAGCTGCACATCTACAGTATACGTAGACCAGGACTGGATACCTTCCTACAATGAGATGGATTTCATTAAAATTTTATTTTTATAGTGTACTGATGGCTGTAAAACTTTAGCAAGTAACCCTCCCACATTATTCACCAGCCATCTCCCTCCTGAGACTTCTATAACACTTTTTTTATTGACAGTGTAATATAGCTGTACAAATGGACGAATGGTTGTTGTCCCATTCATCCCCTGGCTTCCTGTCCAAGTGCAAGGAGGCAGCTGTCTTTTGTGAGAGCTGGCAGGTGAACCGAGGTTGTGAAAGATCAAATTTCTTATGCATACCCAGTGGCAGATGAAAAGTTCAATAGCTGATAGTGAATTGCTGACAAGAGCAATTGTCTTCAGGCAGGAAAAGAGAACTTGTTTCTGGGTATCTTTTTTCTTTTTCTTTCTTTTTTTTTTTTTTTTTTTTTTTTTTGTCAGTGAGTCTGACAACAGCTGGGCAATGATTTACACCTCCTAAGATGCTGACTTTAAGCTTAAAAATAATTTACATATGCCAGCATTAGAAGTGGAATCTCAAACTGCTGCCAACTTAGACAACCTACAGGAAAATAGAGATCTACATTGTTCAAAAGCTAAGCCTAGGGAGGCTCTGGTTCTCGGCAGCTGTGTAAACAGAACTCAAAACCCTTTGCTTCTCCTCAGTTAGACACTTGGTGCTAAACCATCCCGTGATGATATATGCAGAGATGAAAATGAAGGTGAAAGATCTCATTTTGGGGTTCAAGAAAAGGTGTAAATTTGCCTTTCTTTATGGATGTTTGTGGACATAAGACGTGAGGGAGAGGCAAGGTTAACGGGGAAGGCACGGGAGGTGTGAAACTAATTTTTGTTCTCTTTCCCCCCTTCTCAGTTTCTCTCTCATCTCCCCATTCTTTCCTCTATTGATACGTAGGCCCATGAGCCATTTCTGTGATGGAACACCAAGCGTGACCTCCCTGCAACTAACTTGTTAACTAGAAAAGAAGCTGTTTCTTCAGGTGCCTCTCTGTCCTCTGAGGGAAGTGGGTAAGATAGGGAAGGATGTCTACTTGTGACATCTTGATTTGTAATTTCTGTGTTCAACAGAAAACTCGAGAAGAATTTTATTACTATTACATTAAATGCCTACATTTCACTTTAAAAACAATACTTTTTCTTTGAGTCATACCTTTTTAGCCACATGCCTCCCATTTTATAACCCAATTTAGATTGAGAAGCTCCTTCTATTCTCTCTGAAGTGCCTTAGAATAATCTCTAGGAGCACAGATGGAGCCTTCTTGCTCTGATTGTATTGCTATTAAATCAGTAACATGCGAGTATACCTTTAGTGTATTTTTCACTGTAACATTTTTTAAATGATTGCAGTAAACTTTGATCGATGGCTTTCGTTATTGAATTAGGGTGGAATTAATGATGGGGCAAGAGTTGGCAGGGTGGAAAAAAATAATAATAATAGAAGAAGAAGCAAATTTAGTATATGGGACTCTGCTATGAGGAGAGCTGATCAGGGAATGGAGGCAGCTTGGGGAGACTGAGCCATAATTTTTCCTAAACCAGGGTAGAGTTAAGCTGCAGTGGGTGGGAGAGTACGTTGATGATCAAACAAGGAGGAGACTTACACCCAGAAGTGGGTTTGATTTATCTGCTTGACCCCTTACTATTGTAAATGAAAGAGACCAACTTTTTAGTGTTGGAAGCCAGTGAGGAATACGTAGCAGCAGGTAGCTCTGATTCTTATTTTCTTAAACTGAGGAACCTCAGAATTGTCTTTACAGGGACCTGCGTTAGCCACCAGAAGCTCTATAACTCGTGCTTACCTATGCTTTCCTTCTTGATTTTGTTTTGATATGCGGGGAGACTTAGTGGGTCCGACTGGCAAGCTCCTCTCTTTCCCCCCAAAAAAACCTGTGGAGTTCAGTGCTGACACTACATTTAATGGCACGATTTAAGCCATTTCACTACATGTAAAGGCCCGTTCATTAACTGTAAATGTGTACGTGTCAAACCCTTTATGAGATACTCTTTGGAGATTTCTTCTTATTCTCATAGGGGCTGATTGCAAAGTGTCTGTTTGGACTAGATCCAAGTTATCAATAAGTGGAAGGTCTAACCGTGTGACTCTACTACCTTTAAAAAGTGTTATTGTTATTTGAAACATCACCACTTAATATAATTGTTTAAAAGTTCCCTGGGTGTTTTTGGTGTATATTTTAAAATATTGGCTCTATAGCTAGTAACACCACCTTAAATGACCAACATGTCAGATATGTTTATTGGGTTGTAAGTAGACCTTTGCCCTTTGGAGAAATGTACGCAGGATACACCTTACTTCCCGCTGGTGAATGAAGTTCTTCACAAGAAATTCACAAACAAGTACAGGATGTTCTTATTACACGGTTCGCCCTTAATGATCAGAATGTATAGCTGAAGTCTTGCTATTGATGGGCTGGGAATGGTAGATGAAAGTTGGGGAAATGTGGGGGAGATGGCAACTTAGAGTTTTCTAAGAAGTTTCCACTAGCCGCTTTCAGCATAGAATGACACAACTATCATTTTAACAGTGATTTTTCTGATTGTACATTTGATTTTTGACTGCAGGAAAATGTCAAAACATAACTCAAATTGACCCCAAATTCCAGATGGTTTCTGGAATTCGGTTCCAATTTTCTCTTGCCAGGATTTTTGCCCAACAGTTTGATAACATGTCTTGTATCAGTTCTATGGCTTCTCTTGAAAAAAGGAAATCAGAAGATCTAACTACTTGGGTCCATATTCTTCCATGTCAACCATCAGTTAGTTGGAGCTGGATAGAGCTGCCCTCCTTAGGCGCTGGATTTCTTCTGTGGCTGGCCTCAGTTACTGCTTTGCTCCCTCATGTTACCTGCCTGGCACCTGTAAAGACTGAATTTGTGGCTCAGATTAAAAAGTCCTTTGTATACGAAGACCCTGACTCTAGTCCACAGTCCCTGTGTCCATTCAGCTTCTCATCGCATCTGTATTTTGCATTGATGCATTCTTTCTGCCCAGAAGTCCCGCTGACACCCAAATTGTTTTTGCATCATTTCCTTCTTTGCCTTCTCATCCCAGTTTCACTGCCATCCTCCTTGCTCTCTCAAAGTTGAACTGTTACGAAATCTTCCCTTTTGCCTTCACATCTAACAGCTACCATGAGTTACTTCTTCCTTCGTGACTGTGCTGTCTGCAGTCCACAGTCTCAACGTTCTGTCTCTATGTTCACCCGGTGAAGGTGCAGTCAGTCCAGGTGGGTGTTGGCTCCAGCCTCCCAGCAACTTGCCTTATTTCTAGTTTCTGCTCCCATCTTTTTTGCAGGCAGGAACATAAAGAGGCTTAATTAAGCAACTTCCAAGTTCATTTTCAACTTTCCCTCTTAAAAAGCTGCTGTGATTTCCCGTCACTCATTTTACCAGTTGGAACTCACGTTTCTCTTTTCCCAAGGCTTCACCAGTTGCCCGCACATACCCATTCTTACCGACTCAGGTTGATACTTCCTGACTTGGGTTCAGCCGCATCCCCTGTACTCGGCCTGCTGGTTCCCTCTGCCACGGGTCTTTGCACATCCATAGCTTCCCTTCCTTCGCAAGTTCCTCACCTCATTCGATGTCCACTTCAAATTCCAACTCTTCCTCAAGGCTTACCCTGGCCCACTCCACCAGATCTTGATTATTGTTGTGCTCTGCATTCCCCCTGAACTTGTACAGTGGGATGAGCAGTGTAGTAGTTCAGACACGCTTCAGTTTAGGTTCTGCCGTGTATCAACTATACAGTCTTAGGTCTTGCTGAGCCTTCTTTAGCTGAATTGTAAAAAAAGCATTAATAATAACACTGGTCTCCTTGGGTTGTTGTGATTAAATGTGATAAGAAATGTAAAGTGCCTGGCACTCAGTAATCAATAAGCCAATCAATATCTCAGAGACCTCCCTGCCACCCCACCTGCCCACAGCTAAGTTAGGCACTCCTTGAAGGAGAGAATCTGGTTTTGTTCATCTTTGTGCTCTTGAGCTCTGATGCCTTGTTGAGTGCCTCGCACAGATTAAATATTCAGCAAATATTTGTTCAAAGTGAAGACAGAGTTTGATCATGAATGGCAGATTGATTATTGTGATTATTGTTATTTCACAAATCTTTGCCATCACACCATGAGCACAAATATGTACAGTAGGAACACAGTCCACTTCTCAACTGTGTGTAATCATCAGAAAGTGTGTCTTAGGATGACTGCAGGTTCTTTTTTTGTCTTTTTTAAGGAGGGCACAGCTCTCAGTGGTCCATGAGGGGATTAAACAGGCTACCTTGGTGTTATTAGCACCATGCTCTAACCAACTGAGCTAACAAGCTAACACGCCACCCCCCTGTATGTTCTTGATTACCTTCTAAAGACAATGACAGGAAGTTTGATGACTTTTCATTATTTTGTACTCTTTGGCTCTTTTTTGCATTCTATCACTGTCATCTACCTAGGGATACGTTATATATTCATCATACTTGCATACAAATAATAGGCAAATGAATACTCATGACATTTATGGTTAGTTTTGTTTTTTTGGTTTTTGTAATCTCTATTTTAGGAATTCAGGTTAGAGGAGGTTCTTCATTTCTCAGTGTTACCATTTTCTTAGTTTCCAGATAGGAGCACAAAAGAAACAAATATAATCATTGGTAATTGATGAGAGTCTTCTCCAAACTCATTTGATTTGAAAATATTTCCTGCACCATCACCACCAGCATCGCCATCACCATTAACATTAAAATTAAATCTCAGGTAAATTTTCCAAAGAACTTGCCATGGTGTTTATCTCCTATTCCGCGTGTTCACAAACATCTTTTGCTTTGAAAAGGGAAAGTACCAGGATAAGCAAGAATGCATCCTGTATGCAAATGGAAGTTTTATAGTAATAGGGTTGTATTAGAGATGAAATTAATTGTGACAGTTCAGGAGGAGTTTTACAGAAAAAGAAGATTAACATGTCGGGCTTTCAGTGGTTGTCTTCCCTGATGCATATAATGCTGGGCAAAATGAAATCTCTATGTGCCCAGGTTCGGTGGAGGAATGTTTATTGAGTCCGTGGAAATTTGAGCAGGGCATTTCTCTAAGGGTTTATGACAGCCTATTTTCTTCGCTCAGTGTGGAGATGAATTGATCCATTATCATGTAAATTGGAAGTCATGATGGTGGTTTTTTTTCAGTTCTCTTATGTATTTATTTAGTTTATTTGTCAAGAAACTTTTACAGAAAACGCGTTTCTTATTCTGAAGTTGCTATTATTCCTCAGACCAGAATAGACTATAACATTGTAATTCTTCAAATATTTATATATACATAAAAAGGGAAGAATTTATATAGAGTGAGACCAGATCTAACTTAACTTGTTTCTTTGACATAGGCTAAATAATACAACCTGTTATTGCCCCAAAACTGGATTTCCTTTTTAAAGACTTGCAATGCTAGTACAGAAATGTTATTTTTATATATTCACTTTTTTTTTTATTTACCTCCAAGGAAACCAACATGTCTGACAAAAGTGATTTAAAAGCTGAGCTAGAGCGCAAAAAACAGCGCTTAGCACAGATCAGAGAAGAGAAGAAACGGAAGGAAGAGGAGAGGAAAAAGAAAGAGGTAAGTACTAGGTGTTGGGATGTTGGAGAAGCAAAGGAAAATCACTTAATTCTGAGGGACCAGTTAAGTGGATAAAGAAGACCCTCTAAAAGAATCCATTTATAATGCCTGAATCAAATAAGTGGGTATCTGCATATTCAAAGTCATAAGATCATTGCCATGTGCTATGCACGGGTGAGGCACCACCTAAATGCTGGGGACCATTTGGTCCGGAGGGCCCCAAACCTCAGATTCACCCCAGACCTCAATAGCACCCTGAAAGTGGGCTGTGATGTCTCTATTGTTAGAAATTCTTGAACCTTTTTGAGTCTCAGTTTCCTATCCTTAGTATTGGAAGGGTAACATATTTATTTTGTGAGGTTGTGACGATTAAAAGATTTAATCTTATAAAGCACATAGCAATACCAAAATATAGTTAATATTTAATAAGTGTTAGTCTTAAGAAAACGTTTTAAAAAAACTACTGGCAAGAACATTTTAGGAGAAAAATAGAGAATGATGCCAGTGGATTTCCATGGTTTCTTAAGTGGTATATACAGAGGGTGCCAAAAAAATGTATACACATTTTAAGAAAGGAAAAAAACTGTATTAAAATTGTAATAATATATACCGATAACAAAAATGAATGCAAGTCATGTGTGTACATTTTTTTGGCACCCCCGGTATTTTTCAGGGTAAATAAGAATCCGAGGTCTAGCAAAGGGAAAACTGCATTTCCCTCCTTTGGTGAGAGGGTGGATCATAGTATAGTATACTCTGCTCCATGGTCATAGACATTTAAAGCTAAAGGAGATTTTAGAGACCGTCCATTAAGATCTTTATGTCAACAAAGCAGCTGACACCCAGAGGTGAAATGTAGCTTTTCTGCCTGCGAGACCAGGAATCCGGACTCTCGATTCAATGCCTTGCTGTTGTGTCATGTTTTCTTCTCCTGTCTCAGTCCAACAAATAATTTATTCATCTCCCATTTGTTGTGACAGTATAGAAATAGTCCACATCTTGTACAAAAACCAAATGCCAAAGATATTTTTGAACAGTTTTCCAAGAAGGAAAGTTTGTGTGCTTGATTGTATAGAAATCAGAGCTGCTTCCCTACTCACAGTTTTTCTTTGAGGAAAAAGAGAATGCATTTTGATACATCACAATCTGAGTCAGTGTTATTTCATATCATAAGGCTGGAGGACCAAGGTAACAGATTTATAATCATTATTTTCTGACAAAGTAAAACATAATTGCAGTTGCATTTTAGCCTTCTGCCATCTTATGTCTCTCCATTCCATTACACTATGATTGATACCATAGTTTATTTGTCCTTGCCAGGGAGTATAATCTTTTTCCTTTGCAGATCTTTGCTGTTATAGATGCATTCTTTGAATGAAGTGGAGGTGAGAATTGACAAGGAACGGGCATTCATTTCCATGCAAAGCCAAAAAAAGCATTAAGTTATTATGCTTCTTTTCCTTCAAATGTCAACACTTACTGTAATTTTAAAGCACCTGTTATCCTTTACTAATAACCAGTTTTCTTTTAAACTGACATTCTAATATCCAACTTGAATTTCATAGAATTACCACAAAATGCGATGTGATACGGGAAATCTGGTTCCAAATTATGCTGTCTGCTTCATCTTTGTTATTTTACACATTTGGAGGGACATTACAGGCAAACAAGACTGATGGAAACGGGCCACCCTTTTTGTTTTTCACACCAAGCAGCCTGATGGAGATTTGGTTTGTTACACAGCAGACAGAGCCCTGGGAGATCGGGGGTGGCAGATGGTGGGAGTGTGTGGCACACCCGGATTGTAGGCGTTCCTGGAATTAAAGTCACACGGTCTTGGTTTCCTCATTTCTAAACTTAAGCCTGTGATATCGTGGCCTGGCTCCATGGACTCCCATGGCGGTACAGAATCATCGTCTCCCACCTCAGAGTTTTTAATTTGAAAGATCCAAAGGGGGCCAGATTTGGGGAGCCACTGGACCACGTTATCTTAAGGTCTGCCCTGCTTAAATCCTGTCCCTCCGCAACTCATCCCTACAAAGCAGACACCTGGGGTCCTTCTTTCACCACCCCCCTTCCCCAACTTACAGTGGTCGTCAAATCCTGGACAGATACAAGACTCTCTTTCTCCCCCGCTTCCCTTCTTTGTAAAATCCACATTCCAGCCACACTCAGCTACTTCCATGTCACTCATGAGCCCTGCTCCGTCTGGACAGGGAGTTCGTGAATATTCTCTTCCCTCTGCTTTTACTCTTCTTCTACTTCTCCCTATTATCCATCACCTGGCTGTTCACTACGTGTCTTTCAGTTCTCATTTCAAATGTCACATCCTCCAGAAAGCCTTCTCTGATACCTGTCTGCATCCATAACTAAGGTAGTCCTGTACCCTGTCCTTGACCGTATCACACCATTTAGCACAAAGCATCGTATTTGCCTCCTCACTTGAGTCTGTGCAAGCTTTTGAGGACAGGCTGGATGTTTCTCACCATTGAGTCAATGTTCGTGCAGATCCTGCCACTATAGTAGGCTTTCAGTCAAAGATTATAGAATGAATGAATGAGTGAATAAATGAATACATAAGCTAATTAGGGCAGATCTGAGATGCTGGTCACTGACATCCTTCCCACACAGCAGGAATTCTTTCTACAAATTTCCTTGGAAGCTTCTGATCCTGGGTCTATGGGATGCTCCAGTCAACTGGCCACTGTCATTGACTCCTGAGTTTCAGATTTTCTAGTTTTTAATGTTGTTTATAGAGAGTTAGAAATAGCCTTAGGCTTATAGGTTTGATTTTTTAACTTTATTTAGGCTTGTATTGTAAATAAAACAAATTTAGAATAAAAAGGAAACAAAATGCTCTTTAATGCTAATCTGAGTAACAAGTTTTGCCATGACTGAAAACTAGTGTGAATTAGGACCACCCAGGTTGATTGTCTCCACAGAATCCAGAAAACTGTGTACATGTCTAAAATTACCACTCTCTGCTCCTTTGGATGTCAACTGCTTTCTTGGTTGTGGTATTATGGATGAAATCTGATTTTAAAATAAATACAGTGGCCACCATTTGAGACACAGACCCAATTGCATGAAAAATTGGCTTTCATACAACGAGGTGTATTTAATGGGGCCACCCTGAAGTTTCGTCCTGCCCTTGGCCTTCTGCCGAATTGCTGCAAGGTACGATGGCCGGAGGTTTACTGGCCTGTCCTCACTTGTTCCTCTAATAACCACACAGCTGTCTTTGGAAGAGTGACTGATAATTCTCCTTTGATCATTTTTCTTTCTTCGATTATCCTCTGTGGGTCTCAGCTATGATTACTCTTCACAAGCAGAAATATCATTTGCTAAGGAAGACATCTTTAGCATACTTTTAATTACTAGTACTGAGAAATCACTCCTTATTGAGTCATTAAAATATATCAGGATTCCGTAGTATTTACATGGAATAAATTGAAAGTTTCACAATTAGGGCACTGGGTATAACTAACTGTCTTGGATAAAGTAGCACCGTTTAGTTTAAGGTGCCAGTTGGTAACAGGAACTGCCTTTATTTCCAGTAAACTCCAGTTACCTAATTTTGCATTTTTCATGGTCAATTTGAGCGTTGATACCTTTCCTAAGCTTCTGTTACATTTAGATGGACCTTATTAATTGTATGTCATTATATTGCCTGTTTCCTTAAGGATTAAAAAAAGGTGAAAGGCAGGGAATCAGATGTAGAGGTCCCTTGTATTGTGACAGTGAAATTTTGGAGCTGGAGTTCAGGTGTTCTTTTTTTGCACCAAGTATGCTTATGCATGTTCACATGTGATTTATCCTTTGGTATGTTTCTTGAATGCTTAATGATTAAAGTTAGAATAAAAAAACAAAAAACGAAACCAGATTCTTTGCCTTTCTGCATAGGACATGCATGACAGAAAGTTGTAGGTAATATGCCCTAAGTTTATTCAAAAGGAAAAGATTAGGCAGATCTTTTTCTGTTGTTCACTCTATATAAGTTGCTTTAGAACTTCTCAGTTTCATTACCAATGGCATTCTTTTCCTTCAGTAAACTTATTGAAAGAATGAGGGAAGGTTAAATTTTTCTTTCTTTTTTTTTGATCCTAGAATATAGAAATGGCTCTGAGCATGGAGTCACTGGAAGTTTAGATGACACCTTCTAACAGTGATTCTCTAAAGAGGCTTTCTGAATGAGGTACTTCAGAAATTGGCCTGAATGCTGTATCATTCTAAGGTTCTATAGCTGTTCAATAGCATTTACCAAAGGCAGACATTCATTCAACACTTTTTTAAATTGAGCATCTACTATGTGTCTGGCCCTGATCTGGATGTGAGGATATCGTGGTGAACAAAATAAACACGTATCTGCTCTCAGTAAAGCTGATAGTTCAGCTATGGCTTAATTCTTCACCGTAAAACCAAACTATCCCATTTTGGCCTCCTAAGATGAATTTTGCTTACCTCTGTTTTTTTCGTATGTGTTTTAGTAGCTACTATGGTAATTCCCTTTTCCTTCATTTCCCCGCTTTTCCTTCCATTCTTCTTTTTAACTTCGTGATATGTGAACATTGATATAGACCCTCCCTCTGCGAGCTCCCTTTTCTCACTTAGTTCTGTCTTTGCCTTTGTTGTACGCATAAACTTTGGAACTTGCTTCAGTAGTTTAAATGTTAAAAGTGGGGAAAAATGTGAACTGTGACATCTTCATGGATAGAGATTAAACTGCCGTTTCAGAATTCTGGGTTACACGAAAGTGCCTGCGTTCCTCTAGTACTCTCATTAGCCCTTACCGGCCCCCATCTTGGCCGTTTTCCCTCTATTGACATTTAGACTTCAAAGATACGAGTGCATTTTAAGCCCGAGGCAAATGATAACAGAATTGTTGAGCTCAGCACTATGTACAAAGATGCATTTTGCTTATAATCAGGGTGTAGATTACCATCTGGGAGTAAGTAAAAGTTGTATGAGCTCTTTCTGCATTTGATGCCAAGACCTACGAGTAAATGATGCTTCACTGCTTTGCAATGTACTCTGCACTCCGGAAGGAGGTCATGTGCCTGTAAGGGTGCCCAGCTTGCCCCAGAGGACAAAGGTGTTTCTGATAACTGGATAATTGGGTTTTGACAAGCTTTAAGACAGCTTCACTTATGACAAAGCTTTGTCTTGAGATAGCTACATATCAGATAGGATGTTCTGTGTTTCAGACCTGGGGCAAATGCCTAGTCTTAAGAAGTAACTGTATTATGAAAAAGGAAAAAAAAGACTTGGATATTTAATTCCCCCAGAATCCCACCACTGACCTTCTTTAATCTGTATTTTGTCTTGTTACTATCCTGTAAAAGCACTAACTGGGCATAGGATCTCACTATAAGAAAGAGGCTTCCACAAGTTTTTTAGACGGAATTTGGGAAAGGAAGTTCTCCTAAATGATTTTTTGTTCCCTATTTTTCTACGTGTGAATTTTCTCTTTTGAGTTAATATGTATAATGGAAGCCTTTGAAAGTCATAATTAAGTAACAAGACTTACATCAATATTGTTTATGTGCCTTAATGAACATTTTAACCTGGTTTATTTTAAACAGTAGTAAACTTAGATTACTGATACAAATAGTGTATTTTACACTTACAGATTTTCATGACTAATTTTGCTTTTTAGCCAGATCCAAATAATTCCCTGTTTGTATAATCCCAAACATGCGGCGCAAATATTACAAACACACCCTCATCAAGAACTGATAGTATGTTTTCCCAGAAGGGACAAAGAGGTCTAAAAAAGCAGGCAGAATTTTTAAAAACTTTACATCCTAGTTAGAAAAAATATTTTGCTTTTGATGGTTTCTTTCAGGACCGGTGAGAGAAACTTTTATGCCATGTGATAGAGACAGGAAAAAGCGTTCAACCAAAGAGAAAGCATTGGGTTGGTAATTATTAAATGGAGCAGTTACAGTGTTTTTTCATCGTTTATACACATGATTAGATCTATTTAGGGCTCTGGCCTGGTCTTCACAGCCATGCATTTACCATTTCCAGTTTCAGCCAGCAAAAGCATACATGTAGTTCTGTCGTTAACTTTTCTTGCTGGCATCTACCTTTTAAAGGCTGACATGCAGCAGAAGAAAGAACCTGTTCAGGACGACTCTGATTTGGATCGCAAACGGCGAGAGACGGAGGCCCTGCTGCAAAGCATTGGTATATCGCCGGAGCCCCCTTTAGGTACTTAAAAATTCTTGTGTTACTATTTCCATGGGCTATACCATGTCCCGTGTTTACTATTCTTTTACGTCTTTTTCAATTTCATTTTTAAAGAAATTCTGTGGCTTAGGGTCCAGTCATATTTGTTTTTGGAATCAAGAGACTGGTAGGATATGTAGAGTTGTTAGCAGTTTGCTGCTTATTGACTGATTATATGGACAACTGTCTCCACTGTATTACTATTAGGTTACTTTATACTTGTTAAACGAGTTGCCACATGGTAAATACAAGAAATCTTGGAATTTTTTCCCTAAATTATTCTTCATTTCCATTGCTGAATTCCAACTTCTCTCTGCCAACCTAAATACTGTGACTCTGGTTATGAATTTCATAATTGAATGCTGAGTGGAAAATTTGAAGGAAAACTTAACATGCTAACAGATTAGCAGCTAATTAACGAGTTTAAATTCATTTGACTCTATTGTATATCTTGGTTTCATTGCTAATTGGCATTTTTATTGCAGTACCCGTCCTCCAACTCATTTATTCTTAGTTAATTGTCCATGATCTTATTTTATCAGTAGGATTTGGATGTTGAATTATGTTTTATTTGTTTTGACGGCACCTGTACATATTGTGTTTGTTTATTCTGTCACTTTACTGTGTATCTCTCATGTGATAAGTTATTTTATTTTTCTTTATCTGTTTGCTTTCCTTACATTTCAAAGTAATCTTAGGGTGTCTGTAAAACTGACATCTAATATAGTTTTAAGAACTGTTAAAATAATACATATAAATAAATACAATACCAGGTCTTCTAAAAATGATTTGTTTTCTTTTAATTCTATCATTGGCTTTTATATTAAAACAAGTTTTCCATAGTATTTCCATAGTTACTTAAACTAATAACAAAAATTATCCATGTATACCAAAATTACAAGTATTTATATCAATGTAAATAAGAAAAAGAATGATATCCAGTAAGCCTACAAATTATTAAGTATTGTTGGATATAATTTAATATGTACACACAAGCTAAAACACCATAAAAAAGCATTTTATACTCAACCACAATTTGTAGTAGGTAAAATCATATATCTAACAATTATAATTATATAATAAGCTGCAAAAAGATGTTGATTATATATTGTTTAGCTTTGTGGTGTGGAAGATATAACCTATAGGATATTTGATTGATGGACCTTCTTTGAGGAGGTTGACAAACTTTTTTGTACTTAATTGACATGTGATATAAATTAGACACTTTGCAATCAATTACATTTTTGCCACAAAATAGCCTTAGGAGTTCTGTTGCAATGTGAATGCTGGTTAAACACAATAGTAGTATGTCCTATTCTCCTCTACCATACCCAAAACCAGCAATTGAACTTTAAGAACAAAACAGTTAAATATCCCTAAATGATGACCAAATTCTGAAATATTCCTGTATCCCTACCAGTAGGCCCTGGCAAGGGTGGACCCCATTTTCAGTTTTTATTCATCTCTGACGTACCCTCTGACTTAGTGCAGAGGATAATCGGTGAATTAATTGTGAGACCACATGAAAATTCCTAGTTTTTTGACAGATCTGCCATTGTGTTATAGGATTTAGACAAAATAGTTAAACCCTTTACCCTGTTGAATAAATAAAAGGAAATTGCACATGATTGAAACCAAATGGGAATCTACAATCATGTATTGAAGTTTCTTTCTGCCCATATGGCTTCTTTAGCATGTGTGATATTGAGAACCCGTTGAATTCATCTGGCCTGGAGCCATGTTGGCTATTGGGTGCAGCTTCTATCGGAAGGACGTTTGGCTTGTATCTGAAGGATATAGAAAAAAATACTTTTTCTTTTTCTTTAGCTTTCTTCTTTTATTATCCTTGCTCTCCAATATTCAGCTCGCACTGACCTCAATCTTTCAACTTGTTTCTCCTGTCCTCAGAGTGACAGTTTACTTATGTGCACAAGGCAATGTCTTCTAGAGCTGCCAGAGGCAAGGAACACAAGTCCCAACACAGTAAACAGCACAATGGGATGTAACTAATAATTAAATGTAAAAATAAAGCATCCTGGCATTTTTCCTTTGTTTTGAAAGAGGATTTTAAATATAGGTTCAACATTTACCCTCACCCTATCTGTCATTTAGTCTCTCATAGCAAATATAGTTTGTAATCCATGGACAATAGATTTCCCTCCAAATGCAGACATACAGTAGACTTTTCAGACTCCTCTTAACCATTTAAATTATCCAGAATCACTTGTTTCATAATCTTTTAAAGTTTTATAGACACTCCATTTTCTTTTTTAATAGGTCACATCTATACTAACAAAATAAAGTGGAGAATTAGAATTAACTGGATAGTTCATACCAGAGAAATCTTTGACTCGAATTATCTGGATAACTATATTGATCCTCCATTTTACTTCATTAAGCTGGACATGGCCCTAGAATCCCTAAGTTAATTCTGTCAAAATTCATTTCAAATTTTAATTTCCAAAATATAAAAAAATTCACTTGACTTTCTTCCTTTTCTTTCCTTTTTTTTTTTTTGTTTGTTTGTTTTTTCTTATCCATCTCAATCTCTCCTGGCCATACAACCACTTTAATTTGGGCCCATTGTTTTAATTTGTCTGACACTGCTCTTCCCAGTGCAGTCGCTACATTTTTTAACATGGGATACCTGTTATTTTCATTATTTAGTCCCAACCCCTATGTCTCCCTCCTCGAAATCAGTGAGCACTCCCAGTGAAGCTGGAAGCCAAGACTCAGGTGACCTGGGACCATTAACAAGGTAAGAATTGTCCCTTTACAAAGGACATGGTGGGATGGCAATAATACCTCCCTCCTCCCCCCAAAAAAGACCTAAAAACCTTACAACTTCATTGTACACTGTAAAATGTGCATGCATCTGCCTGTATACTCAGTCATTTTCTGCTTAAATTTATGATGGTTTGCTATTTTAGTGGTATAGCAATGATTTTGAACACTAGAAATGATAAACTTACATATTATCCTTCCTTGAGTGGGCTAATTTAGCACGTGTCTTGTTTAACAAACACAAACATATCCATTAGCTTAGGCCTAAAAGAAAGCAGGAAAGGACCAAAGACAAATGGAATATATATCCAGCTTCTCATTATTCTGCTTTGGTTTTGTTTCCATGAGAATCTTTGTGACTCAAACACAGATGTTCTAACCCTAAATTTAATTTTTTCAGTGTCTTTTTGTTAGCTTAATAGAATTGACTAATTTGTCCAAAAACTGCTTTATTATTATTACTGATTCTCAAGATCATCAAGGTTGACAGCTCTGTTTTGTGACTCAGTTGCCAAATTTTCATTACACTATGACGACTCAAAGATTATGTAACTTTGGAAGGCGGATATAGACATTTTCTAATTTGATCCCTGAAGGGGTATCCAAAAGGAAAAGATGTGAAGAGGGAAAGGAGAAGACTCACTAATATGCATGGAGTCGTGGTAACTTTCTTAATTCAGCTCTGCCTTCACCAGGATTCCCACATGCAGGTGCACATAGGCAGGTGATACAAATGAGTAGGGTGTGGGGGCCTGTGGCAGTTGGTCAGCAAGCACCTTATTTATAAAGGCCCGATGGTCTCCTCACAGCTCAGGCGGTTCAGCTCATGTGGGAATACAGACCCACTTTTCCCACATTTTTCAGTTTTTCACGAGAAGCTAAAAATTCAAGTATTTATATAACAATCCTAAATGTTAAATGTTAATGACTTTGTTAAAAGTAGTTGTGGGCCAGATTTGGCCTGCAGGTTGGCAATTTGTGACTTCTGTTCTTGACTTTTAATTAAAAAAGAAATCATAAAATACTATAATATACTTCAGATAAGAGAAGAAACAATCATTCACAGCACTACAGTTCTAACAAATCAGCCTTGGCCTTGTCCATATGCCTTTTAATTTTTATTTACCTGTATGTATTTCTTGCTACCACATGTGTTACTGGGGGAGAGGTACATAATTTTGCTTTTTTCTTTTTTCACTTAACACATTGTCATAAGCATTATCTTCTGAAAGTGCATTGTTTCCATATAGGCTGAGATGACTTTGGTAGAGAAAAATATGGAAATGAGAATACTCCAGTATTAGTCTGAACTGTAGGTTTTTTAGTTTTTTTTTCTTTCTGAAACTGACGTGTAAGACTGGTATTATATCACCCATATCTGACTGTTGGTATGTTTCAGACTTGAGTATGTATTTTGTTTTGATAGGGCCTTTTGAAACCAGTGGACACTGCTTTCAATTTGAGAAGAATGAAAACAGAGGTTTTTGTGGGCACCAGGCTGGTTTATTTTAGCAAATCGCCTTTGTGATTTGGGGCAGCACACGTCTTCTCTCATCTTTTGCTTTGAACACTTCAAAAGGTCTTTGAGGGGAAAAGAGGTAGTAATAACAGTTATGTAAGATCTAACATTTATACAAGAGTTGGCACAATATAATCACATTCCTTAGGGGGTCCACTGGTCTATCATTAAGTTAATATATTTGCCTCTTTCTATACAGTGATGGTGTTGTGTCATTAATTTTTAGTTTCAAGGGGTACAGTTGGCAGCATTAAATTCTATTACTGAGTTCTTAGTTGATGAGCCCTTCTGAAAACTTTCTAGAGAAATCTGACCTACACTGTTAGCACTCTGGGGCAACAAGAATTATTCCTTCTCAGAGAATATCACTCTTCATTTCTTCCCACTTCTTACATGATTTTTTTTTTTTTTTTAACTGAAGAAATCACTTTGGAGGAAATGCCGTCCACTCCTACCTCACAGAAAATCCAACTAGCTCTAATTCTTTATAGGAACATCCTGGCAAGAATAGACAACTAAAAGTCAAGGAGTAAATCCCTTGCTAAGTGTAGGTTTCATAGGAATGCAAGAAAATTGGCATTGAGGAGATGATGATTTTCAGAAAAACTGAGCAAAAGTTTGCTCGAAGAGAAGGCATCAGAAATAGCTTAGTGAATGTTGCCCTTGTTTTGAACTTAGGAAAATTCCACACAAATTTATGTTTTTGCTTTCATAAAATGGCTATGAGAGTTAAATTTCAGAAGAGTATTATATTTGTTTTTAAAATTCCACTTGGAATGTCTTTTTCTGTAGAAGAAACATCTTTGAAACAATTACGATTAGCAT
Organism: Rhinolophus ferrumequinum; assembly: GCF_004115265.2. Classification (NCBI taxonomy): domain Eukaryota; kingdom Metazoa; phylum Chordata; class Mammalia; order Chiroptera; family Rhinolophidae; genus Rhinolophus; species Rhinolophus ferrumequinum. Next base: position 31,105,557 of record NC_046303.1, on the reverse strand, counting down.
GAACACTTCATAAAACATTAGACTGGGAAAAGAGCTTGGTAGTTCCTAAGAATATAATTCAATTGTCATAAATTTGCCTTTTTGTGTGGAATTTGGACTTTGAAAAATGGAAAATGTTTCAGAAGATACCTTAGAAATCAAATTAACATATCTGGTCCTACCTAAAGGTGCACATAAATTGTCATTCATTTGCCAAAATTTCAAACCTGAGCTAAAATTTTCTTTACACAGCCAAATTGGCAAACATTTCTTATATAACCCCTATAAGTGGTTAATTTGCAAATTGGCGCACTTAATATACCCTATTATAAAAAAAGATTAAAGCAGTGTTTTAAAAAAAAATCAAGTACAACAAAATTCCTTTTATTGATTTTTAAGAGCAGTTGAGTTAATTTTTTTTAAATGAGTGAACAGAATTGAAATATATAATAATTTTTAAATCATAGTAGTATGATTTAATTTTTTTTAAAGTGTCACAATTTGTTTTGCAGTTTCTGCTTCTATTGTTATGGCCTGCTTCTCAATTACAATTTACATTTGTGGTATTTCCTTCTTTCTCTTAATGACTTTTGGTAGAACTAATTAATCATCACTCAGTTAATGATATTGGGCAAATAGCAAGCTCAATATTATTAATAAAATACTGGAAAAACTCATTTTACTTAAAAACATAGATATAAAAGCATCCTAAATATACTATATACAACTGGAATCCAGCACAATATTAAGGGGATACTATGTTATGATTAACTTAGGATTGATTAAAAAATTCAAAGATATTTTATATAGGGAAATGTATTACCATAATTCAGCATATGAAAAGGTCAAAGAGGGGAAAGTAATCATTGCGATATATACTTGAATGGTACTTAAGAAATTTAAATGTCTATTCCCATATTTTAAAACTTAGTAAACTGGGAATAGAAATATATTTTTTTTCTCAATCTGATAAGGAATAGCAATCTCAAACTAATAGCTTACATCTTTTATAGACAAGGGTAAAGCATGTAGTACTTTATAGCCCTTAAAGAAGAATGACTTATGTTTAGTTGAATACATGTCTCTCTTTCTCAGGAAATGACAAGCTCCTCAAGAGCACACATAAGTGATATTTGAGGTTGTATCCATATAGTAGGTATTTGATAAATGTTTGTTGAATGAATCAACTATTATCTAAACATATATACATGTCTATGTCATCATATATGTGATCAATGATATCATGCTATGCAAACTATTTGACATGTTTTTCTAATCAAGTAGCTCTATTTTTCTATTTCAATATATTTTAATCTTACCTGATATCTATGTTATCTTCAAGTTTTCCCAATTACAACATAATTCCGTTTGTATTTAACATTGATACCTGTCCTCCCAGCTCTCAGCATCTATGAACCAAAACCCTTATATCCATAGATTTTTCTCAAGGGAGGTGAGGTCCCTCCATGGAGACCTAAATGCAGCAATGAAGAAATGTCTTCTGAAACACTTGACAGGGGAACAGAGATACAAAGGAATGAAGTAGAAGTCATTCAGGCTTTCAGCTTTGTGTGTACTCCCGAGTAGAGGTTGGGATGGAAATGCAGATGTCTGCAGCTCCTCTGCTGTTCGGTTTGAATAGTAGGCCTCTGTATAGTAACTATTAAGTGTCACGTTGGCAGACTACTTTGGTAAAATTCAGATATTTGATCAACTCTGCCTTTCCCTCATCCATTGCCTAGTGAACTCTCAAAGAAGGAAATTAGAATAATTTGCTTGTAGTCAAAGTGTGCTGGCAGCACCTGGTTAGCACTTCCTTTTCTCAGTGATTCCAGTGGAGGAAAATGTGCTACGAGGCTACACGGGCTTAATGTGCCCAACAGAAAATTCTCAGGACTTTCATCTTTTTACACAATCAGATTCCATAGGATTCTCTGGCATTACATCTGCCTCAAAGGACTTTTGACCCTTTTTTGGTGGAAAAGTCACCATCTTCTCAGGTGCTCTGATGAGGGCTACGGCTCAAGGAGAGATAATAAGGAGGTTTTAGGAAAGATCAAAAAGTATAATAAAAGAATGCAAAACCTTGGAGAAAATTTAACAAGACTCTTCAAATTTTGTAGATACAAAATTCTTTACGTTACCATTATGCAAAGAGAAGATGACAAGATGCTACCAGCTAACTGGACTCTAGGGAAACCAATATCCCTGATTCAAGGCTGGTTAAAAGTCAGTCTCTTTGGAAAGTAAAATAAAATGTACACTACAGGGTTTTCTCTTTATGTAGCACATTAACTGATAAAACATTTTTGGTATCGCTGTCTTCAGGAGAGGGTACGGTGTCTACCCATATGGTTACAGTACACGGTCAACATCTGTTTCAACAAGGGTTTGCTGAGCCTTCTTCTACAGTAACGACTTGCTTGAAAGCAGCTCTGTCATGGGAAGTCTTACATTTCTTTTTGAATCCGGCTCTGATGGACTTCCTGTGTGGCTTCGTGTGGCCCACTCTATGTTAGGGCTTTGATGTTAGGCAACAGGGAAGATTCTCACCCAGTAAATTAAGAAAAAGGCTTTTTTTTAAAAAAAAAAAAAAAAGAGCCTGATATATTTACAGCACTGTTCCAATTTTATCCCTAACATCAGAAAATCTTTATCATCGTCATTGCCATTCCCAAGTAAGGAAATAATGGAGGTTGGGAAGTAAAACATTCACTCATGATTTAAATGCCATCCTTAATTAATTGATTCGTGTAAATGACTGGGACAGATTGAGTGATATGATGGATTTCAAAATGTCCTTATTATTCAGTGTGTTATGTTTGGAAATGGCACTTAGAAAAATAGATATTTGAGGATGAGATTGACTGGAGATTTTCTGTTTGTCACTGAGCTCGCAATGGCCTACTCTGTTTTCTTTATCTCGTTAGTGACTAGTGATTTGTTTGACAGGGAAACTGTGGCGACCCAGGGAGCTCAGTATTCTGCCCTCGAGCTGTCTCTCCACCTTAGAGAGAAAAAGAATCATGTGAAAAAGAATAATGCACTTATGTCAGAAATTACCTAAGTTCATTTGGCAGAGAAGCTAGCTGGACGACTTTTTTTTTTTTCCTCCGCACAAACCAGCATTACAGTCAGCATTTTTAAGATAGGCTTTCCGTCTTCAATGTGCAGGTGAGTCTGAGAATGCCACTGGGACCCTGTGGCGACATCATGCTGTGTAACACTGAGTTCCTTTTCAGTGGCTTGGTAGAGAGTAAGGGAGTCAGGCAGACATGCCCTGATTTATTCTTGCATTTTTAAGTAAATAAAGTAAAAACTATTTCTTTGGGAATCAACTTGCCCTCATACTTCATACCCATCTGCAGAAAGGGCAAGTCAAGACCATTCATTTGTTCATTCATTCATCTATTCATTCAATAAATAGTTGAACACTTATTGTGTGCAAGACACATGACAAATGTTAAATGTTAAACCTGCCAGGAGTATAAAGACAGGCATTCTTTTTACTTCTAAACAGCTTGCTTCCAGTAAATTGACAGATTTAATCTGAAGCCATCTAAGAAAATTATAGCTCTCATAAGATGAGCAATAATGTCATGAACCATTGTTCCCAAATTATCTATAATTAATTTGTAATACATTCATGTGGGACAAGTTATTTTGATTCATTACTATCTGACATTGAGTCTTAACACTCGCTAGGTACTTGGTAAATGTCTATTGATTTGTTTGTGTGCTTGTGTGTGCATGCACAGCTTGCAAAAAAACTGGGTGGGATGGGTGTAGGATGAGTGGAGGAATAAGGACACAGGTAAAAGGAAGGAAGTTCAAGGTTGCTGAACAAGTTGCCTGAAGTGGACTTTCTCAAGGAGAACTACACGCAGTGGTTATAGGACTGAGGTATAAGATGAGGATTTTCGTACAGAAAGAAGATAGAAATCCATTTACTGGGCTCAAGACAAAAAGTCAGTAGAACTCGCAGTGTGTTTGGCTCAATGCTGAGTCCCCTGGGCTTTGTAACAGTGCTCGTTACCTCCTGCAGACCATCTTCAGATTTGGTCTTAAAACCCGGTACAAGGCTACTGTTGAGGTAAGTAGATTATAGATTGGCAAAGAGAACTGTGGAATAAGAGGCCCTGGTATTTCTCTATTCTTGTGTCATAGAAAGACTCGTTATTTCTGAATGAGGTTATTGAGGACAAATATATTTAGAGAGCAAGCCATTTGAGGTGGGCCTTAAAGAATGCATATGCTTTGGACAGGTGGGAGAAAGGGCATCCCAGATGATGGGGAAAAGCATAGACGAAGGAAAAGGGTGTGGGAGCATGGGATGTAAAATGCATGTTAGGGAGGAAGTATGAAAAGAGATCAGAGTCTAGGAGGTAAGTATGACTTTTGAGATAGTTGAGATCCCTGGCTCCTTTACCTGGTGGTTATTTATTGAATTTACTTTGGAGCTTATTAAAAACACAGGTACCTGGGCCACAGTTCTGAGGTGAGGTCTGGGACACTGCAATTTTATAATGCTTTGAAAATCTGAGGACTAGTTTGGGGAACCATTGGTCTGATAAAAAGGACTGAAACTAGGGCTGTGGGAATAAAAAAGGAAACAAAAGACACATGGGATGAGGAAAGGTGAATGGCGTTGGTACGAAGATGGATATGTCCAAAAGTTGTGAAAAAGCGGGACTTGGAGCTCAGTGGTGATCAGGACTTTGGGGTTATTTGGGCAGAAGATATATGGACATCTATTGGATCACCTAGGGTTAGAGTACAGAAGTGAGGGAGAAGCAACGCTGCCTGGGAAATGCCTGTCTTTATGGGGATGGAAAGAATAAGGGCCCTGCCAAAATTGGTCATGGGATTTGATGCTTTGGAGGTTGTCGTCGTCATCATCATCATCATCATCACCATCATTCTTGTGATTACATTTTTTCCTTATGATGTTTTATTTCCATAGGCTGAGTTTTGGAAGTCCATGAGTAATTCTCTGTTTATGATTCTTGCTACGTATTGGCATGTTGCTTTCCAGAAGAACTGTACTAATTTGAAATGCCACCAGCAGTGTTGAAGAGTGTCTCAGCATTTCAAATTAGACAAGTGAGAGAGTACTGCCTTCTAAATATTTATCAGATCTCACTTTCTTATAACCAAAACCCACAAAAGGTAAGAGCAAAGACATTCGTTAAAGAAGAATTTTAAGGCTTTCTACTCTGAGGACTAATAATGATAGAAAGAAGAATGGACACCAACTTGACTTTTGGTAAGAGTTGGACAGGAAGAAATTAACCACTCATTAGAGAGCAAGGGGTATGCAACCCAGACATCATGTCTTTTACTCCGAAGTTATACTTTCAACAGATGGCCAGGGATTGTTTCTGTTTTTCAAATTTTTACTTCACTCGACCTGCTAAACTGAAACTGAGCAAATAAAACGGGACCAATGAAGGGAGCATTTTATAAGAAGTTGGATAGCGATGAATTGGCAGAGGTTTAAAATATAAAGTCCTGTTACCCTCTTAGTAGGTCACTGCTAACTTTGAAGAATTTTGATGTTTTGTCTATTCTTTTTTTTTTTTTAATTTTTTAATTTATTGGGGTGACAATTGTTAGTAAAATTACATAGATTTCAAGTGTGCAATTCTGTATCATTGTCTATTCTTAAGAGAAGTATTGAAAAACAAATTGTCCCCTAAATTGTAAACTAATGGTTACATGGTAGGCCTTTTTAGATAAGATGCCAGAGGCTACATTGTCTGGCGTATTTAGGGTTGAATGATTATTTTCCATGATGTGGGAAAGTTCTGTACCTAGTATTTTGAAACAAAGTTGGGAAATGTGACCTTAATTTGCATATCCAATTCAATTGTGGGACCATAGAAACATACAGTGCCCCTTAGTCTAGAGTAGGTCTAAGGGATCTGTGCTAAAGGCAGGGTCCCTATGAAAGGGATCAAAGCCCCTCCCTTACACCCTCAGAGAGTTTGCCTAGGAAATAACCTAAAACTGATCAGTGTAGACAAATGCAACTCTTCCAAATAAGCAGACAAAATCAGGAGGGTTTCCCATCCAGAAACACTGGACAAAATGTAATTGACATGGTTAAAGAACTATTAGATCAATCAGAACGGGTTTGGTTGGCTATCACAGGAATTGGAGATCGTGCAGACTCTGGCAGCAGTGAGGGGGTGTGTCTGGCCTTGCTGAAAAATGTCGACGTGGTGGGGGTAAGGCAGGGAGAACCTGTGGTGAAAAACTACTTACTGACTTGTTCTGCTAAACTATTTATATATGGTTTATCTCCCCATAAGATTGGTAGGTTCCTTGAGAATTCTTTTAATCACATACCACAGTATTTTACACACTAGAGTTTTAGTAGATATTTATTGAATAAGTAGATGAAGATTCATATCAAAAATACTCTCTCCCTGCATGCATTGACTAGTCCATTCCGGAAATGACTGAAAACTAGAACTAATTGCTATAGTAAACAGGATGATTTCTATATGAAAATATTTTGTGATGGTATATTATGTTCACATATATTTGCTTACAGTTTCACTACTTTTATCATTTTAAAAATAAACTACCTGGTAAGATTTCAAACTGTCCAAGAAGCTGTGGGGAAACCATCATTTAATTTTAATAATACAGTAACTTGGTGGCAAAATGGTTGGAAAGTAAGACTTATGTCAATTAGTTAAATAAAAGTACAGCAATTGGAGAAGAGAAAGCTGAAAGGCAGTTTAATGATCATCCAATGTTTTAAAAGATAAGGCGGAAAGGACCTAAAAGGGCCTCTAGGCCTGCATGTTCATTTTGCTGAAGACAGACGACTTTCCTGTTTACAGTTTAGCAGCGCCCAGTATACAATCCTCCCACCCCTAGGCCTGGGCGTGGCCCTCTCCAAGGTGCTGCCATCTCAGGGGAAGTTTTTCTTCAAGTTTGTACAGAAGGAAACCAGCCAACATTTAATCCACCTTCCTAGGCTACCCTTGAAAACACAAACAACCTTTGCCTGTTTAATGGCTTGGCTTTAAGTTCCTTTTCAAAGAAAAGCTGCATTCTGTGCAAGTCTGACCTCCCCACAGATAATAAAGGAAAAAATGAAAAAAACTAGCACTTTCGATAGCATCTTTGGCTTGACTCCTTACCCCACTGCTCGTTACTGACAATAACTATTATTTCTTTTACTGAATAATATTTATGTGACTGGGGGGCAGGAGTGTGGTGAGTTAGTTACATAGACCACCTTTGTTGTTCTGCCTGAGCAAATGCCAACTCCAGTCTGCTAATCTGTGGACTTCTTCAGGGAGTGATTCTGATGGAATCATCACTTTTACTTCTGAAGTGTATAGTGAATTCAGGTGAGCTGCCAGATAACTAACAGAACAGCCAGACCACCTGGGGTCTGCTGCATTCTTCACCTGCCTGGGAGAAGTGGAAAAGGTCAGTAAAGTTTGTTCTATCTGAAAACTCAAGGCAAATTGAGGGCAAAGTAGCTGATCCTCCCTTTGTGAGGGAATGCGTGTCACAGTCAGCCAGAGTGAGATGCTGCTGTTCCATCTATAGCCAAAGAAATGCCCTTAAAGATGAAAGATTTGATCCCCACAGACATGTGAACAGCAGACATGAATCACTGTACCGGATTCCATTACTTCTACCATTTGAAACCAGGGGAAGGAGTCAGTGTCCAGAACCAGAAAGGGCTACTTGTCTTAAGGAGAGAATGAGTCTGGAGCGGTGGTTCTGGCTGTACATTTGACTCACCCGGAGAGTTAAAAAACACAGATGCCTGGTTCCCACCCCACACATTCTGATTTAATTGGTCTGAAAGTAGCCCGGGCCTTAGGCCAGGCTTGAGCTAATCACAGGTTTAGATGCTGACATATTTGAGGATCAGTGATGCTTTGTGTCTGCTGACTAACGAAAGCAATAGTCCATCCCAGACATTTTCTAAAAGTGGTTCTAGGGTCAACCAGAAGCATTTCCTAGAATACAGATTCTCAGGCCCCGCCCCAGAGATACTGAATCAGAATTTCTGGGTTTGGAGATCAACATTCTGTATTTTAGTAAACCTGCCAGGTCATTCTGCTCCACACCAGAATTTGAGAGCCACTTATTTAAGTCCAGACCTTGCTACGCAAAGTGTGGTCCACAGACTGGCAGCATCTGTATCCCCTGGAGCCTGTTAGAAGTACCGCAGAGCTACTAAATCAGAATCTGTGTTTAACAATATTCCCAGGTATCTATGTGCATTAAAGTTTGAGAAGCACTGGTCGAAGAAACAGTGACCAGTTGATGTTCTCACTGGACTTTAGTGGCATCTTTCAGAGCATTCAGGTAAGAGGACAAGAGCACAGCCAGAGTTAAGAAGAAAAGCTGAGACATCGCATTTTCATACTTCTGCCGGAGGAGCTTACATGGAATCTGTCACATAGGCAGGGCTTTGACTCAGAGAAACACTGGTAGTAGGTATAGTGGATGTGGTAGTAATAAGAGCAGCTACTGTTTATCAAATAGTTACTTTGTGTTTTATAGGGATAATTACATGTAATCCCTGTAGAAAACCAGAGATAGACTATTCATCCATCTATTCATTCATTCAACGATATTGTATTATCTAAGCTTGTATGTCAAGTGCGGTTGTAGACATGTATCCTTGTACTAGAGGGATGTAGCTGGCGCTACCATTATGAAGCTTAAGTCCAGATCAAACAAGCAGTAATAAATACTCTGATGTATAATAAAGTCATAGATAAATCTAAGTGCTATGGAGAAAGTAAAGCAGGATAAGGGAAGGGGATAAGTGTGACAAGTGCTATTTGAGATAGGGTGGCGAAAGAAGAAAACCTCTCTGAGCAGGTGACACTTGAGCCAAGACATGGATGAAGCAAAGGCATGAGCCATACAGCTTTTTGAGGGAAGGACATCAAGGAGGACGCAGGAGATAAAGAGGACACAGAGAGGGAGGAAGACAGTGGTTAGAGATAAGTTTTGAAGATAGCTCTAGGCCAGGTCATCAATTGTCTCATAAGCCACGGTAGATCTTTACACACAAGGAAACCGAGCAGGGCTCCTCAAACTTTAAGGTGACCATGAATTGCCTGGGACTTAATGAAACTATTGTGGTTAGTGAGTCTGGGGTGAAACCGGAGTCTCTGTCTGTGTTTGAGACGAGCACCCCATAGATGCTTATGCTTGTAGTCTGGGGGCCACATTTAGAGTAAGCAAAAGGGTGTGTGGTTGAGAACCTAACGCGACCCGCCCAATGTCACAGAGCTGGTAAGTCTCAGAGGCAAGAAATGAATCTCAGATGCCTGACTCCAAAGTCCCTGCTGTCCATCCGTTCTCTACCACATGACCTCTGGCCTGCTTCACCTGTAACTGCCTATGTGCAGGAAATTGAAAAGGCCCGCCCGAGAAAGGTCCTTGCGTGCAATCTGTTTATAGAAGAGGTATTTATCCCTTCTTATTTCGAAGGAGAAATAACAAGGGAAATTGAATGCTTGAGTAACTACTGATACTTTGTGCTGTCTCTTGTGACATATTTAAAAGATGTACGATATCCCGGGTATCGTAGAGACAAATGGTGTGGTTGGTGACCATCTTCGTGTAATATGTAAATTAAAAACACCAAAATACCCATGAGCCTTGAAGAGCCTTGAATTAAAAACACCAAAATACCCATGAGCCTAATGCAGTAACTGACTTGAGGAAGCCAGTTATTCTCCAGGCCCTGCCGCCTGCACCATCTGGCCTGACCTCCCCACAAGCTCCTGCGCTGGCCCATTTGCACACTTATATTTGGTTCTTTTCACCTGGGAGATACGTGGCACTCCCAGGTGTGGATGGGCTCTGTCTGGGGTGTCAGAGATACATGGAGCAGGTTGCATGTTCAAAGCAATCAGGCTTCAGTCAAAAAAAAAAAAAAAAGATGAGGGAGTGTGGAGTTGGAATATTTAGCTCTAGGATTCCTTCCATGAAACCAACCATAACTTCTAGTATTACGGAGATGTTCAAAGGAAAAGATGGCACCTTGCTTTCCTTGTCACTTAATATTCACAGGGTCTTCCTTGCACCTGCTGGGGGTGGGGGTTGGAACGCGGGATGAAGAAGTGGGAGATGTTCTGTGTATGTATTGTATATGCCATTGCCTTGATGAATGACATGGTTTGGTTTGTTTTCCTCCCCTTTTGTTAATTATCTGTGTTCTTTTTCCTTTGTGCTGCACGATTAGGACCCTGCAGTGGGACACAGACCCCTCAGTGCTCCAGCTGCAGTCAGACTCAGAACTTGGGTATATGTCAGCTCTTTTGTTACTCCTTTTATTATTTCTTTGCTACAGTTGTGTTGGAATGCTGGAGCTGTTGTTGCTCTTGTTTTTCCCCCTTTTGTTGAGCTTCCAGTTTGATAAGTTTATTTCCTTCTGTTAGCTTTCCTTACAAAGTTAAGCTTTGAAGAAAGTCTCTCTTTGTGGAAAACACCACAAAAAGATGGCTTTTGGTCTCCCCTTCTTAATTTCTATGATTGCAAAACAACACTCTCCCAAAACAAAAAATACAAACACGTGCCCTCACCTCTGCTTCAAGGTGGGGCACACAAGTTCTGCAATGGGAGATACGATGGACTTTATGCTAACTGTCTGTCCCTTTTACTAATAAGTTGCCTTAGGTTAATTTTTGTCTAAAATCAGTATTAAAATGTGTGTGTTGTTGGTTCCTTTCCTTTTCACTTTTTTGGGGACTCTCAATTTGAATTGAGCTTGAACATATAAATATTTCTGTTAAAGAAAAAGCAAATTTATTGACTCCCTCAGTGTTAAGAAATCTCAAATACTTAATGATGGGTAATGTCTCCTACATCCTAAAGACTGTTTTGGTGGGGCAGAGGGGTTCACATGGAAATGTATTGACACAGTTAAAAGATAGCTTCAGAACTGAAAATGTCATATATATGTACAATGGACTATTATTCCGCTATAAAAAGAATGAAATCCTACCATTTGTGATGACATAGATGGACCTAAAGTGCATTACGCTAAGTGAAATAAGTCAGACAGAAAAAGATAGAACCATATGGTTTCACTTACATGTGGAATTTAAAAATCAAGAAACAAAACAAAACAAAAAAACAAAACCAAGCTCATGGATAGAGAACACTTTGGTGGTTGCTTGAGGTGGGGTGTTGGGGCTGGGCAAAAATGGGGTTCTAAAGGTACAAATTTCCAGTTATAAATTTAGTAAGTCATGGGGACATAATGTACAGCATGACTATAATTAATAATACTGTATTGCATGTTGAAAGTAGCTAGGAGAGTGGATCTTGACAGTTCCTATCACAAGAAAAAGATTTGTAACTCCATAGTGATGGATGTTAACAGGATCCATCACTATGGATGTTGCAGTGATCATTTTGCAATATATACAAATATTGAATCATTACGTTGCATACCTGCAACTAATACAATGTTATGTCAATTATACCTCAATAAAAAATGTCATCCACAAAGAATCAAACACGCATCCACATTCTAGAAACCTGATTAATTTCTCTTATAGGATTGGAGTTGGCTGTGGTCACACATGGGAAATTTCCAGTGGGGTGCTTGTGCCAGCTTCTGGTCAAGCTAAGGAGAGCGGACTGTATGCCTCTCTTCCTCACTTTGCATTCAGTGAAATCAGATTGAAATCTGCCATGGTGAGAATATTTACACCACAAAAATTGGCAAATGCTACAAACCAAGGCTTGCTTCCTTTCCCGAAGTCGGTTATTAAACACTTACCACCGTGCTACTGGGTAACGTAATATACCGTAATAGCAAATCTTATGAAACTAGTTTATGAAACTATTAAAAGTATTTCATGAAACTATTATTTTTTTCCTTTCTAAATATAACCCAATGAATCCCAAAATGGGTATGAATGTATGTATGTATGTATTTATTTATTTATTTAGAATTCCTGGGCATGTATCTCTGGGTTTATATCAATGTCAGTGCCTACTGTAGGTATGCCAGGAGGTTGAAGAGCTCTTTGCATGTTACGGTCAAAGCCATCTGTCCGTGTCCCTTTGTATATGCAAAAGTTCTTGGCAGACTCACTATAATGCTAAAGTAAGGAAATATCCTAACTGGCAATACTATTTCTTTTAAACTTGACTGAATTCTTGGTTATTTAGGTTGGTGCAAAAATAATTGCGGTTTTTGCAATTTTTTAACCTTTTAAACTGCATTTACATTTGCACCAACCATGTTTCCCTGAAAATAAGATGTAGCTGGACCATCATCTCTAATGCGTCTTTTGGAGCAAAAATTAATATAACACCCAGTCTTATTTTAATATAATGTAAGACTGAGTCTAATATAATATAATATAATATAATATAATATAATATAATATAATATAATATAATATCAGACCGGGTCTTATATTAATTTTTGCCCCAAAAGACGCATTAGAGCTGATAGTCCAGCTACATCTTATTTTCGGGGAAATACAGTAGTTATATAATTCATTGTACATTATATTGCTATCTGTATTATTATTTAAATAATCAAGAAATATGACTTGAGTCAAGCAGGGAAACAGTGCATACATGGTATGTCACGGTTCAGGGGAACTTCGGAGTGCAGTTCCTCAATATGTCATTGTGCTTAAGAAAACGAGGATGAAACTGGCAGAGAGTCTACCTGATGCACTTGAATGAACAGATTTTTTAGACAGATTGTGGCATTGCTGCATTACACTTGCTGCTGTGGAACAGTTAGGAATTTTCCCATTTTATCTGTTTTCCAAGCAAACACTCAGTTGCCTATGCAGATTAAAACTTGTGACTCAGGGCAGCTCGTTAGCTCCGTTGGTTAGAGTGCGGCGCTCTTAACAACAAAGTTGCCAGTCCGATCCCCACATGGGCCACTGTGAGCTGCGCCCTCCACAACTAGATTGAAATAACTACTTGACTTGGAGCTGATGGGTCCTGGAAAAACACACTTAAATAAATAAAAAAGTTTTAAAAAATACCAAAAACTTGTGACTCATTCAAGGGAGGTGGCACATGTGTGGCTCCCACCTTGCCTGCCATGTTTTACTTTGGAGTGGACCCAGTGACTCAGAGAGAGAGAGAGAGATGAGATGTGAGACTTTTTGTTCGCTGGGTAGTTTACTTTAGAGAATTTGGAAGGAACATTCAGATAATATTTGAGAGAGGAGATTATTTTAGCCATATTACAATTGCAAATATTGATTTAATGAGAAGTTTCCCTCTTCTGATCTTTCTTATGTGCAGAGCACTCTTTCTTATATATAATTTTATGAAATATACCTCAGGCAACAAGATTTTTCTAGAGACAATATTATTTCCTCCTTTTAACCCTTGCCGTGGGATTGGCCATAGCCCATAGCTTGCTCTGTCACTTGATTTTAAAAAAACAGCTTTATTGAAGTATAATTGACATTAAAAAGAAAAAAAAAACTGCACACATTGAAAGTGCTCCAATTGGTAAGTTTTAACATGTACACCCAACCGTGAAACTATCACCACTATCAAGATAATGAATGTATTCATTATCCCCAGAAGTTTCCATGCCCCTTTATAATCCTCATTCCTGCTTCTCCGCATCCCCCCAAACAACTGATCTGCTTTGTGTCATCAGACATTCCATTTCCTCGAATGTCATAGAAATGAAATCATGCAGTAGGTACTCGCCGACTGACTTCTTTCGGTCAGAATAATTATTTCAAGATTCATTGTATGTCAGCAGGTCGTTCCTTTTTTATTTCTGAGTGGCACTCCTATGCATAGATATACCACAGTTTATGTATGAACTTTTTGATGTATGTTTGGGTTGTTTCCAGTTTTTGCCCATTACAAGTAAAACTGAAATGAGCATTCATGTACGAATCTTTTTATGGTCATATGCTGTCATTTCTTTTGGGGAAATACTGCCAAGTAGAATGGCTGAATCGTATAGTGGATGTACATTTAACTGAAGACCCTGTCAAACTATTTCAAAGTGGTTTTACCATTATATATTTTCACTAGCAGTGTATGAAAGCCTCAGTTCCTCCATATTCTTGATTCTTGAATATTTAGTTCTGACTCTTAAGACAAATTATTATTTTTTTACCATTATTAAGGGAGGACAGTCGTTTTCTTCATTATGATTTTAATTTGCATTTCCCTAGCTAGCGTCTAATGATGTTGAATATCTCCTTATGTGTTCATTTACCATTTGAATATCTTCTCTGATGAAATGTCTGTTTAAATCTTTCTTTGGCCCTTATTTTTCAATTGGGTTGTTTGTTTTATCATTATTGTTAGAGTTTTTGAGAGTTCTTTATATATTTGGGATACAATCCTTTATCTGATATATAATTTGTAAATATTTTCTGCCAGCCTGTGACTTGTCTTTTTCATTCTCTTAACAGTGTCTTTAAGACACATTTCACTTTTGACAAATTCCAATTTACAAATTTGTTGTTTAATGGATCGTGCTTTTGTTGACATAATTTCCATTTTCAATGTTTCTTTAAATATGTGGTAGGATACAGTTCACCTGTGAAACCATTTGGATTTGGAATTTTATTATGAGGAAGGTTTAAAAATACAAATTCAATAACTTTATTAGTAGTGGAGCTATTGTGGTTATCTACATTTTTCTTAGTGAGCTTTGGTAATTTGTGTCTTTCAAGTAATATGTCCATTTCATATACATTGGCAAATTTATTGGCCTCAAATTATGTATATAATCCCTTACCATCTTTTTACTATCTGCAGAATCTTTAGATATAATCACTTTTCTCATTCCTGACACTGGTAAATTTTGTCTTCTGTCTTTTTCTTGCTATGAGTATGGCTAGAGGTTTATCAATTTTACTGTTCTTCTCAAAAACCAGCATTTGTTTTTTATTTTTTATTTTTCTCTATTGTTCTATTTCATTGATTTCTACTCTGATCTTAATTAGTTCTTTTCTTCTGCTTACTTTGTGTTTAATTTGCTTTTCTTTTTTTAGTTTCTTAAAGTGCAAGCAAAGCTCATTGATTTGAGACCTTTCTTCATTTCTAATATATGTGTGTAATGCTATAAAATTTCTTTTAAGTACTTCTTAGTAGCTTAGTAGCTTTGATATTTTGTCATTTTCATTCAGTTCAACATACTTCCTAATTTCCCTTTTTATTTTATGTTTAACTTTATCTTTTATCTTTATTTTAAGTAATTTGGAAGTGTGTTATTTAGTTTCCAAATATTTGGGGATTTTTCAGAGACCTTTCTGTTAATGATTTCTAATGTAATTCTATTGTGGTTAAAGAACATACTTTGTGTTATTTGTATCCTGTTAAATTTCTTGAGGCGTATTTTATGGTCCATAGTATGATCTGTCTTAGTGACTGTCCTGTGTGCCCTTGAAAAGGATGTATATTTTGCTGTTGTTGGGTGAGATGTTCTACAAATGTCAGTTAGATCAAGATGGTTGATTATGTTGTTCAAATATTCTATATTCTTTATTGATTTTCTCTCTTTCAGTTTTATCAGTGATTGGGAGAAAGGTGTTGAAGTTTCCAAATGTAATTTTGGTTTTTCTATTTATTTTTGCAGTTCGGTCGGTTTTTGCTTCACGTGTTTTAAAATTTTGTTGTTAGCTACATAAATGTTTACGATTCTTACGTCTCTCTTGATGAATTGATTCCTTTATGATTATGAAATGACCTTCTTTATCCTTGGCACTATATTTTGCTCTGAGGTCTCCTTTGTCTGATGTGAACATAGCCACTCCAGCTTTCTTTTGATTGGTGCTGGCAAAATATATGTTTTTTCTATCCTATTACTTTTGAACCTTTTTGTCTCTTTCTATTTAAAGTGCATTTCTTGGAGGCAGCATATAATTGGATCCTTTAACGTTTTCAAAAACAAAGACATAATAAAGACTTTTAAGACATGAAAAGATCTTCACTATAAGAAACACTGAAGGATACCCACTAGGCAGAAATCTTTTTTCTTTCAGCACTTTAAAAATGTTGCTTTATTGTCTTCACACTTGCATTGTTTTTGACCAGAAATATGCTGTCATACTCATCTTTGTTCCTCTCTGTATGTAGCATCTTTGTTTTTGTTGTGTATGTGTGTGTGTGTGTGTGTGTGACTTTTACAATGTTCACTTTTCCACTAATTTTTAGCAACTTGATTACAATGTGCCTTGGTGTACTCTTCTTCATACTTCCTGTGCTTGGGATTTATTGAGATTCTTGGATCATTAGGTTTATAGTTTTCAACAAATTTGGAAAATTTTGACATTATTTTTTCAAGTATTTTTTTCTGTCTTCCCTTCTCTGGGGACTAGAATCACATGTATATTTAGGCAATTGGCTCCACATGTTTCTTTTTCTTTTCTGTGTCTTATTTTGGATAGTTTTTAGTGTATGTTTTGTATTCACTAATCTTTTGTTTTGTAAGTTCTAATATTCCTTGAAGTCTACCCAGTGAATTTTTAATTTCATACATTTTAATTTTTATCTGTAGAAGTCCAGTTAGGATCTTTTTAATGTCTTCCATATTTCTACTTAATTTTTTGAACACATGAAATACTGTTTTAATAACATAATATTCTTGCTTGCTCGCCTATCATCTGTATTTGTTCTGGCTCATTTCAATTGATTGACTTATCTCTTCATTGTAGTCATGTTTTCCTGCTACTTTGCATGCCTGCTAATTTTTGATTAATGTCAGATATTGTGAATATTACTTTTTTAGGTGTTGGATATATTTGAATTCCTATAAATCTTCTTGATACTTGTGAAATACACTTACTTCACTTAACAGTTTGATCCTGTCAAGTCTTCTTTTAAGATTTATTAGTTGGGACTGGAGGACTGCACGGTCTGGGGCTAATTAATTCCTACTACCAAGACAAGACCCTTTTGTGTGTTCTACACAATGCTCCATAAAGCTTGAGGTTTTCCAGCCTGGCTGGTGGGAATAATAATCCTGTTCCTGTGTGAGTGCCCGGGACTGTTACCTCCCATTCCTTCGGTAATTCTTCCCTCGGCCTAAGGTAGTTTCCTTACACACACACACTGAGCAGTGGTACTAAGCTACATCCTCAAGGGCAACTCAGTGAAGATCTTCTGAGTTTGCTTTTTGTGCAGTTTTCTTCTGTCTGTTATTTTGTCCTGTGAATTTTAGCTGCCTATTCTCTCTGGACTCTCAGCTCTGTCTCCTCAACTTACGGAGGTTGCTGGATTGCACCTGGGTTTCTTCCTTGCACCATGTCCTGGAAGCTCTCTTAATGCAGAAGCTGGAGAAGTTGTGGGGCTTATCTTTCGTTTCTCCTCTCTCACGTTATCACACCGTCCTTTATTGCCTGGCCTCTAGTGGCTTGCAAACTGCTGTTTCATTCAAACTGCTATCCATTTTATTGTTGTTGTTGTTTTAGGCAAAGGGTAAATCTGGTCTCTATTATTCCACCTTGACCAGAGCACAAATGCTGTGCCACTTCATTCTAGTCTGTATGTTAACTATATTATCAGCAAAGCAAATGGCAACATAGAGAAATAAGGATTACGTGGCATTCAGATTTAAAAAGTGGCTTCAAGAAAATTATAAATAAGAAAATAAGTGCAACTCAGCCTTGTTTTTGTGTTTTTTGTTTTTAACCAGGCAACTACTTATGAAAGTACCCAAAACACTTTACTTTCTTAGGCTATTATAATAAAATGAGTGAATTGAAGATGGTAGAAGTAAAAAATGAAATAATAGGATAAACAGAGTAAGTTAAAACATCTCAGGATCGAAAAAGTCTGTATAGGCAGGGGAGTGAATAAATGTCATTGAAATTTTGGGTTGCAGTGGGCATGTTTGAAGAATTATATTTTAAATGTTTTTTGTTGTCTTATGAAAGGAATATAAGTGCAAATGCCACCATGAGATTGTCAGTCTTTAGGGAGATGTGCTGAGTCAGCATAAAGGGGTGGGGCTGGAAGGGAAGCAAAAATTCTCCATGATGAGTAGATAGCAGGGAGAAATGTGGGTATTTTGTGGCCCATCATTCCAAATTCTTAAACCCAATGACATAAGAATATTTAGTGGCTTCTCATTTCATTGAAGCCTCCTAATTATATTGTCTCTGTGTCTTAGTATATTAAACTCTTAGTAGGGTTTTTGAAATATTTGGAATCCAAGAGCAAATGAAGGAAAACTGAGGCCGTGAGCAAGGACTTAGCTACTCCTACCCTGAAGGAGGAACTTAGAGATTCCTTCAGGCCTTGAGAGATATTGTTAGAAGGTGGGGACCTCTTTCTTCTCTCAGTCTTCTTCGGCTGAAAGAGAGGGTGAGTATTGCTCTTGAATCCACCAGGCTCCATCCTAACTGCTGTGGTGAAATAAACGATCACTCTGTCAATAATAGAAGTTAAACCAACTTTACAAAGGCACCAGCAAAACATATGTGCTTCAAGATGGTGATACGTGTTTGAGAAATCTAGCCAGGCAGTTCTAGAGGTCTCTTCATGTTTTAAAGCTATTTCCATTTGCCTAACAGAACAGTAATAACCTCATTATTATAGCCTTTGATGAAGTAAGCCTTTTGGCTTATTCTCCAAGTTTTGTCAAATGTTCTTATGCATTATATTTAGATCTCTGGTTTGAATGAATTTATAAGATTTCCCATATGACAATGTCCGTATTTTGTTGAGAATAATGTGACTTGTATTCTTGAGCAAACTGACAATCTATGACTGTTCAGTAACATCCCATCACACTTTCTACAGAAATTAATATGTGGAACAGCATCTTGTAACGTGTGTGTGTGTGTGTGTGTGTGTGTGTGTGTGTGTGTCAAAAAGTAATGGTAAAATGCATTGCAGAATCTATAAATATAGCATAAATTCGGACCCATGAAAAACTTCAATAAATTGGTTTTAACAGATCCGGTAAAAATTTTGTCACAAGACTGGGAGGAAGCACTTTGCCCACCTCTTAAAATATGTATGTATTCAATCCCCAAACATTTCTTGAGAAGCTGCTATCAGCCAGTCTTTGTTATCTGCCCTCAATAATCTTAAGAAAGCAATTATGGAATATTTTCTGTTCCACTAGCACCTGGATTTTCAAAACAACAATAGTCCTGTTTTTTTAATTCCCTTTCAGAAAACTGAATATGGCCAGTTGGTAAGGATGTATGCTTGTAATTTGTATTCAGTGTCTTAAAAAAATTCTATAATTTTATAGCTTTATCTTACAACTCCTATGGGAAATTGTTAATAAATATCAAATCAGAAAAAGCCCATCCCTATAAAATTTTTATCATTGTTATTTGTACGTAATATTGGAGAAAACACACTTCTGTACCTTGTATCCTTATCATTCTGAACTTTTAATTTCCTTTGTAAAGTGAGCACTTGATAGTAGAACCTTCACCAATGTTGTCAAGCTCTATTATCACCAGGACTTTTGATTCATCGCTCTTCCCAGAAATTTGCAAGATTTACTTGTGTTATAAAATTCAAAGCTAACCGTTTGGCTGTGCTTGTTGAACCAGACTTGACATTTGCTTCTGTTCAGGAAAAATGCTTTAGCTGCCAAACTAATATCTCTGCACAGTAAGAAGCAAATATCATGGACGCGAAATAAATACTTCCTTAAATGATTTTTTTAAAATGTGAACATAGAAAATGGAAACTCATGCTTCTTGAGGTAATCAGAAAAGGTCAGCGATCAAGCTGTGTCTCAGTCCTTGGAGGAAAACACCCACTCTGAAAACAGATGATGACTCAAGTGTGGCAAAGGGGCTGCCATGCCAGGCTCACTTTCTCTGTGTGATGCCTCATGTCACTTTTCCTCTGTGTGGTGTCCCATTCCCAACTCTAGGAATCAATGCTTGCGATGTCACACCTTGACACCTAATTATACTAGTGTATGGTGTGTGAAAAACAAATTAACCTTTTATCACTTGTTTAAACCTCTTTCATGTTACATGAGTTTCTATGCCCTTAGCTCTCTATATGCTCTTTTTCTATCCATGCGGCATTATCTCTTGTGACTCTCAGTGGGTGGCTCCCAGGGCCACATTTTCTGTTTTCATTTCTTTTTGGAGATTTGGTCTTATGGTTCATACAATTGGAAAACCTCTCACCACAAAGTCATCCACTGAGGTACTCATGTTTACCCCAGAGGAGATCTTTCTCTGGATTCCCCTATTGTCTTGCAGCTACATCACTAACTTTTCTTCCCATAAAGCACGAAACCCTGAAATTATCCCCGATCTATTTCTTTTCTACCCTTCACCCTCCATACCACGTAAACTGCCCAGGTCTACCCTTAATTCTTGTCTAGAGTCACGAAACTCGAGCATTTCCTTTCTATTTCCAGTGCCGTCACTAAGGAGTACTTTCTCATCATCCTGGACAAAGTTTCCGTATTGGTTAGACCGTTGGTCACAAATCCAGCACTCATTTATCTGGCTGCCCCCTTTGAATTAATGTTTTGCCTGGATTCTCTGCTTAGTTACTGAACCCACCCACCCTTTGCTGGTAGATCCTTTCTCAAGTCCCCCTTTTCTCCACACTCAGTTTCAAGGGCCCCCACGTAGCCTCTGGGTGCCCATTTGTCAAAGACGGAGATTTTTACTCCATTCTTCCCATAGTTGCCATTCTAATACGTTTTAAATGTCTCTTTGAAGCTGTCAGTTTCTTACTTAGTACCGTTTAGTAATTCCTCATTATCTGCAGCATAAAGTCCAAGTTCTTTAGCCTAAGATTTAAAGCTCTCCGGTCATCTATCCTTAGTGTACCTCTCTAAATTTATCTCCCACTGCTCCTCAACTTAAAACTTCTATTCTGAAAAACTGGTCTGTCAAGCCTACCTGTGAACTCAGGCTATAGATCCCTGCATATACGGGGCCACCTCCCTGGAACGGCCTCCTCATTCCTTTCCACCTGACTGGATGCTGCCTGTTCTTCAAGACTCACATCAAGCCTCTGTTCTCTGTGAAACTTGCTTTGTTTCCCCAAACACATAATAATCTACCCATTATACTCTCCTGTCCCACTTACTATGTGAGTGCTCATCTTGGCTCTTTTTATTTGCTACCTTTCATTCTCATTTGCCTTTTAATGTACATGTTCGATCTCCTCCTTCCTCCAGTGTTGTAAGGATCGGCCATATTGCCATGCTTCAAAAATTGTTTGTGGCCGATGATAATGATGTTGGTTGATGTAGTGCCTTTGCCAGTTGTCAAGGACACGGTAGGTACCCACATAAGATTTCTGGAAAGGGAAGAAAATGGCACCATTATCACTCTTGCTGTCTTAGGGGGCTCTTCTTTGAGAAATCTCAAGGAATTTACCAGCAGCACTAGGAAAAAAAATCTCTGGCAGCACCACTAATGTATCTTGAGGATGGAATACTCACATGCAAATAAGCAGGAATAAAACACAGCAGGATTGAATCTGGGCCCAGTGCAGACATTCTTTTATTCCTTGGCTTTGGCCTACTTTGGCATCTGGCCAAATAACTCCTTGTCTCAGAACACATCTGTTCTTGGTTTTATCTGCTTGACGTCCAGGTCCCTTCTCTACTCTAGAGACTGCTCCTTATTAAGTGAACCCTTTGGATTTCTGGGTGTCTGAGGGCCGCACACTGGTTTCTGACCCAAGCTCCTGAATTTGCTGCCTTATTTATCTACACCCCTCTCCTACTGCCAGGTCTAACCAATGTATTTTGGTTGTAATTTGCAGTCATTGCTCAGAAACTGCTATTTAAAGACCATATTGAGAGTCTTTTGTGATTCACAGCTTCTAAATTTGAAGAATTTCTGAGGTTCCTGAATTATATTTTTATTTGGCTTTTCTGTGTTTTCACACAGAGTCTTGCCCTGTGACGTTAAAAAAAAAAAATCCTACTAATGTCAGGCTCGGTCTATCTTGCATCTTTACCTCCCACTATCGGTCATGGCTCAGTAAATGAATCATCCACTCTGATGTGAGTGTATCTCGGAGAATTAGCTGATGGCATCTGTGACAGTCTCATGGCAGCCACCTTGCTTAAAGCTTTGCTGTCTGGAGCCAGTTCTCCAATATTGTTGGATTGCTTGATGAGGGTAATAGAGATAACACAGCAGTATTTATCCAGTTGTCTTCACTTATCTTGAATATGAAATGCAGGAACATCAAGTTTGCTGTATATAATTCCTGTGGTCTAAAATTAGAGCATCAGAATATGTTGCATTGTGTCTAACTGATTTAGGAAGAATTTGATGATGCTTATGCCAGTGGTGGAAGACATGCTCAGGTTCTTTGAAAGCTTTCATGAGAAAGCTTTGGGAAGCTTTCAGGTGATGAGGCCCCTCCTCTTGTATCCATTCTCCCACAGTCAGATTTCGCTACTGGTTTGGGCCAGTGGGCATCAATGAGGATCGATATTCATGGCAAAAGCCGTTTTTAGCTCCCCTGCTCAGTCTTGCCTCTGAATATTAAGAAAAATTAAGCATGGGGCAACTGGATAGCCACATGCAAAAGAATGAAGATTTAAAAAAAAAAAAAAATAGATCAAAGACCTAAATGTCAGAGTTAAAACTATAAAACTCTTAGGAGAAAACATAGGTATAAATCTTCATGACCTTGGATTGGGCAGTGGTTTCTCAGATATGACAGCAAAAGCATAAACAGCTAATGAAAACATAGATAAATTGACTTCATTAAAATGTAAAACTTCAATACTTCAAAAAACACCACCAAAAAAGTGAAAAGGTAACCCACAGGGGGAGAAAATATCTGCAAATCATATATCTGATAAGGATCTAGTACCCATAATATATAAAAATCTTTTACAACTCAATAATAAAAAGGCAAACAGCCCAATTTAAAAATTGGCAAAGGTTTTGAATAGACGTTTCTCCAAAGAAGATAAACAAATGGCAAATAAGCACTTGAAAAGATGCACAACATCATTAGTTATCAGGGAAAGGCAATTCAAAATCACAGTGGGATACCACTTCCACTCACTAGGATGGCTATAATGAAAAAGATAGGTAATAATAAGGGTTGAAAAGGATGTGGAGAAATTGGAATCCTTGTACACTGCTAGTAAGAATGTAAAATAGAACAGCCACTGTGGAAAACAGTTTGGCAGTTTCTCAAAAAGTTAAGCATAGAATTACTATATAACCTAGCAATTCCACATATATATATATATATATATATATATATACACACACACATATATGTGTGTGTGTGAATATATATGTATATATACATATATATATTCAAAGGGAATTGAAATTATACGTCCCACAAAAACTTGTACACAAATGTTCATAGCAACATTATTCATAGCAGACAAAAGTGGAAATGACCCAAAAGTCTACTAGCTGATGAATGAATTGAAAGTAATGTGGTATATCCATGCAGTGGAATATTATTCATCAATAAAAAAGGAATGACATTTTGATACATGCTATAATATGGATGAACCTTTAAAACATCAAGCTAAGTGACAGAAGTGAGACCCAAAAGGCCATATATTATTCCATATACAGGAAAGTAGGCAGTAGATCAGTGGTTGCCAGGGGCTCTTTGGGAGATAACAAGAAGTTTGTATAATTAGGCAGTGGCAAGTTTACACAACTTTGTCATTATACTAAAAAACACTAAATCTTATACTTTAAAGGGTGGGGGGGATTATAGTATGTAAATTTTATGTCAATAAAAAAATGAAGGCAGCTTTGATCTTAAGTCTCTGCTTTCCCTTGCCATCCATAACGAACCCCCCATGTCCGTGTCAGGTCAAAATTATTTTCCCATTTAAATGCATCACCTTTATTCTTAAAGGCAACTAGATCATAGTTTCTTTGAAAACTAATGGGCTTTCTTTTAGCACGAAACAGTGACTCTGTATTTTCAGGTGCAGGTGCAATGACCTCAGAAGCTGAAGTTCTGTAGTTCATGACTTTGAAAGGAATGGAGGTCTTTTTTAAAAATAAGGACAAAGTCAGAGAGTCCCGCTTTGAATTTCCTTAATCTTTGAAATAGGAAAAGAGCCACACACTGTATGTTTATTAGAATTCCAATGGCAATGTACGTGTTTCTCATGCTGTTAACGATAGGACAGAATTTTTGTATTTGGGAGTAAGTCTGCATAACCCTGTCTTCAACTTTGGTAGACTTCATAGACCATGCTTAAGTTACCCTTTGGGCTTCATCTTCTTTGGATAATGAAACTCTATAAGTAGCTAGCAAAGTCATGCTAACATTAGTTTAGGTGGATACATAAAAAGACATCTCAAGTGAACCAGAAACAGAAAGGAGAATAGGGATAGTGATTCGTGCAAGGGGTTATTCTTCTTGGGATTCATTATGTCCAACCAAGAACAATGGATGGACAAACTTGGGTAGATTGGACCATGCTAGTGGTGGGCTGGAAATCTTTACACCGTTAAGCACTGGCAAGTAACCTTCTCAAACTTCAAATAGCTTCTATTTTATTCATTATCGAGACCTGACTTCTCTTTACGAAGAAACATTTCAACTTGGTGCAGTATGGCTTTGCTCAGCCAACTAGCTCAGCCAAGTTGATAGAACCAAGTGGAGAGGAAGCTTCCAGGACTTTCAGTGGGAAGTCCAACCTTATCCCTGGGGAGATATGGGCCCCATGTCGTGGAGGACCATGCCACGTTGGCTTGTGAAGGATCATGACTCCATTGCCCAGTGTCTCTGGCATCCTCTGGCTGAGGTTTTAGTTTTAGATCTAGGACAGACTCCCGTGCCAGTGCCTTAACATTTTGTACGCTGCACACTCCCTTGTTTGACACTCATCCTCTCACCCTCTCACTCATCTTTGCTCCGTCTTTGTGCCTGGCCCATCTGATTGTGCTTTATCAGCTTGGTCCAGAGTCCTCCTCCCTATTCAGTGTACCTAAGGCTTCATCCTCCAGGATTTGGCAGCAGGATGGGTAGGTCCAAGTGAACCTATAAACAATGAAGTCTCTATCTCTACACTCTAGTATTTCTAGAGAAGTGGTACTCAGCTTGTAATGAGCATCAGAATCACAGAGTGGGATCGGGGTGGTTAATGAAAACATAGATTGCTGGACCCTACCCCCAGAGTTTCTGGTTCAGGTGGTTTGAGGTGTGGCCTGTGAATTTGTCTTCCAACCTGCTCCCCGGTGCTGCTACTGCTGCTGGTCAGGAACCACTTTGGGAACCTCTTTTCTAGAACTTCTCCCTGTTGGGTTTTCTCTTTGTGTGTTAAATGTGGTCACAATGAATCCAAATATAGGAGACGTTATTATGCTTCTTAAGCGAGTTTGAATTGTTTTCTTATAGTTATTTAGAACATGGTATATATTTAATTTGGCATACTCAAAATATTATTAACGCCTCTTATTTTCATATAAATTACCAGGGTGAAAATACCCAGTATGATTTAATAATAATGCCACGTTGACCATGGCATAGATAACTGAAGTCTCGATTTTTGTTTCTGTATCATGCCTTCTCTCTTTTCATTCTTCACTTCTTCTCTTCTTCCTCCCTTCCTTCCTCAAATATTTATTTAGTACCTGCTCTGCATCTGACATTGAACTCAGGCATAGTGTACAGAGAAAAAAAGAGATAAATAAGTTTGCAGTCAAGTCAGACATGAAAAGAGGTGAATACAATGACATATAACGGGGGCTGTGGTGGGCGTTTATGTGTGTACAGTAGTGAGGAGATGAGCTTGGCGTTAGGAGTAGTGGGACAGCAGGAAAGCTACCCTAGCCAGATGCAGAACTGAAGAGCCAACACAGAATTTATAGCCTCATTAGAAGGAAAAGAATTATAGTAGCATTAATGGTACAATGTTGTTGTTGTTTTTCTCCTTTTCCAAGTAGTTTACTTTGCACCCTTGAGTAAAAGAATTATGAACTGGTTAGAAAGACCCTGAACAAGCACGAAACATGATGCTCAGGATTTAAACTTTTAAAGAAAATAACGACTTGTACTTAATCTCTTAGACATAGTTATATAATGATTTTGTCCAGTGGTAAAATCATAGAAATACTTTAGGGAAGTTGAAGAAGTTCTCTATAACAAGGTTGTGTCAATGGATGGATTCTAGATCAGCTGAGACATACAGCCCTTAGGACGCACTGGTCCAGGAGAGACTCAGAAGTGAGGACTCCGTTGGAGAATATATCCTAGAGGAAGGTCTTTCTGGAGAATATATCCGTGGAAAGGCGCCACCTTCTAAACCAGCTAGGGCTGGGAATAATTGTGTGGTACTCACCTTGGAAATAAGATCTTTCTATTATGTCCTAATACTCCAGGTCTGGCTACTTCTCAAGAATCCTTTCTCTTGCTTATAAAATGAGCACATGTGCTTAGACCTCTACTATATTAGGTTGTAAGCGTGTGTCTCAATGAGTGGATGATCATACAACATTAGAAAAAAGCAGAACAAGGTCAACCTGGCACAGTTTTTAAGAACATGGCCCTAGACTTACTGCTGGGTAGAGCCAAGACCCAGGTCTGTCACTTACAACCATTGTGATTTGGAGCAAATTACTTAACATCACTGAGCCTAAGTTTTCTCATCTATAAAATTGGAATATTATGCAAAACTTTTACATTAATAAAATAATATATGGAAATTATTGACACAGTTATAAAACAATGGCAAAATAGCCACAAAGACTAAGAACATTTGGTATAAACGCAGTTTAATCAATCTGGAGATTGCATGGGAAGATACAGTCATCTACTAGTACCCTGTAAGAAGTGTCATAAGTAGTTGCTTTACAATTATAAGTCATTTGAGACAGAATCACCATTAGGCCAGAAGAACCACAAGTTTATCAGTGCATCAGCTGATCAGCATGTTGGGGGAATCACATGATCACAACTAAACTTTTATTTATTTTCGATGGCTTGGGTTAAATTGGAACCCTGAATTTGCAAACACAGCATCAGTGAGGAGCTGGTTGAAACTTTTCAGTAATTATCGAGAAAGGAAAATACTGTATTTAGTGGGATAAGATCACTTATTCAAGGTAAATTCTGAGAACTGAAAAGTTTCATGGTGATAATACTTTTAGTTAAAGCAAAAGCAAATGAATTCCACCAAGCAACCTTCCTAACCATATGCCCACACAAAGAAATTAGGAGTGCGACTCATGTTTTATTGGCAAATGTATCCTCAAATCTTCTATTTTAAAGAATTTTTACTTTAGAACATTCATAAATCTGCCTTCTCTGATTTTTAAAAAACAAACATGAGCATTATTATAATCAGTCAAAAGGATAAATTAAAAGTAGAGATGCTTGAGTTAGGAGCTGCTTACTATGTGCCACTCACTAAATTAAGTGCTTTACAAGTATCAGCTTCATTTACTCTTCATAATAACTCAGTGATATGTACCCATTTTACAAATAAGAAACATGAGGCTTAGAGGGGTTTGTCACTTGTCCAAGCTTTCACATACTATTCAGCTGGTAAGTGACACACCAGGGATTTGAACCCAGTTTCTTTATGAGTACATGACTTAACCATTATGCTATGCTGCCTCCCCAGTTAGTTTCAGTTTGCCCTGGTGGATTATTAAATGACAGATCAGTCTCTCGTCCAGTGCCTGCTGCTGGTCACCCAACAAGATAGGCCTTCAGCTTATATCTCATTAGCAAGACGCACCAGAATCCCTGCCTGTAGGAGTGTAGGTACCTCTTAATGGGAGTGTGGGTGTTTCTGGGCCTCACACAGATGTCCATCAAAATCTAACGTCAGCGTGCTCTCTCCAGGCCAGGGGTGGCCCCAATTGTGGTAGGGTGCCTTACCAGTCCATGTTTCTTTTCTATCTCTTTGCTTGCAAGGAAGACTGATCTCTTGGAGTGCTCTGGCTATTCAATGGCAGGAAGGGCTTTGCCTCAAGCAGTCTTGGGGTGTCTCTTCAAATTTCCTTCAGATGCTTCAAGAAACACCCATTTCATGAAGAAAAACATTCTTTTCTGACACAGAAGGCTTTAAAATAATACCTGAATTTCTTACTTGGAAACTTTGAGCCTTTTACTAGTTTGGAATTTCGTTTCTAGTACGTTTTGCGTATTTTCCCCTAATACTGTGTGAGGAGCCTGCATGGAAGGGCTGGGGATCCAGATTCACCTCCTTTACACTTGGATTCAGACCTCCAGGTGACTGAGGTCCATGTGGCGCAGGCCTGCGTGGAGCATGGCGACAGCAATGCTTGCGTGGAGTGTGGCGACAGCAATGCTTGCTGAGACTGCAGAGACGGCCAGCGACACTTGTTCTCCAAACCAGCCTTGGTGTGCTTGTGTCTACTTTGTTCACCTCTTAGATCTCACCTCAGTTGTTTTTAATAACTCATAGAAAAGAAGAAATTTTTTTCCCCTAAAATGCTTGAGATGTTGTATGTGGAAATTCGTAGCTATGCTATGCATTTTCTTTCATTTTATCATTACTACTATTAAAAGATACAATGAGTCTGTGCCATCTGCTAGTAATAATTAAAAACAATAATATGAATAGGGTATGCACCTGATCCTAGAGAGCTAGGGAATGTGGGGTTTTGGCTCAATGGTTGTTTCACCTTTCTCTCTTTTTCTTTCTTAGAGACACACACATACTCTATGCTCATAAATTTTTAATAAATAGAATATGTTCAATATTAGTATGAAATCTATATACTAAAAAAAAAGAATGTTCCAGAAACTGTTAGAAGATATATATGTCTGTAACTTATGTATATATGGATATATAATATCTGCATGATATATGCATTATATTCTGTGGTACATATACATTACGTATAACACTCTTAATAGTAAGTGCTAATAATATCTCCATGTTTTACATATGAGGAAACGGAGGTACAGAGATAACTTGTTGAAGATCACACACCCACACACACAGCTGATAAGTGGTGGGGCTAGAATTTATGTGCTTAATCTCTATGATTGGATGTTTCCTGGGGACTTAGAAGGCACTTCAGATTTTTGTGGTAACTCAGAAATCCCCATTGAGAACCTTAGGTAGGAGTTTGGTTTAGTGGAAAAAAATACTGGACCAGGAGTCTGGCCAACAGCATTTTAGCCCAGTTCTCACTTTCCTCATTTAGAAAATGGAGATGATTATAACATCTGCCCATATGCCTCATAGAGGTATTGGAAAGACAGATGCCGTACTAGATGTGAAAGACATCTGAAAACACTTGAAGTACTACATGCATATCCAGAAAGGAGTTTTTACATGGTTATCGTCGGTTTGGAAATTCTAAGCTGAAACATTACCACGCTTAGCCCAGTGCCCTCTTCACTCACCTGTGCTATATCAGTGTGTCTTTAAACAAATTCACATGCTGATCTATGCCTGTTCCTGTTGTGTCCTGCATGACAAGAGCTGTGGGAAGCAAGAAGGGCAGCGCAGGTTTAAGAAAGACAGTGGCCAAGAGTAAAGTGCAAGCAGGGCCAAGGGACTCAAGCCTCAAGGACTGAGTCCCAAATCGGACCAACCATAGCTTTTGTTAGTTAATAAATGAGTAAGTAGAGCTTGTTATCTCCAAGGTCTGTGAGTTTCGTGCCTGCTGGCTGTCTTCCCGAAAGTCCCCATTGTGTTCCAGCACATACTGTGCCTTCACACACACGCACAGCCCCACGGGATGGAGTCATTGTTCTGAAACCATCCATTGAAGGGGAGTGACCGATATCCTTCCATCCCTTCTCAGTTTGCTGAGAAACTCCCTTGTGATATCCTGGGAAAGGCGTGAGGAACAAACGGTTTCGGCAGCTGTAAGGCAACAGGTTCCTTTTCTGGAGAAATGAGAGATGTTATATTCCCCCTGAGAATATGATCCTCTTGTTGCCATCGTAAGGAACATGTTACTCCAGTAAGGAATTGTTTTCCTTCGCATTTGAGAAGCCATGCTTTTCTTTTGTCCTTTCACCTAAGAGATGACAGGTCTATATTACAAATGAAAATTCCCTTTGTGAATTTAAATCTAGCAAAATCAGAGATACTCAGACTGTAAGGGGTCTCAACGGAGCAAAACCAAGACCTTTTCTTTATAGATAGAAAAACTGAGAGTCATCATGAAAGACCTACCTGGCATCCCCCAGCAAATTAGGACCCAAGTGGGCCAAGAGCCCAAGTGTCCTGCCTTCCATCCTAGGGCCACTTCTACTTCCAGTCCCTTACCCTTATACTGGAAACTGAGGGTATTTGGGGTTGGTTGGTTTTAGTCCTTTGTTTTATTACTAACAGCTCTTCTGCAAGGAATGCCTTCCCTCTCTAAGCATTTATCCTTTGTTACCTATAGACGAAGACTGCATAAGCTGGGCGTATCGAAGATTACCCAGGTGGATTTCCTGCCAAGGGAAGTCGTGTCCTACTGCAAGGAGACGCAGACACCTCTGGCTACACATCAGTCTGAAGGTAAACAGTGTCTTTTGTTTACCTTCCATATTACCTCTGGAGAAATGGCCAGGCGTCACATCCTTCTTGTTGATGTCATATCTTACAATAACAGATCTTCAGGGGACACACACATAATGACACACCGAAAGCTTAAAGGTTCCTTTGGTTCTCATTTCGAAGAGTCTGGAGAGGGTACACCTCCAAAAAGTGGTACACCTCCAAAAGGCCCATGGACTTTAAAATGGATAACTTAGGTCAGTTTGTCAAAACTGTGTGAGGAGAAGGGAAATCATCAAAGGGTGTTGTAATAGAAACTTTTCTGAATTTTATCAACAAGAAGAGTGTGTACGTTAAGATTCATTATGTGCAGGAGTCAGCAAACTACAG
Source organism: Rhinolophus ferrumequinum (assembly GCF_004115265.2). Taxonomy (NCBI): domain Eukaryota; kingdom Metazoa; phylum Chordata; class Mammalia; order Chiroptera; family Rhinolophidae; genus Rhinolophus; species Rhinolophus ferrumequinum. The sequence goes on along the minus strand of NC_046303.1, from coordinate 31,074,791 downwards.
CCCACCACCTGTTCCTTGAAATAAAGTGTTTTAGAATATAGGCACATCCGGTCATTTATGTCTATATGGCTGCTTTCAGGCTACAATGGTAGGGGTGAGTAGTTGTGACAGAGAATTTATGGCTCACATAGCCCAAAATCTTGACTATAATCTGGCTCTGTATAGAAAAACTTTGCTGACCCCTGATTTGCTTTGCCAATTCAGAAGAGAACCCACTAGTGTTTTTTGTTTGTTTGTTTGTTTTTACCATAATTTAAAAAGACTTTTCATGGAAACTCAGAATAGGTGAATGAGAATTGAACTCCATGCCTCTTTTGTACATACCAGAAAACATCGAGTGAAAAATCCCCATGCAAATCTCAGTGGATCAAAAAAATACACTAATAAGAGAGGTTGAAGTTGATAAATCGAAATACTCCCTGGAAGTTGAAAATTAGACCAAAGCAGAAGAAAGATATGTGTATACTTACAATAGGATAAGTGAAGTCGTATTGTTTAAAAGTGGAATTATTATTATTGCTAAGCACGTCCTCTTTGTACTTTGTTACTTTATTGTTTGGTGTGGTGAAGAGGATGTCAGAATTCTGGTTTCATTGTTGTTATGTAGTATATACTGAACAAAAGCCTTAGGAGTGAAAAATGATTCGCATTCCTGCTTGGTTTACAGCAAATACATAACTTAGCGCGGTTTGGTTTGTGCAACCTACAGAGCTTTTCAATTTGGGTTTTAAACACATAATGTCAAAAGCAAAGTGAAATCTGATTCTGTAAGGAGAGCTCTGCCTACAGGTCTTCTGAAAACCTTTCCTGGGTAAGGCTGGCTGGCCCTGACAATTCTTTGGTAACAGGGCCTCCATTTTTCAAGTCTGATAGTGAAATGAATTTTAGATGCAAACAAGTAGCACCCTCTGGTGGTGAAATTTCAAACCACCCACTGCAACAAACGTGAGACTTTTATATTAAAAGTATATTAAATGTGGCAGAAAATACAGTTAGAAAAGCCTTTGGGAGTTCACCTAGTCTGTCCTTGGACCTCCCAGCATATCAGGAAGATCGTTAAAAAACAACCTCGCCACTCAACCCAAACATTTGTTTGAGTTAATTTGCTGCCAGAGGTATTTGCAGAGCTGTAGCCTGAGGTATGTTTATTTTGCCCCAAATTTGACTCATAACATAAAGTTATACAACTGAAATAGGAGAAGGAGTGAATTATTTTTTTGAAAATGTGTAGACTTCAGGTATTGGAACCGGTACAGAAATATTTACAAGGGAAGATAAATTAAGGATGAACAGGCATCAACTCTAAACTTTTAAACTGGAACACATCAAAAGGAAAGCCTGTTTATTCCATTTTATTACTGCAAAGAGAGCTTGGGAGCCCTCATTATGCTGTGGTCCAAGCAGCAGGAAAGAAGGAATTTATTTCTCAGCTATTGGCAGAAGTCCTTTCTGTGTTGTTAACAAGACTCAGAGAGCTTTCTGTGGTGATGGTGTTTCAGTAGTTCAGATCCCACAATACAAACTTGAACTCAAAGCTAGGTACTGTAGCTCTGGACAGTAAACCAATCCCTGATGGATTTAGACAGGGAGAAATTTAGATTTGGGTTCAGCAAATTGTCTTCTCACCACGGACGATTTCTTGACCTTCGGCTATCTGCAATCACCCAGTCACCTGACTGACACGGGTGCCCAGGCTTGCCTTTCACCCATGTGCAAGGAGGTGGCAGAGGGAGAACCAGGAGGCAGCAGCTGGTAGTGAGTAACAAGAATCTATCGTGCTGCAGGTCTGGAGTAACGTCCAGTGGGGGGCTGGAGCATGGCAGTGTTTTTATGACAGCTGCAGCCATTCGGACACAGGGAACAACGCACTACTAAATTTTGGGGGGCTCTTGGATGGATAATATTTAAAGCTGTGATATATATATAAGATCCACTTTTGCTCATTACTGCCCATAGTACATAAAGGAGTGATGATTATTTTTTAAGTCATTATGGGGCTGTGGAAAATTTAATAGTATTCAAACTAATGATCTCAGCATTGATCTATTCTACATCTAATGTATATTAGATGTATGCAGTTTTTTTACGTGTTCCCACTTTATTCTTTAAAATGAAGGGGAAGGTACTTGGGAGTTGCCCGAGTTTAAGCCTCTTTTCTCCACTGTGTACTAAAATGAATGGTCTCTTAATTTGTAATCATAATGACCTGTTAGGAGAAACACTCCAGAGAATGATTTAAGCCAGGAAGAGTTAGCAGTGACGTCTGCATGAACACTTTTTTTCAGTACAAGTTTAGACCTTCCCTCTCTTCTGAGGTCAGTAGTTGCAGGAAAGTAGGCCGAGAATAGGAAACGCTGATTTTGGGGGAGCAGAATCTCTTTACCGCCAAAACATTTTAAACAGGCTTTTTATTCCCAAGTAGTAAGAAAGGAAAAAAACATAGTTCCCTGCCAGACTCCCTCTGCCCTGCCTGTTATCTCCCTGAACTGACCACAGGGTGGTGGGGTTAGTTAGGACGGCAGTCTTCTGCGTCGTTATTATAGCGCGTACGTGACTGGCTCATAATAAGCACTCAGCAAATGCTGCTGGACGACAAAGCTGATGTCAGACATCCTAGAAACTTCAAGTTCTCTAATGACCCCTGGGCAAATGAGAATTTCCTAACCTGTTGGAAGATGTGAACCAATCTAGAGGGTGGAGGAGGAAATTGAAGACAACCTGTTGATAGTTGCGAAGCGTTCTCTGTTCTTCCTCTTCTTGTCATGTTATCTTATATATGGGCACTTAGCTCCTCATGCTGGCTACTCCCTTCCCATCACTTCCCTCCCGTGCTTTATTTTTTCATATTCAAGAAAGACCAGTTTGCTTGCATTTCCCGTGGTGCTGTGCAGCCTCCCACCTCCATGCGCTTGCACGTACTGTTTTCCTGCCTGGAATGCCATCTCTCCTGTTTGCTTTCCTTCAGGACCACAAGCAAGGGGTCAGCTCCTAGGTAATTTCACTTCTGGTTGGCGTCCCTCCTCATATTACGGGCGCAGTTCATTTCCCCCTTATCACGCTGTATTTAATTATTTAAATGTCTGCCTTTTAGACTGTGATCTCCTTGAGGACAGGGTATGTGTTCTTTACCTCCATGCCCAGTGCCTGGCACAAAGGAAGGGCTCAATAGATATCAATGGAAGAAATGAAGACTGAGATGATCCTAGAGGAATGAGAAGGAAGAGAAAATGGTCCTTGTAATTCAGGGAGGATGGAGTATGATTCATGCATGTACCACTAAGGCTGCAGTGGTATTGGGGGCGTTTTAAGGAAACGTTGTGAGAATGAAAGTGTGTGGGGAATTCAATGTTTCTATTGCAGCCAGGCCTCTATTTCAGTCCCCAGGCTGGTGGAGGCATGGACAATCCATGAACATGACACAATTAGGAGAACTGAAGGAGAAAATCACTGAGGCAGCCTTGGTTGATAGAGCAAAGCAGTCATCAATTTTTTGCTGTGCAGAGATGCTCTTTAAAGTACTTTGCGTTTGGAACAGGTGTGCAGGAAGGTGGCTAAGGAAGGCTCTTGTTTCACCCTGAAAAGTGTTTTCTTGGTTGGCTGAGGAGAATTTCTACCTCTCCCACATATAGTCAATACAGAAGCTACAGATATAGAGATAGTTAGTTGCCCAGAATAATCTAGACCAGCACTGTTCAATAGAAACATAGTGAACCATTATTAATTTTAATAATGTTTTATTGAACCCGGTATGTTAAAAAACATTATCATTTTAATACATAATCAATACAAAAACTATCATTGAGATATTATACTTTCTTTTTTATACAAAATCTTCAAAATCTGGTTTGTATTTTTACACTCACAGCATATCCCAATTCAAACACTACATTTTTATTGGAAATATTTGCACTGTAGTCAGATTTCATAAAATTTACAATTGAAAATATAGATTCATATATCACTGTCATTCAAAACATATTTAAAAGCTTTTCAGTAATTGAACCGAATATCAGTTTGTAAATTTAAACCTAAATCGGTGAAAGTTAAAGAAAAGTGAAAATGGAGTTCCTTGGTTGCATTAGCCACATCTCAAGTGTTCAGTAACTACATTGTCTAGTGGCTCCTCCATTGGACAGCCCGTCTTTGCACAGGTTCAGACGCAGAGACCCACAAAGCCAGCCCGATCTTCACTTCTCCCTTGCTGGGCAGAGGGGCTTGGGCGAGGAGACCTCCCTTGCTTGTAGAGAACTCCTCCAGGTGAAGGATCACATTGTAGGTTTTCCTCCTTTTTGTGAGGTCGGCCATATCCAAGGTCATCCATAGCACTTGTCAGATGGTTGAACAGAGCAAAGTTGTACCCTCAACAGGGCAAATCCAAAATAAGGCTCATCCTGTTATTACAGAGGTAGTTGTTGGAACCCCTCTGGGCTCTCCCTTCATTGTCCATGGTTTACATACTGGGACATTCATTCCTTCTACCACGTCTCCATGTTCCCCAAAGGACTACAAAAGACCATGGTGACCTCCTTGTTATGGATCTGCTGCTCCCCTCTCCCATCTCCTGCTACATGAAGAGAGGAGAGATCAGAATTGAAATTGGAGTTCTAAACTGCTGACAGTTGAATTCTAAATCTTCCTACACCTTGGTGGGCCCGGGAGCATAATTCTTTGATACAAAATTGCCACATAAAGTAATTTTCTAGAGAAGCTAAATGGAAATATTTCTTTGGAACCTTAAATTTGAAATCAGGCCGTTCTTAGAGATATAATTTCCCGATGGAAGCCAATCCTGAAACGCCTGAGGAGATGACTTGGGAGAAAATGCGCTACGGTGTTACAACCTTGACTTCAGCTCTTCACCTGGCTCCCAATTTCCTGGACCTTCTACTGTTTCTCTGAACTTGTTATTTAAAGCAGCCGCCTGTTTGGAGATAAGCCATGGTGGCATCTGGATGCAAATTAAAAATCCCTAGTGAAGATGACACACGTTCATCTTGTTTTTAGCTGTAGTTCCTTAGATAAGAACTGACACTATTCCAGAGAGAGATTGACATGTGCCGTGTTTTGCTTCCTTGAACTATGCCGCTATTTCCCCTTTGACACTTGTTTAAAAAGTTAATCCTCTTTGAAAACAAGCTGTAAAGCCTCCAGGCCCTTTGTGAATAAGGTCAGGGATCGAAGGATCCTCTCCTTGGAGATTAGCTTTCTTTACACAACGTTAATCTCATATCATCTTGGCAAGTCTCTTGAAAAATCAAAACAAAACAGAACCAAAAAACAAACTATCAAAGGAACATACACATTCAGGCATCATTTTTTAGATATTACATATATTAAATAGTCAGAATGTTCTAGTTTAAAAACATTTCCCCATCTCTGAACCACCTTTTCAGTTATTACTCAGCAGAGCTTTGATGGTTGAGTTCTTGATTTAGGTTAGACATTAAAATGACATTGGCCTAGACTGTAGGCAATCCTGGTATTCCAAAGGAGAAGCTTTTAATCTCTACTTGAGTTCAGTGCCAGACCCACGCCTATCTCTCAAACGAATAATAACAATGTATTAGCTACACTATTGCTCTAAAATCTAAGGACCTCTTCTGTAATTCCTTTTAGAGCTTTGCCCCAGAGACTTTGAGCATCATTTGATTCGCTGGACTATAATTTCTAAGCAGTATAGCCACTTAAAAGTAGAAGCCCTTTGAGTCCCCTGGTAAATGGAGTAAATAGTACATGCAAATGTTGAATGTGTTGCCTGCAAAAGCCAGAGTGGCCCACCAAGCATTACGACTCAGCATTAGAGAAACAAGGTATTTGCCATATACTTTGGAGTTTGTCAGACCACTAGACCGATAGGAACTTTACTGAGGTAACAGGTCCCTATATTTTTCAAATGTTTTTCTCCCATCCGCTAGCCTACCTGTCTTAACAAGGTGTTAGAGGTACCAATCCAGTTTACTGTCCAGGTCCTGCTGGCATGGTACCCTGTGTTGAAGGTAAGATGAGCAAGGGCTATAAATAGAGCCAAAGAACTGGCTCAACCGTGATGGAAGATGATGAAGGTGCAAAAAAAAATGAGGTGGGTCTTCTTTGGATGTCAAGCAAGGCTTACTGTCGAATGTGGTTTGGGGGTACTCCCAAGGCTCCGTCTTCTCCCCTATATTCAATTTTCCATTATTTTCTGACAACACTGTCACTTTCACATAAGTGAACTGGTGAGGATGGCAAGTCAATGGAATAAACACAGGAACCCACAGAATTTAAAATTCGCGTTTGATTTTGGCAGACATTTATCACAACCAGAGAAATTCCCTGGTCCTATGCCTTGAGCTAAAATATAGAGATTTGAGCTTGTCATCTCATCTTTAAGCTGTCCGGTTCCATTATAAGCCACCACCTCACCCTAGCATCTTTAAATTCTTCATGCCAGTCACACTATTTAATGGCAGTGACAATTTGATCCCTTAAATCCTTCTTTTCAATGGACACTTCATTAAAGATCACCGCAGAAGGAAAAACCATCTATCTAGCTATTTGTTACGGTTGGCAGGTTACCATTCCTGAACTCTAACTGAATTTTCATTTTCTTTAGTCCCTATTAGGGCAAATAACCAACACCAATTCCCCGAGTGACTGTCTTTTGATACCAACTTCTGGGTACCAGTCTGAGTGTGTGGTTGCCAACAATAGAAATTAACTCTGGTTAATTTAAACAGAAAAGAGATTTGTTGGACAGATATGAGATACATGATAGAATTGATGAAAAGTTAGAGATTTAAGTCAGAAAGGGAAAGAAGGCTGTCCTAACCTCCAATGTGACTATTTGAAAACAGTGTTCATAGGACGTAATTAAGGCTTAATGAGGTCATTGGGGTAGAATCCCGATCTGATAGGATTTGATGGCCTCCTAAGAGGAGGAAGAGAGATCTGTCTTTCTCTCTCTCTCTCTCCTCACGTGCATGCAAGGAAAGGCCATGTGAGGACACAGCGTGGAGGCATGAGTAAGCCAGGAAGAGAGCTCCCACGAGAAACCGTGCCGGTAACTTGATCTTGGACTTCCCAGCCTCCAGAACTGTGAGAAAATAAATTTCTGTTGTTGAAGTCACTCAGCCTATGGTATTTTGCTATATGGCAGCCGAGCTGACTGAGATAGCAGCTAAGACAGCAAGGTCATGCCACTGAACGTGTTCAGCCTGGTAAGAAGACCTGAACCTCCTGGACTTCCTGTCATTGGAGAGTCGCGGTTACGCTCAGCATTTAAATTCTGTGGGCCCTGCTGCCTTGGAAACCTCTACCCTTCCTGGTACCTTGCCAGAGCTCCCTTGAGATTTACTAGCCAGGCCTACACTACATGTCCTGCATTAGTTGTGAGGGGCCAGGCAGAGGAATGATGTCAGGGGACGCTATGACTCTACATTGATCTATTTCTTATACTCCCCCACCATCCCCCCAAAAAAGTTGTATGGATGCTGGGCAGCCAAAAATATATATTTAAAAAATGCCCACTCTGGTGTGAGAAGAAAAAAGGGGAGGTAAAGAGAAAAATTATAGAAGAATTATATTTATTATGTGTCCAGCACACTCATACATGTTATTGCACTTGTAGTGTTGCTACAGAATTTACTCACCTTATAAATCAGAGGTGTAAAGAGAATAGAGGTCCTTTATTTTCTCTTCAGTTGTCTACAGTACTACTGGCTGTCAGGGGAAAATGGGAAAAATGTACAAAATAAACAATCTTAGTGCAATCTCTTACTTATTTTAAACAGACTCAGTTGGTATGTTCTATTGAAATTGGGTGGAAATGCTCAAACTCTCATGGAACCTCACTCTCACCTACTTTTCTCCCTAAGATCATGGCCAAGTGGAGAGGGGAGAGAGTGAGGTTTACATGATCTCATGGCCGTGGTGGAGTGGGGAGGGATAAAAGGGACTCTGGTCCCGTGCCAGTCCTTGACAGGATGCTGGCTGACTTCTGCTGCTCTCTGACATGATGTTCTTTGTCCACCTGGGCATTGGGAACCCATGCAGCTGGTGAACTGTGTCTATTCTTTTGACTTGGCAATGTTTCCAGGGAGCATGAGCCATTTCCCTCTTGATAACTTGTCCTCCTCTCAGCTTTCATTGTCTTCAGACTTTGCGTCTATACCATGTTGTCTATCCAGCTCCTGGTTGAGAAGCCCATCTCCAACCCATGCCATGTAATCCCTCATGCCACCACCGTAGACTCCCTGGAAGACTGGTTCTCAATGCAGTTTCCATGCTGCAGATGATTGAAGGCAGGCTCAGAAACACTCACCAGATCTTCTCTCCGTCTTTTCATGTCAACCAGCCCCCACGAGGCTGGGTTGCCTTGTGAATGAGATCTGTTGCATAATGGTCTCCTCCTAGATTCCCAGACAAGGAATGTGGTTCACGGGTCCCTGTGTTCATTTCTCTCCTCAGTTTATTTATACTCTATCCTTCCCAGTGCTTCTCCCCAGAAAGTGGAAATCCAGATACATCAAAAAGTTTCTCTCTTCTTCTACCTAAATGCTCCTTTTCTTGCCATTTATCTGGAAATAAATTCCTGTGTTTAACTTTTCCCATAGATTTGGGGAAGGAGTAGACAGAAGAGTGATGTTTACGGTTTTTGACATTCTAAATGGTAAGAAAAAAGAATTGGGAATATTCTTTCTCCCTCATTTAAACCTACCTCTAACGTACTGTAGTGTTTCAGAATCTAGTTTTTTGAGAAGGGAGCTGAATCTTACTTTAGCTATTTTATTTTCATTATTCAGTATCAAATTCTAATCTTTCTACCAGCAAATGAATGCCCTAGGTAGACGAGAGTGAAGATCACTATAGTCAGAAAGACAAATAGAAAAGCACATTAATAATTTTCAAATATACCCCCCGCCACTACACACCAGAATGAAGAGGATTTTGTTTCTGTTCATTGCTCCTGATCAATGATAAAGTCAAGAAATACCAGGATTGTTATACTAAGGGGTATAACAAACCTTGTATTCTCTTGATAATGAGAATTGATATGTTGACTAACTCAAGAAGCATGTGAAGATTCCACTTCCAACATGGCAACATGGCAACATGGCAACTGAGCAATAAGCCAGCAATTGGTGGAACTTTACAGCTGGGTGTGGTCAAGGAAAGGTACAATTAAAGGCTCTGTAGATCTGCTTCCCAGGAAAACTAGTGAAAACTATTTTTTAAAAAAATGACTTAAAGTCTCTGGAAATGGTTCCAAGGGAATACAGGAAATGAAAAAAAAATTATTCAAGAAAACATACTAAAACTTGATAAGAACAGGAAGAGTCGGTGGTGTTTGAGCCAGAACCCATTCCTTCCCTCCCTCTTCCCAGTCAGCTTGAAGCAAACATCACTTCAAGCAGGTGCATCCTGGAACACAGAGGTGCCTCTCCCCGCAAGTCCCAGTTGGCTGGGAGCGGCAGAACATTAGCATTTCTATTTCTGCCCCCAGCCACCTGTTACTGAGCCTAAATTCCAAGCAAGTGCAGCTGAGAGATGGGTATTCTCTTCTCCTGCCCAGTCCTGACTTGAGAAATGGGAACATTACCTTGGGTTCAGCTAAAAATACTAGAGCCCTAATCACCCTCACCCCAAGTTCATGTGTGAAGCAGAGGTTCCATTCAGGGAGAGCAAGCCAAATAGGTCAGAGGCTACAGCAGCACTCCACTCTGCCCTTCCTGGGTTGAAACAAATCTCAAAAACTGATCTCAAAAACTATCCCTGTAAAGGAACCCAAATTTAATTAAAATAATCTGTGGAGAAATTTGTGCCCCAGGGTATTGTTGTTGAAAACAACAGAGCAATAAGCCAGCAATTGGTGGAACTTTACAGCTGGGTGTGGTCAAGGAAAGGTACAATTAAAGGGTCTGCAAAAGATTGTCATCCCAGGAAGACTGTGCACATGCCCAAGGCTGCATCCACCCAGGACCAATATCAGAGGACGAGAAAAGAACAGACTTGAGCAAAACAATCCAGTCACTAAATAAATAAACAAGCAAATAACACTAACCAGCACCTGAGGAAGGGGATCAACCAGTACCCAGAGTCACTACAATATATTATCTAAAATAGTCAGTGTCTAACAACAACAAAAATATGAGGCATACAAAGAAGCTGGTAAGTCTGACAGGAAAAAAGCTGGTGAAAGGAACTTCCTGTGAGAGCAATCAGATGTTGGATATAACAAATAAAAACTTCAAAGTAGTATGTATATATGTCGCGTCCAGTGCAACACGGGCAGTGAGAGAACGAGAAGGGGTGGCGAAGGGTTAAGAAAGAAACAGAAATCAAGAAAATTATGCACTAGGGGCCAAGGGTCTCCCAGCCTCAAAGGACTGAGAGCCCCAAATCGGGCCACCATGTGGCTTTTATTGATGTACACACAAGGAAGTAGCATTGTTTTTTTCCATGGTCTGTGAGTCTCATACCTCATACCAGAAAACTGATTCAAACCAGTCACCCTTGCCTGCAAACAACCGGAATCGAAAGTCCCATGATGTCTTAATAATTGTGGTATGTGCCTCCCCAGGGACAAAACCTTTATGCTGAAACTTATTGATAAGAATAGAAGGAGAACTGATGTTATCACATCATTGAATCACTTCCCAAGCAGGTTGTGGGAAGGAATGTAGCCACAGAAGCAGAGGCTCTCCTTAGGCGGGATAAGGTGGGGGGCTGTGCCCAACTCTATCAACCCCGTGAGTTCTCCAGGTGGTCCCCACGTGACTGTTCCTGGCTTAGGTCGTCCCCACCATGGGGAATCTTACCTGTCATTGGCTATCCAGCCATCTTTTGGGGCCAAACAGGGAGACATAAGGTGTAACGACAAAGGTGAAGCAAAGTCCCTGAAAGGATCAGTCTCACAGACTCTTCTTTCTTTTAGGGGTAGGCACGAGGGGACAGACGGTTAGGCTGCTGCATGACAACATATATGTACATTTGTACACATATTTCTATATATCTATATCTGTATCTATATTTCTCTATATAGAGAAATCTCTCTCTCTCTCTCTGTCTCTCTCTCTGTCTCTCTCTCTCTCTATATATATATCTATATCTATCTATCTATCTATCTATCTATATATATATATATATATATATACACACACACATACATACATGGATATATACAGAGGATGCCAAGAAAATGTGCCAAAAAATGTATATATATTTTAAGGGAGGAAAACTGTATGAAAATCATAATACTCAATATATACCAATAACAAAAGATGAATAAAAGTCATGTGTGACTTTGCAATTACAAGAGGTGCTCAAAGTGGTTACCATCAGCATCCAGACACTTCTGATTATGGCGAATTATCCTTGAGCAATATTGACCAAAGTGTCCACTTGTATACATTTTTTTGGTACCGATGGTATGTATGTGTATGTGTGTGTGTATATATATATATATATATATATATATATATATATATATATATATATATAGAGAGAGAGAGAGAGAGAGAGAGAGAGAGAGAGATTTTTTTCAAAGCACTAAAAGAAACCCTGATTTAAAAAGTTAATGAACATATGACAATATTTCATCAAATAGGGAATATCAAAATAAAGAAGTATAAATTATATAAAAAAGAACCAAGTGTAAATTCTATGTTTGAAAAGAACAAAAACTGAAAAGAAAAATTCATTAAAGGGTACATAGTAAATTGAACTGGCAGAAAAAAGAATTTGCAAATTTGAAGATACATTGATAGAGAGTACTCAATCTGATGAGAGAAAAAAGAATGAAGAAAAATGAGCTCTTCAGAGAGATGTGGGATACCACTGATGAATCAGCATTCATGTAATGGTGCCAGAAGGAGAGGTGAGAGAGATTCAAAGAAATAATGGCTGAAAATCTCTCAAATTTGATGAGAACTTTAATCTACAAACATAAAAGTCTCAAAAAACACTAAGTAGGATAAATGCAGAGTTGCACAAGACACATCATAGTAAAAATACTGACTGCAGAAAGAAAAATTAATTTTCTCTTATAAGGAAACCCAATAAGATTAACAACTGACTTCTTATGAGAAACAATGGCAGCCAGAAGACAGTGGGATAACATATTTAAAGTGCTCAAAGAAGAAACTGTCATCCAAGAAATGTGAACCTAACAGAACTTTCAGGAATGAAGGTGAAATAAAGACATTCCCAAATAAACAAGCACTAAAAGAATTATGCTAGCAGACCCTGCTTATAAGAAATACTAAAGGAAGTTCTTTAGTGTGGAAGCAAGTGACTCCAGAGTCACTCAAATCCACAGGAAAAAAACAAAGAGCACATGTAGAGGTAATTATATAAATATAAAAGACAGTATAAAGACATTTCGTTTCCTTTTTCTTCTAATAACTGATTTAAATAGCAGTTATATAAAACACTGCATATAATTATATTGCTGGACCTATAATACATAGAAATGTAATATATTTGCTAATAACAACACAAAAGAAGTGCGTGGAAGCAAAGCTGCCTAAGAAAATGAGTCAAACTTCTAATTTAAATCAATGGGAATAAATGAAGAAAACCAAATATGAAGGCTAAATAACGAAAGCTATAAGTATGTAATTGCTCTTCTTTCTTTTCTCAACTTCTTTAAAATATATAAAATTATATAAAGTAATAATTATAACAATGCATTTCTGGCTTTGTAACTTGTATAAATATATTATGTATAATAATAGCATGAAGAGAAGGAAAGGGCATAGAGCTATGTAGGTGTAACATTTTTGTATATCATTGGAATTAAGTTAGTATAAATCTAAAGCAGACTCTGACAAGTTAAGATGTAAATGGTTGCCTAAATAACCACAAAGGGAATTACTAAAAAAGAAAAAGAAAAAGAAAAAAACATCATTACATAATTATGATGTTATATTATAAAATATTCACTTAATGTAAGAGAAAGCAGTAAAAGAATAACAGAACAAAAAAGACATGAGACATACCAAAAAAAAGGCAAATATAAGTCCCACTATAGTTATCTTAGTGAGTGGTGGGATGGGGATGGGAGTGAGCACCTTGATGAAATCAGACCTGTCAGATAGGGACCTATGGGGGTGCTGGCTACAGAAGATGCCAGGTAGCTTGTGTGACAGAGGAATATAGTAGCAGTACAGGCTTAGCTCATTGTGCTTCACTTTATTGTACTTCACAGATGATGCATTTTTTTTTACAAATTGAAGGCAAGACCCTCTGCCAGCAAAAAGATTACAACTTGCTTTATTGTGGTGGTCTGCAATCGAACCTGCAGTATCTCTGTGACGTGCCTCTACAGGCAAGCCAACTCTAATCAAAAGAGACAATGCAGTGGCCTACAAAGAGACGTCCAGGAGTGGAATATAGTACCAGGAGAATAATGGAGTTCGCAGTACAAAAAGGTATTAGGAAAGAGGTGAAAAAAATGAAGAAAATCCTAAGGCAGCATAAAATATGGCATGTGAAGGTAGCGTAGTGTCAAAAAACTCTGACGGTAGATAAGTTGTTTTTGTGACAGTGTGAGGTTTACGAGCTTATCCATAACAATGACAGTATGAGTTTATCCGTGATAGAAATATGTAACTTCTTCAGGGTCAACTGAAATCTGTTAGTAGTGACTATCTAAATTGCATATTGAGGATTCTGAAGCTCCATTCTACCTCATCTCAATTAAAGATGTCTTCCGTGGGCATGAGATGGGAAGCAAGCATGACTTTTGTTAGCAACATTGGAACAATGAGAATCTGAGAGTTATCATTTACATTTTATTATATATAGACTATGGAATAACTCTTGAATACTTTGTTAAGGAATTCTCCGATGTCATCATTTTTCTTTGCTGATTTTCTATAGTCTACAGTTATTATTAAGTTGGTGCAAAAGTAATTGCAGTTTTTGCAATTATTTTTAACCTTTTAAACTGCAATTACTTTTGTACCAACCTAATGGCATTAAAACTCTTAAGTGAAAAGGAGACATATTTAGGGGATATTAAGGAAGCGAAGAACAAACTATTTCAGGGAAAAGGAACTGCAAAAATAAGTAATGGCAACCAAAAAGTAGAAAGAGAAACATGCTCAGCTCTTGTGGCATAAAGCAACAAGAAAGTTGTAAACAAATAACGAAGGACATAGAAATGGTGGCAGGAGAGCTCCATGTGTTCTCCATACATTTTATAGAGGCAAGGGGTTTACATCTGGGGCATCTGTCCTGTTGAAGGCATTGAATATTCAACCATATGACCTGAGCTGTATGGGAGGAGCGTGGGTACAATATGAAGGAAATGCCTACCATTTCCTTCTGGTTTCTGGGAAGAAAGAGCTTCCTTCAAAACTCCTGACTCTTGTGCCTTTGTCTTCTTCTCCTAATAGAGGTGGAATTGTAGGAAGGTTGGTGGACAATAATTGACCAACATTCCTTCATTAGATGTAACTAATTTATCAGTGGTTCTCACCATGAGAAATTTGGTCTTTTTATACTTTGTCACAAATAGTATACTTTATAGTGTTGACCAGATAGAGGTGGTGGCATGAGTAAGAGTGTTTGCTGTGCCACATGTCTACTGTTCTGGGGCCGGGAATCTGGGGGAAATGCACAGCAAGTCCAGTTTTGCTTTCACAGTAAGTTAGAGTTGCCAGCCTATCCCTTATCAGTAGTAATGATGAGAGTTTGGCTTTTTGTTTTATTCCTGATTTTATTTCTCAATGAACTCAGAACTTAGACATGAAAGAATGGTGCTTTTAACTTGACTCTTTAAAACCCCAACATCTGGGTACATATGAGGTCTGGCAGGTAAGTTCGTGAATTTGTTGAAACAATATTGCTCACCTTTTTTTATCTCAGAGGGATTTTTCATTATGAATTGGTACCAACTGAACAAACAGTGAACCAAGTTTACTATTTGGAAGTGCTGAAAAGGCTGCGTGAAAAAGTTAGATGACCTGAACTTTTCGCCAACAATTCCTGGCTCTTGCATCATGACAATGTACCAACTCACACGGCACTGTCTGTGAGGGAGTTTTTAGCCAGTAAACAAATAACTGTATTGGAACACCTTTCCTACTCACCTGACCTGGCCCCTAGTGACTTCTTTCTTTACTGGAAGATAAAGGAAATATTGAAAGGAAGACATTTTGATGACATTCAGGACATCAAGGGTAATACGACGACGACAGCTCTGATGGCCATTCCATAAAAAGAGTTCCAAAATTGCTTTGTAGGGTGGACTAGGCACTGGCATTGGTGCATAACTTCCCAAGGGGAGTACTTAGAAGGTGACTATAGTGATATTCAGCAGTAAGATACATAGCACTTTCTCTAGGATGAGTTCGCAAACTTAATTGTCTAACATCATAGCCTGGAAATGTAATCCAAGCCTTCCATATGGTAAGGGAGAATTTTGTCACCTGTATGTGCTTCTTGCCCACATCAAATGTGGCGGAAAGCTCAGTTAGTGTAATACTCCTGGCCTCTTGCCACCCCTTTATTCACTTCACACTAACCCCAGCCTCCATCCCCAGAAGAGGTACAATGATTTGTCTAGCACTACTTGTTTCTTAGGGGAGCGAGTATACCGATAGCATACGAATTACCTTCTGCTCCCCTTTGCCATGAGTCCTATTCGAGTCACACGCAGTTGGGGAGGTCTGTCAAGCGTGGCCTTACCTGTAAGTGGGTGGGTAAATCTGCCTAATTCAGGAAATCAATTAGCAGGTGCATTGGGCTTTCTCAGTAGGCTACGTTCTCACTCAGTCTTTATCTATGATGAAAATGTTATTTTGGCCTTGCTCCTTTTTTAACTTTGTCTTATTTCTCATTTGAGTGCTATTTATTTGGTCCCCTAAGAATCTCAGCAAATGTTAGAAAAATCCTGGCAAGATATCAGTTCTGGAGAGATCAAAGTACTGCAAATAACATTCATGACCCTAGGTAATTTGACAAAAAAAAAAAAAAAAACACACACAAAAAGAGTAACCAACGTCAAGGGGAGAGGTTTACATTCTAGCTACAAGGAAAGAGATCATTTACAGAAGTGGATCTCAAGGTCAGTAATAAAGTCAACTTAATGTTGAGCTCTGAACTCCTTTTAATTCTCCATAAATGTGTGTCAGTGCTGGACCTGTGTTGGCAGGATCAACTGTGCAAATTAGAAAGTGATTTGAGAAACCAGAGATCCAGGGCGGTTGTTTTACATGGTGATTTATTAAGAAAGAAACAAAGGAACAACAGCAACAAAAGAGAATCCTGATGACCATCATCATAGAGCCCAAATGTAAAATAAGGTTTCCTATAAAATTGTCCGCACAGGAATCCAGTTTGGATAACCATTTGGATGATTTTGTGGCAGAAAAACATGTATCTGACGGAGAAATTTTCCTTTTTATAAAATAAGACTGTTGTTTTGGTCTATGGGAGAGTAGCTGATCTCTTTTAACAGCCTAAAACTTGTAGTGGTGAAATTTGTTTCCTGTGGTCAATAGAGCAAGTGGTCGTTTTCACTGTAAGTGTGAAGACTCAGGATGTTGCTAATATGTTTTGCTGGTACTGGGAAGAACGATGGAGCTGATAGCTCAAAGAAAGTGGGAATAACCTTTAATTCCCTCTACCTGATTATTCTCTGGTGTTATTTGGCTGGCCCTGGCAGCCCATTCATATTTCTTGATTAAACAG
This sequence comes from Rhinolophus ferrumequinum, assembly GCF_004115265.2. Taxonomy (NCBI): domain Eukaryota; kingdom Metazoa; phylum Chordata; class Mammalia; order Chiroptera; family Rhinolophidae; genus Rhinolophus; species Rhinolophus ferrumequinum. The sequence goes on along the minus strand of NC_046303.1, from coordinate 31,058,114 downwards.
TTAGGGTCAGGCATATGATCATGTATGGACTGGTACATTGGATAATATTAGTTCCAAAGCAAGAAGCAAAATATGACGAATGTGTATTAATGTGATGAAATTGTATGAGTTTGTAATTTATTAACTGTTTAGAGAGTAGGATTTACTCTCTGTACCACTAATGTCATAATTCCCATTGGTTCCATACTTGCTCTGGCTGAGGACACCCATCGTCATATGTGTTTCCCTGTCTTCAAGGGTACTATTTAAAATTTCCTTCCATTCCTATTTTCTCCACTGTAGCCTGTACTTAGGAAACCATCATCTTTCTCTTGAACGACCATTTTGATTTGTTTAGACATCACAAAATTCCTATCTTTTTTCAACCCTTTCCTTGGGAGGATATTATAAAGATAAATGAGAAAATGATTGGAAAATGCCTTTCCTTAAACTATTATTTCAATGATAGAGAATGGTTTTGCTGCTGAAGGACTGAGGAAATGTGTATGTAATACCAACCTTCTCCTCATAAAATAGATCATGACAGTATGCTTGCCAAATTTTTTTTTTTATAGTAATGATGAGTTTGGGGATGTGCCTATTTTCCCCCAGAAGAGAGGACAGAGAGATATACCATCTTTCTTTAAATACCTGGATAGAGAGTTTGAACAGCTGTTTCCCTCTCTCCTTAATTCATGCACAGTGGTAACCTCAGCAGAGTCATCTAACAGAACTAAATAGTGGCCCAATCATCTTCAGGTGCTCCGGACAAGCAGTCATTTTGGCTGCCAGAGGGACTCTTGGGTGGGCTGGTCGTAATGCATCTTCCAATAACCATTATTAGAAGTGTCAGCCTAGGTATATTCCTGTTCATCTGGGTCCATTTTATCTTACTTTGTTTTAACTTAACCCAGATCTTGAGATTCAAGTGTTATGTTGAGCATTAGTTTAGTGAGGTATGGTGCAATTTGAAGAGGAGGGAAAAAATGTTTCTTGCCACCCTTACAGAGACAACGCACTGAGGAAATAGGACTTTTCCCCTCCCTATTTTGGTAATCCTTGGCCTGGCATATTTGGGTAAGAAAATGAAAGGTTTGCCTACATAGTTGAAATCTCTCATCACATTATATCATCTGAAGCCTATTTGTTCGTGGGGATCATTTTATTTGGTTTTGGTTAGACATAAAAGTGTTCTGTGGTCTCCTATTTTTTCAAGGCCTTCTGGCTTTTGGAAAATTGAGTGATTTCATCCCTGTCCGGGTTTCCTAGTGAAATCTTGTATTTTTACTCAAATTACTTGATCAATTAGTTATGTCAGCTGCCCAAAATGTGCCTTTTTATTAATAGCACCTTTTATCAACTCACTGGAATTAGACATTGCAACCATGGTCTGAGGCTGGTAACATCTTGCAATAATTTATAAATATTACTTTAAAAAATAGCACCACAATTGCTCATTCGTGAACTTTTTGGAAGTGTCCCTGTGTGAGAAATTGCATTTGTATTATTATTAGTTCTGACAAACTGGATTAGGTCTTGGCTATTGTTAAGTGGTTCTATCTGCCCTCAACTCTACTGAGAGACACAGCATTTTTAATGAATTTAATTAAAACTGCATGCGGTTTATAGAGTTGCCTCCAGCCAATATGCCATTCTTCTTGACTGAATGGAGTTCCTGCTAATGTGTAATGATGTTTTATATGAGAGATGTTTGAAACCCCTTCATAGTAGCCCCAAGGTAGTTTCCATGGAATGACATGGTGATGAAATATTAAAATAATAAAAAAAAACCTTTCTACTTAAGTGAGCCATGTTTACACTAAGTAATGTATGCACAAATGTGTTAAATATGTTTGTTGAAGCTGTGAGAGACATGGGTTGTATTTCAACACCAGCAATGTGTTGGCAGTGAAAGATTTTTAAGAAATTCAAATCTGGCAACACTTTGGACAATCTGCTATACGTATTACTCTTTGAAGTATTAGAAAAAAGGGCATTATGGAATTTCCTCTTAATATTTAGTTCATTTGGCCAACTAACTTGAATGATTCTCCCCTAACAAACAAGAATTATGTATAAAGATGGTGTTCAGCACCAATTTTCGACAGTCGTGGAAGACGTCAGTGATAGAACTTTGCCTTTTTAAAAACTAAAGACATCCACTGCATTTTCTTAATATTTTTTGAAAAGGAATTATTTAATAAAACTTTATGGAGAGGGTCAACGAAGCCCCCAATGGGATAGACTCAAATCCTGACTCTGAAAATTGGTCTTTGATGGAAATAACACTCATCTTGAGTGTTTATCCCCCCTCATATACTTAGTCTTTTAAAATGTCAGAAAACTACTGAGGCCTGCAGTCTTTTTAGTCATCTCTGTTAAGCACATAACAAAATGTCTAACATTTTTGTGGAACCCAGCAGGGCCAAGGTTGGGAGGTTTTGTAAGACTGTGGAGAAGAAGTGGTCCAGTGGAAGACGAGAGCTCCAGGTGGATGTGCAGCAGAATGGGGACGAGTTTCCTGGACGTAGAAGTTGACAGGGAAGAGAGATGAGCTCAGGCTGGAGTAATCCAGTGAGCACGGAGGGGAACTGTGAACTTTTCTTGGGAAGAGAGTTGAAATAAAGGAAGGTCATAGAAATCTGGGACTGGAGTTTCCTAAGAAGTCAATGAAATGGACAGTGGGCATGGACAATGAGGAAGTTAAAGGGGTAATGGAGGCACAAATAGCTTCCAGGCTGCATACACAGCCGTGTTCTTAATTACTTCTCTGAACCTCAGGTCCTTCATTTACCTCATAGGGTTGTAGTGACGATCAAATGTAGTCCATGGGGGAAAAATCCATGTAAAATACTTAGAACAATACTTGTTATAAGTGCTCATAAATTTTAGCTTAAAATTACCATTTGCGCTTATTTTAACTAGATATCTTAACAGTTCCGTAAAGTCATCCACATATCTATTCAAACATCACCAAATATCCTTCACTTCTAGAAACCCTATCATTTTTCCAGAGGTGAATGGCATGGTATTTTAGAATTTTTATTTTGAGATATACACCTAGTCTTAGCTTCTTGAAACTGAAGTAGTTTCAGGTAACAGTATCTCTTTCAAAATGTCATTGAATGACAGGAAGAAAAACATTAAACATTTTTTTGTTCCCTACACTTCATTTTTTGTCCCCTGATTTTGGGAGATGAAAATAATTTCTCCAAAGGAAAGATGAACTTTTAAAGGTCATGTTGTGAATCCTACTTTCGAGATTTTGGTGACACTAATTAATAATAGCAGCTATCATTTATTGGGCTCCTGTTGCTTGCCGAGTGGGACATGCTATCCGCATATTTTTCTCCACAATCCTCAGTCCTGTGCCAGACAGATTGCATTAAGAAACTAAGAATCAGGAGTTTAACTGTCTGACTATAGCCAAGCCAGGATTCACACTCTGTGCTCCCTGACTTTAAACTTCTTCCCATGATATCATTTTGCCTCAAACCTCTTTCCTTTAGAAGAAAACACATTTTTAAAGCATTTTCAGGGTTGTCTTATTTTGACATTAGTGAATTGACCAACTGTATTGTTTGACTGACCAAGCAAACCCTTGCCAAGGAGGCAAAGTGGGGAAAAAAGGTTGAGGAAATAATAAGTAGTCAAGATACAATAGGCAAAGTGATACCTCTGTTTCATTGAAGAACATATGGAAGAGAGCAACAATAATCACAAAGAACAAGCTGGAAACATGCCCTTATGAGTGATGGTATTCCGTTTCCATGGTAACTAGACGTGGAAGGGAGAGTCAGTGCCCCATTTCTATCTACTCAATCTGTATGTGTTTCACATATATGATGACAGGATAGCTTTCAACAACAACAACAAAAAATTCAAAAAGACAGTTCTGATAATGTCACCCCCTGCCTAAAATTTTTCTGTGACTTCTGGCTAAGGGAAGAATGCCGTGTAAGCATAGACTTATCTCCCACCCTCTACAACTCAATTTCTATGCTCTGGTCCAGTGGTTCCAAAACTGACTGCATATTAGAATCACATGGGGAGCTTTAAAACTATGTAGTTGTCTGGGCTTCACCCCATGGGATTCTGGTTTAATTGGTCCGGGTGGAGTTTTAAGAATTTCTCCAGGTAATTGGAATGCACAGCCAGGATTAAGGATCACTGCTCTAATCAAAGGAGGTACTGAAAACTACTTCAGTGTCCTGTCTCCGCTTTTTACTGAGGTCCTTTCTTTCTCCTGAAACACTTTTTCTCCCTTCTCCCCTTCCACCTCCTCTGGCCAACTACATCTTTTAAATTCTTCCCATCCTGCAGGGCCCTTGTCTAATGCCTGGGAGCTTTTCTTACTCCACCCCTCCCACTTTAGTGGCACGTCATCTCTCTCATTTAAACTCTTACAAAATGTCCTTACGCCCCTATGGTAGCACTGGTAGCTCCTATCACAGCGTCCTGTCACCCTTCCGCATGAGAAGGTTTTACTAATTTCTTTATACAATGAAGGCTCAATAAAAAATTAAATACATACCAGGGGTGCCAAAAAATGTATACACATGACTTGTATTCATTTTCTGTTATCAGTATATACTGTTATAATTTTAATAGTTTTTTCCTTTATTAAAATGTGTATACATTTTTTTTTGGCACCCTCTGTGTATTTCAAATGTTACAAACAATCTTTATACAGATCCTCGGAGAAGAGTTAATCATTTCTGATGATGTCTGGATTGAGTCCAAGACGAGACTCATGGTCTATCGCATAACAATGAGACTTCTTATTTTAGGGTCTGCAAGCCCCCTGATACCGTATTTAGAATACTATATGCTCCTGGGTGCATTATTCTCAAGAGAGGTTCCATAGTTTTAATCAGAGTCTTAAAGGTACACATGTGCCATCCATTGACTTGTTAAGAGCTGGTGTTCTAGAGCATGAATCCCCATAAATCAGCATGCAGTGAGGATAGTGGCCCTGTTTGCTGGTCACTAACGTTCCATTTTTCTTCCTGCCATGCTAGCATAGTACCATAAATCCATTTAGGTTGAATGCCTTCATAAAAATATCGTTAGTCTACAGACTAATCAAACATAGAATCTATCATTTGGATGATTAAATATTTTTAAATAAAAAATAAAATCAGATTAAAGGCACTTCGGTTATTGGCTGACAAGAGGTGTGAAGTTCCAGCATGATGGGACAATAAATGTCTAGTGGCCCTGCCAGTGTCCTTCAGCAACTCATAGGAGAAAAGTTCTCTCATGAATGTATGCATCAGTGAGTATGTATGTGTGTCTGTGTGTTGTATGAATGTTGTACCAAAACTTAATTGCTCTTTGACAAAAATTGCCAGCGATCGAGTTGTCTACAAAAGGAATAAAATTTATTTTGGCAGGCTACCTCTGAGTTTCTTATGTTTCATTATTTGCTGCTGAAATATTTAGGACTAAAACAACAACAATCAAAACATGACTTAGTAGCTGTTACAAGTAATTTTTCTATTCCTAGGTACAAAATAGCCAGAAAAACATGTCTTCTCAATTGAACTGATTTGTAATTCTAGAATGTAAGAGGAAAAAACTGGAAGGACCTCCACTTAAATCTGTAATTTTGGTAATTCTGAAGTAATGTGATGTAAGGAACTTTGATCGGTGCTCAGTTCAGCATGGGAGATCTCCTTTCAAGGAATGAGAAATGTTTAGGAGAAGTAGTTGGAGGGGGCTGCAATTGGGGTTTGACCTGAATAAACAGAAACAGAGCACAAGAGACAGTAACTAATGAATTTTTTTTTAATTAATAAGCTAAAGATATGGGATACACACACACACACACACACACACACACACAGTGGCAAAAAAATGTATACACATTTTAAGAAAGGAAAAAACTGTATTTAAATTGTAATACTCAATATATACCAATAACAAAAGATGAATATAAGTCATGTGTATTCATTTTTTGGGCACCCCTGGCATATACACACTTTGAAATAATTTTCAAGAATAAACATCAGACTTAAGTGAAATACTGACGTGCCGTCCTAAGCAAAAAGGCAAGCATTAAAATTCAGAATTTCCAAAAGACAAAAATTAGGAGGTGATTATTCATATTTTTAAAAGGGTTCTTTGCTTTACAAAAGAATCTACCACAGTATTCCATCCAAAATACCTTTTACAGTATGTTAAAATTGCCATGTGGTTAATTCCAGTGGTTCTCAAACTTGAGCACGCACCAGAATCACCTGGAGGGTGTTAGAACACAGGTTACTCAGCCCTTACCCGCCTCAGAATTTCTGATTCAGAAGGTTTGAGATATGTCCCCCCCAATTTGCATTTCTGACAAGTTCTCTGGTGAAGTTAATGCTGCTAAGCACCACAGTTTGAGAACTGCTTATTTATTAAAATTCCATCTGAACATAGCTTTAAGAAACAAATCTTCAATGTAATAGAAGGTGCAACTGCAAAGGGTTTCTTTGTGGATATCATGGGATCAATTATCACCCCCCACATTTATATGTTGAAATCCTAATGCCCAGTATGTCAGAAGTTGACTGTATTCAGAGATAGGGTCTTTAAAGAGCTAATTAACTTAAAATGAGATCACTAAGGTGACCCTAATTCAATATATGACTGGTATACTCATAAGAAGAGGGATTTGGGACACAGGCACATGCAGAGGGGAGACTGTGTGAAGATGCCAGGAGAAACAGCCATCTATAAGCCAAGAAGAGAGGCCTCAGAAGAAACCAACCCTGCCGGCTTCTTGATCTTGGACATTGAGACTTCAGAACTGTGAGGAAATAAATTTCTGTTGTTTAAACCACCTAGTCTGTGGTATTCTGATATGGCAGCCTTAGCAAATTAATATAGATTGTGGACATCAAAAGCAAATAGCTATTTAGAAAGCTTATTTTACAGTTTTGCATTTGGTCTAAATAAAAATCAAAACTAGTAGTAAAGTGAGAGAGGCAAACAGAGGGAAACGCAGTCTTCAAAATTCTTAAATGTGTTTCATCTTTTCTTAGTTTCTTGATAGCTCTTTATATATTTTGGCACAATAGGTTTTAAAAAGGGAGTGTTAAAAAATAACTTCCTGATTTTGGCTACTAAACACTAGCATGTTTTGGAACTTTCTCATGGCAGGCTAATTTCCAAAGTAACATTTTTATTCATCCTGATGGGCTGTGATATTGAGAAATCAGAGGAAAAATTCACCTATTATATGAAGATAATTTGAGGAATATAGATAAGATAGTGTGTTGATTAGCGTTTGCAATATGGGCTTGTGACTCAAGAAAGTCTTGTTCATACATTTCTTGATCCTTTTCCCTAGGTTTTTATAATCAAAGAAGGGAAGGATAGAGAAATACTTGATATCTGTTTAGGAGAAATATCAATGATATTATATAAAAAGGTCCTTTGGGTGTCATACAATTTGGTTAGTAAATGTCTCGTCCTTTTGTTTAAGATTCTATAAATGACAAATGTGAAACATCATTCCCAAAAACTCCCTTGAAGTGCAATGTAATAAGAAATGTTGCCTGAGTTTAAGAGTCTCATAAATGGCTTAGCTGAGAACGTGAGCCTTACTCCTGTTTCTATTCAGGATCCATCACATTGCTGGCACTCCATGAATGTCAACTACCAAGCATACAAATTTAGGTATCAAAGTCTATTTACTGATGGTGCAAAACCTAGAGATCAAGGAAATACTTAAGAATAGCACAGCCAGACTCAAAAGATTTTTTTCTTTGAGCTGCCAAAGCTAGTAATGTCAATGGAAAATATAGTTTATATAGACAGATGTCAAACAAAGCCAAGTGGTAAGAACAAGAAACAAAAATATTAAATGAAACAGCAGTGTGCTGAGTTGGGACTTGGAGAATTGGGTTTGGAATTTCTTGAAGCAATGTACCCTGTGAAGGATTGAAATAAATTTTGAAGTGAAATGAAAATTTGTTTGGTCCCTCAGTGGGACCATTTCCCAAACAATATTGAATGTCTAATGAAGCCTTGGTTTTTGTCTTCTACTGTTGTATATAAAGAAATTTACTATTTAACATGTTGGTATTGTACTACTGTCATGTGACATTGTAATTCCTGCCTGTCCCTTATCCATCCTTATTCAGCATTCAGGAGATCCAAAATTATTAGCACTAAAAGCATAGGGAATGAGTGTGTGGCTCCTTCTAAACCTAGATAGTATCGATTTCTTAATAGATTTCTCTAGGTAATCATAGCATAAGAGTCCTATTTTATGCCATTTATGACCTGAGTGATTCGTAAAGAAAGCGTGTCTGGCTGGCCATGGAGAACAATTCTGAGTTCAGGGTCTGCTAGAGAGGGAGACCAGAGAAACCATCTTCTCCATTCTTCCGTTTCTAGGGCAGTGATTTGCAAGAAGAGCCAGGAGAAGGCACTAAGCCTCCAAGGTCCATGAAGTCTTTGGTTGCTGGGCTAATTATAGCCCAGCTAATTATAGAAGCTGAGCTGCCACCAAGAAACTTGGGTTGGCAATATATCGCTTAATGGAGAGGGCTGCTTTTTCAGGCAATTTCAGAAACAACATATTGGGGGTTTAGATGGGACTAGAACAGGAAGGTCATCTGGCTAAGGCTTGCCGTGAAGAGCCTTGAGTCCTCAGCTAGTGTCAATTTGTATAAAAGGAAGATGTTTGTGAAGAAGTGTACCGAGCTTGAATGCATGACAGCAAAATACGAGATGAAGAGGTAAACTGTAGAGGATTATTAATATCAACATTAATAATAATAAGTGTTATGATATCATCTAATGTCTGTTACATGCTTGCTATACGTCAAGTCTTATACTGAGCGCTTTAAATTCAATATTTCATTTAATCCTCTCAGCCACCTTATGAGTTAAGTACTATTATTATTCCCTCTTTCAAATGAGATAGCTGACAAAGAGAATAAGAAATTTGCCTACCGTTACACAGCACCTAAACACCAGAAGTGGGTTTGCACACACCTCAGTCAGAAAGAGAATCTCACACTCTTTCTACTAACTCATGTGGCCTGAAAACAAACACAGGAAAAGCCCGTCAGAAGTCAGAAGGCAAGTTGATTATTATTTTGTGGTATTGGTGTGTGTTATAGGAATCACAAACGGCTGCAAATTATTATCCCTACCCTCCAGGAGCCTAGAATGTCAATCCATGCTCTTTCTCATCAGTTCTGTTTATGTTCTATTTAGCTTTGTTTGTATCCAACTGAAGGTCTTATTTTTAAATTTCTAAAACCTGTCGTATGTCAAATATTAGTACATATTGCTAGATGTCCTGACTCTATTGGTGTGACATACTGAGAACAGTGAGAATTACGTAACAGTTGAATTTTTAAATACATGTTTGATGCCATTCCTTCTAACTTGTAAGACCGACATGGAATATTTGTCTCGGGTTTATCAACGGAGGTTTATAAACTGGGATTTTATCAGTTAAAATGGGAGGGATATGTCAGGGTTCTCGGAATTTTAGGGAAAAGGGAAGCCTCTAATTGGGTGCAGAAAAGTAGAATTTGAGTTATAACCTCTTCCGCGGGCCGTTTATGAGCACACGGTCATTAACATCTCTCCCCGGGTTCCTAAGCAGGAAGTAGGAAAGGCAACAAACCAGAGAAAGTTCTGAGCCCCCTTTGAACTTTATAGAAAGGCACTTTATAAATCTTAGGAAAATGAATTTATGTTATAATTTGTCTGGAGTGAGTGACTCTGAGTTAAAACTCTTCTGAAGGTAGAGCCTACTCAATATGCCATGTGGAAAATCACCTCTCTCCCTTGCCCCCAAGCAGTGTGGACCATTCTGTGTTGACTTGTTCTCTGTTGACCATGATTTCCTCTCAATATCCTTTCCTTTGGACCGAGATGAAAAGTGTTAGGAAATACACTATAAAGGGACAGAGCCTGTATATACAACCTAAAGGGCAGGAAAGAAAAATCTAGCCCTTTGTCATGAAATGGAATGAGTACTCATCCTGGAGTGTTGATTCAACAAGATTTTAATTAGCTGTGGACAGTTGTAACTCAATTGACAAGCAGGTCTGCTTTCTGTGCAGAGTACATTTGTATGTGTTCATTTTTTTTTTTAATGCGTTCCAAACCCTTAGAGTCGAGTTTACTTTTTTCCCCTGTAATAATGATATGCTTTTCGTAGTGTGTCATTTTCTTTACCCTTGCAGAGAGATAACATGCAATTAAGGAGTGATGTCAGCCTATAACATTTTGGTGTAAAATTTTGGTCACACCAAAATATCAGGCTCCTTAACAAAGCTGGCAGGCACATCTTTTGGCAGCAGCTGCTCGCCATGTGATTTAAAACTTCCTGTCACTATAATTGATGTGTTTTTATTCTTTCCATTTCCTGAAGCCTGATCAGAATTAAAATTGCTGTTGGAATTTCCTGTCAAAGCAGCTCATTCGCTGAGCTCTGCCCTTTGATTGGACATGGCCTTCAGCAACAGTCAGGTGGAGATTGCTGGGAATTATCCTCTCTGCACAGGTTTGACGGCCATGCACACAACATCTGCAACTCTACACAGATTGTCCATCATGTGGTGAATTTGCCCTAATGAAAACTCCACATGCAAAATGGTAATGATTGGAATATCAAACTTGGCCACATGCTGGGGGCTCTGGGTTTTGTGTTAATTTAGGAAGTCCCACCGTTTTCAATTGATTGTCTCCCTATTGAATTTGGATTCTTGTTCCAAGGCTGTCTTGTATTTCTGGTCTGTCCCTGGTTTAGATAATATGACTAAGAATTTGAATTTTCTCAAGCCCATTTCCCCATGCTTTCTGTGCTTCATAGGCTATTTACATATATCATTACGGGGCCATTGGGTTTGAAGGATGAGTGGTTCTGAACTCTGCTCTACTAGGTACTTGCTCACACATCTGTGGACCAAGCTAACTACAAAAATTCAGGATCTGAGTAAAATATAGGCATACCTCATTTTATTGTGCTTCTCTTTATTCCATTTCACTGATGTATTTTTTAACAAATAGAAGGCAAAACCCTCCACCAGCAAAAAGACGATGACTCCTTTTATTGTGATACTTGCTTTATTGCTGTGGTCTGGAACCGAACCCACAGTATCTCTGAGGTCTGCCTGTAGTAGGCAGTGGAAGGATCCAAATTTTACTTTGATGTTGTTTTGTTTTTATATCTGAAAGAAAAATCCATAAAATTACTGTCCTTTGCAAAGGAAAGAATCCCAGATTTTCCTCAGTCTATCTGAGATTACACAGAAGGAATTATTTACTTCTAAATTGTCAGTTTATCTTCTTTTTAAAATGACTATTTTCAGGTTGAGGCAGTAGGAGAAAAACTTTTTAGGGACTTGAAGGAGCGATTGATTACTGTTTTTGCTCATCCAGTGATTAGGTCCTTAGATTTCTTCTTGGGAATAGGAATCTCCTTTAAAAAAATAATTAATCCTTATTGAAATCTGGTTGTTAATATGCAAGGTTTATTTATTTATTTATTTCCCCCAAGTAAAGCTAGGTATTTAAATTTGAGATTCTCCAAGCACTTGTAAAATGCTTTATCTTCCAAGAATGTAAATTCCATGAGTCTGGGACTTTGTTTCATTCATTGCCTATCCCTATTATCTAGTGCCTTACAAATTACAGACATTCAATTAATATTTATTAAACAACTGAATGAACTCCTTTAGACTTCTTAAACTGTCAGAGCAATGGAGAGAGGACTGTGTTACATCTGGAGGCAGAGTCCCCAAGCATAGCGACCTTTCTCTGAATAAGGGATCCCAACTCTACTTGTGAATTAGAATCACCAAGGGCACTTTAAAAATAATAACCTGATGCCTGGATTTCTCCCTGAGCTAGTAAATCAGTTTTGTCAGCCACTCTTGAGCTGAAAGTAAAGATCAGAAGTCAGCCTTTTACATACCAGACACCCGGGAGATTGAACCATAGGCTCATTCCACTCTGGACTGCCAGGTCTGATCTGTTGGTCCCAGCAAGCCAGAAATCATCCAGGACATTTTCACTTTGTTAATTTGAGGCTATCAATCAATACTTGGAAAATGGCGATAGAAACAACAGTTGGTGAGGAAAGTAAAACTGCTCCCTTAGGCACATTATGGGATGAAACTACAAACTAATTGAAAATTATAGATAAAATAAAGATGGTTCAACATCCGTAAATCAGTCAATGTGATACAACATGTTAACAAAATGAAGGATAAAAATCATATTATAATCTCAATAGATGCAGAAAAAGCATTTGACAAAATTCATCAATGATTTATGATAAACTCTCAACAAAGTGGGTAGAGAGGGAATCTGTCTCAATATAATAAAGGTTATATATGACGAACTCACAGCTAACCTCATACTCAATGGTGAAAAGCTAAAGGCTGTTGCTCCAAGATCAAGAACAAAACCACTTGTCCACTCTTGCCAGGTTTACTCAACATAATATTGGAAGTCCTGACCATAGCAATTAAGCAAGAAAAATAAATAAAAGGCTTTCAAATTGGAAAGGCAGAAGTAAAATTGTCACTATTTGCAGATGACATTATATAAAGTAAAACCTTAGAGACTCCATCAAAAATCTGCTACAACTAATAAACAATTCAGTAAAATTGCAAGATACAAAGTCAATACACAAAAATCCGCTGCATTTCTACATATACACTAATAAAACACTACCAGAAGGAAATTAAGAAAATAATCCCGTTTGCAATGGCATCAAAAATAATAAAATACTTAGGAATAAATTTAACCAAGGAAGAAATTTAACAAATTTAACCAATATAATACCTGTATTTTGAAAATTCTAACACATTAATGAAAGAAACTGAAGAAGACATAAATAAATGGAAAGCTATTCCATGCTCATGGATTGGAAGAATCAATATTGTTAAAATGTTCATAATACCCAAAGCAATCTACAGATTCAATGCAATTCCTATCAAAGTTCCAATGGCATTTTTCACAGAAATAAAATGAATAATCCTAAAAAGTGTATGGATCTATAGACTCCAAATACCCAAAGCAATCTTGAGAAAGAAGAACAAAGCTGGAGGCATCATGCTCCCTGATTTAAAACTATTTACAAAGCTATAGTAATTAAAGCAGTGTGGTATTGCCATAAAAACAAACACATAGGTCAATGGACTGGAATAGAGAGCCAAGAAATAAACACATGCATATATGGTCATTTAGAAGAAAACATAGGTAGTAATCTACTTGCCATAGGTCTTGGTGTTGATTTTTTGAATCTGATACCAAAATCAAAAGCAACAAAAACACAAATAAACAAGTGAGACTACATCAAACTGAAAAGCTTCTGCATAGCAAAGGAAACCATCAAGAAAATGAAAAGGCAACCTACTGAATGGGAGAAAATATTTGCAAATCATGTATCTAATAAGGGGCTAATATACAAAAGGTATAAAGAACTCATACAACTCAGCAAAAAAATAAGCAATCTGATTTAAAATAGAATGTCTGAATAGATATTTTTCCAAGGAAGACACAGATGGGCAACAGGTACATGAAAAGATGCTCAAAATCACTAATCATTACGGAAATGCAAATTCAAACCACAGTGAGCTATCACCTCACACCTATTAGAATGGCTATTATATAAAAGACAAGAAATAAAAGTGTTGGCGAGGATGTGGAGAAAGGGAAACCCTGATGCTCTGTTGGTGGAAATGTAAATTGATGCAGCTACTATGGAAAACAGTATGGAGGTTCCTTAAAAAGTTAAAAATAGAACTACCATATGATCCAGCTATTCCACGTCTGGGCATTTATCCAAAGGAATTGAACACTGACTTGAAAAGATATTTGCACCCCAAGTTCATTGCAGCATTATTGACAATAACCAAGATGTGGAAACAACCAAAGTTTCCATCGGTGATGACTGGATAAAGAAGATGTGGTATATATATGCTGTCATGAACCACATAACAATGTTTTGGTCAATGACAGGCTGCATATACAACAGCGGTGTACCATACAGCCTAGATGTATTAGGCTGTACCATCTAGGTGTACGTGCACTCTATGATGCTCACACAATGACAAAATCACCCAATGGCACAGAGCAGATCCCTGTCATTAAGCAGTGCATGACTGTATATACAAGTAATATTATTCAGCCATAAAAAAGAATGACATCTTGCCATTTGCGACAACATGGATGGACCGCTAGGGCATAAATGAAATAAGTCAGACAGAGAAAGGTAAATACCATATGATCTCTCATATGTGGAACCTAAAACAAAAAACCCACCAAAACCCAAAACACATCAAAACGAAAAAACAGGCTCATTGATACAGATGTCAAATTGGTGGTTGCCAGAAAAGGGAATGGGGGAAATGGTTGAAGACGGTCAAAAGTTAAAAGGAAAAAAGAAAAGATAATATATGTTTATCTCTTTTTTCCTAAAAATTGATCTCCACCATAAAATAACTTGATGGTATACTATTTAGATAGTGTACCATTTATATCAAAAGTCAAAGAAAGCCTGTCTGTAACTAAGCTTTAGAATTACTTTATTTTGTCATTAATTATCAATCATCCTTCAAAAGTGGTATTTAAGCTAAACAAAATCCACTTCAAATTTAACACAATAAAAGAAAAATAAATGAAATCAACGACTAGGAGTTAGATAATAATATTATCAAGGATGGGTGCTTGAGATCTGCTTCCATTTATTATCATGCTTAAGGCATTTTATCTTACTTCATAGTTCACTTCGGAGAGACTGGAAAAAAAAGCTTGTTTTAGCCTGCTAACGTTAGCCAGCTCCTTTTCTGTTTTTACAAAAGTTTATCATAAGAAACGCACAAGGTATTCTTTAAAATTCAATGTAAAATGTTTTGATGCCCACTATTCATAATATAGAATATAAATCTGAGAGAGAGAGCGAGAGAGAGAAGCGCAGGTAGGAGCATGTTAGAAACCACTGCTTTCATTCAAGGTTTCCAGCATGTTAGGATATTCAGAACAGAGGGAAGAAAATTTGTATCACTGTTTGTTTGTTTTTAATCCTAAAGCAAGTCTTCAATATTCTGTTTTTTCCTAGGAATATCCCCCAGATATTTCTAACTCCTCATTGTTGTCTGACTTCTATTCTACTTTGGTATCTCCTTCAGCTTATTCCCCAAAGCCCCTGATTTTAGAGCAGCCGGCAGAAATAGCAGGTAAATAATATACTTATTATCATGGTAGGGGCTCATCTGTATTACGCACACAAGGATACATAGATCTGTTCCATGGAGCCCATGGTTTTGCCCTGACAATGATCTGGAGAGGGTTTGCATAAGTATTTCCGTTGCCTTCCCTGGCCACAAGCTTGGGGAATTCATCTATTAAGGGGGCTGAGACGACGTGGATCGGAGGCTCATCCCACTTTATTTCCAGTTGTGCGCCTTGTTCAGCGTACCACTGGAAAGGAATCCTAATGCGTGTCTTCAAATTTCCCTTCTCTTTTAATTCTTGTTTCCTTCTTATGACATTTTGCTGTTCTTTGCCACAAACCATTGCAAAACAACCCATACAAGACATTTGCCTCCTTCTTGGCTAGGGTAGAAGGCTGTCTGGAAACCACAAAGCCACATCTCCAGGGAACAGTAGCTTTATTAATATAATAATCACCATCATCATGGACCAGTTACAATACACACATTGCTTTAGAAAGCAAAATAAGGACAACCTGGGGTTTGCTGGAGAAGCTGCTTTTGAGGTTGGATGTGTACAGTTAAATTTGGAGTCAAGCTGAGGTCATTACTAGGGAGATTTGGAATTGGAAAACTGTGTGGAAAATGGTTGCCCCATGAAAGCTATCCACTCACCATTAAAACTCATTTTGAATGATATCAAGCAGGAAAATACAAGGGTTTGATCCCAAAACAGAGTTGGGCTTTTCTTAAAGTCTGAGTTTATTTGGAAAAGAGGTTTGACGGTATTTAATCTCTGCCATCCGTCTTCCATTTATAAAAGAAACCCTAGTAAAAATTAAATGTAAAAGTTTTGTTAGAAAGATACGTCCCATGTATCTTCCATGGGATTTTAATTGTAAATAATAGATAAGGAATGATCTATACTGTTAAAAGAATGGCAAACAATTTATACTTTACTCTGGGTCCTTCCAAAGAAACTGAGTGTATTTAATGAAATATTTTCTCTATTTAAAATTGGCATAAAAAGAAAATACCAAACATTAAGAGAATCTTCAATTTCCTCTTTGGTTGTTTCTTGGATGTAGAGAGGGGAGAAAAAGAAATAATGTGTGACAAACAAACTTGGTATCCTTTTTTTTAAGCAACCACGTCAGCTTGGATGCAAATCGCAAGTGACAAAAGACCCAAACTAAGTGTGCTGGAGCCTCAGGGAAAGGCAGACTGCTGACATGGCAGCAACTCTGTTTCCAGCTGATTTTAGGCCTAGATAACTATCCCTTTCAGTTTAAATGGTGCTCTGCCGTAACTGACCAATGCCCCGTTGGGTTGGAGCAGAGTTCTTTTGGAACCTGTTCAGACCAACTTTGACTGCCTGTGAGTGCTGGGCCAAGATCACACTGGTTTCCTGGAGCCCAGCGTATTACACTGGCTGTAGCAAAGGGACAGAGTTCTCTGAATGTGTGATAGAATGCGTCATTGCATCTGTTTGCTACATTTAATGTGTTAAAGAATAATTAATCACGAATGAAACTATAATCTTCAGGCTGAAGCAGGTGTAATCTAAACATCACTTCGAGTAGTCCATAAGTTTAACACCTCATTTCGTTTTAAGAATCGTTTGTACTCTTTCCCAGCCCCCTTCCCCTCCGCTGTTGCTCTTGAACTGTTTTCAATATGTTGCCTTTTTATGGACCCTAACTCCTCCTTCTGTTAATAATATGAAGCTGGCTTTCATTGACAAAAGATACCATTTCCAAGATGTTCAATTATCTGCAGCAAAGTTGCTTACTCATAGTGGCGTGTGGAGGACATGGGTGGACGAATAAGCCTCGCTTGGTTAGAGGGTCGTCATCTGCTTACGGGTTAGCCAAACACATGGGCCATTTGGGGGAAAAGACCAGTCATTTCTTCATTCTGACTTTATACCAGAAATTACTGCTATCTAGATGGGCCTCAATCAACAATGAGAACTGATTTCCCTGGCGAGCATTTCAGAGGATAAGATGTGGGATCCCAAGCTGATCGTCCAGCTCTAGTGGACCAGTGCATAAAATGGCCACGTTCCTGGAGTCCACAGGGGCTACCTGGTGGTTTGTTCAGAATACGCAGTGCTATCTTTTATTTCTTTAGCCACTGTCTGTAAATATTGGTATTTAAAACTGGCCCTGAGGTGCCCAAAGGACGTTGAAAAATTCAGGTGGCTGCCTTTTACCTTTCCTCCAACATAATTGTGTTTAGAATATGAGGCCAGGAGATAATTGCCTGCTGACGTCTTGTTCTCTAACAGAATATTTTTCTGCCATTGAGAAGAACCGAAATGGTTAGCATGTAGAAAAATACATGGAATATTAAACTAAAATATGTCTGTCTAGGGATCCATTTAGCTCCCCCCAAATAGCTCCTTTCTTTGTGCGTGCCAGTATGTTTATATATGTTTAAATGCCCCATTTGCTACACTGGTTTTAGCTTCTTGTTAAGCATGATGTTCTACAGCACAAGGCAGCTGGAGAAATGAAACATGTGTTGAAGAATTTATGCAGTGTCCTTAGTTTCTTTCATTAAGAGAACCAAGAATAATAGGTGTGTATTATAAGTTTGGTGTGTTAAGCAATATGTTATAGCTACGCTTGACAGACGTCTTGTTTACATTCATGTTATATATTGGAGAAAGCATTGCATTTTAAGAAATGTGGCATTTTTTAACAGTAATTATTTATACTGTGCCTCCATGCAAGGGAAACTTAGTCGTCTGAAAACATGGTATGTTTTAAATCCACTTGTCTCCTTCTCCTAACGAAATATTTCAAGTGATTTCTCTCCAAAGGAGGGAGTTCAACGTGTTCTTTATTCAGGCTATTAGAATTACTGCCAAGGAAAAACCCAGCTGCATGCCCTCGGTTTATTAAAACAATGGGCCATCTTATTTCATTTTGGTTTAATTCACATGTGAAAACTTTACCCCGCCTTTTCTCCATGGAGAACCGTCTGAAAGCTGTCTATCTAATCGGTTCATTGTTTTTGTTTTTAAAAATGTACTGGCTGTTTCCAGGCTGACTTGGGGACCTTCATTAATGTTGTTGAGCATTGTGAAATTGTTAGTGGGTGTCAGACACCTCAGTGGTACACCCCCATCTGTAGTACACTAACTAGCCCGTAACCATATGGGGTCCTTTAGCCCCACTGAGAAGAAACTTGAAGTGTAATGTAGTTCATGTTTTGGTAGTAAGTATATTGAAGGTGGAAAAGAACACATCTCCCTTCTTCCTTTTTCACATATCTTTGAGCGTAGGTCAAACTATATCCATCCAAAGTGCCTTGCCGTATTTTACCCCAGTGCTTCAGATGTGTGTGTAAAATGTTCATTTTGAAGGGCGAGGTACCTTGTATTTTCTGAAGCATTCTTATCTATCTCCGGGAGAATGGGAAGCCTTGTCATACCTGGTTCTAGCTGAGTAGTAACCCCTGCCAAGAACCTGAATCCAGATGAAGTAAAGGTGAAGAAAAGATTCAGAGCTGTGATAAAAGGTGACACCACTTTAAAAGACTTATAGTTTGAAGAGTTTTAACCCATGGAAAACTGACTTTCATGTCAATATTCTGTCAGAACAGAAATCAGACAATATCGTTATCATCATTTCATTACCACCACAATTCACCGTTTATTGAATACTTCCCCTTTCCAGACCTTGCTAAGTTCTTTATATCCTTTATGTAATTCTATCCTTACAACAACTCTGAGGTTAGGCTAATCATTCGTCTTTGATAGATAGGGAACCTGAGGCTAGAGGGGTTACACAGCTTGTTCAAGGGCGTAACCAATAACATCAAGGCAGAATTTCAATCCTTTGTTTGACTCCCAAGCATGGGAATATGTATCAAATGCAACATAAAATTAGTTGAATGCCAGAATGCTAGGATATAGTGGCTGCTCCTGTGGGAGAACTTGGCTTAGGGCAGAAAGCAACTACCAAAGAGAGCATACAGACAAAGGCAGTCGGAGAACAGAAGCAGCGTCCTGAGAACGTGTTGACAGCTTGGCAACATTTTGTGGCTAGAATAAAAGATTTCAAATCCAGTTTTGTCTTGCTCTGTTGGAGACATAGATACTGCTGAGCTGATAACGGCTTGGTTAGCCCTTTCTTTTAAGGAATATGTAGAACTCAGGCTACCCCAAATCTGGCAACTACCTTATGGCATATGTCATCAGCATCACGGAACCCACACTACATCACTCCCATGGTGAAGGACCTGAACTGCAGCCAGGCCTCTGGCCCTGAAGTCCCAGTTTCTCCTTCCCTGGCCATCTACGGGAGACAAACGCAGCAGGGTTTCAGAGAAACTGCTGGGTTAACTGCTGGACAGACGGAGAAGCTGTGTTTCAGGAACACACACCAGGGCGCCGTAAGTGATATGCTTTGCCTGGGGGAATTCCACAAAAGTGTATTGAGAGAGTCAGCATTGAGAAATTAGTCAGATTATTTAGAACAAAAATGGCAGGAGACTGGGAGATGAAAAGGTGCATTATCAGTCAATAACAGGATACAACAGGACACAACAGACGAACAGTATTTTTAGATTTACAAGTTGATTAAATCTAACGAGATTACTTTTTGTGCACAGAAGAATGGAATGTGCTCTTTAATTCTTGGAAAATCCTTTTGTTGAAATCCTGAATCCCTGAAAAGACCTTTTCAGTTAAAGGTATATATTCTAAAATGCGTTTTAGCCCCAAAGAAGGAGCTATCTGCCTACCTCTTGAATTTTTCCTCTTTAATCCATTGGCATAATATTTCTACATTAATTTCCCCAACACTTTTTGTCGTAGCAGTGTCCTATTCAGTAACTTCCAGGACTCTGAAATTGCCTGTTGCATAAGTCAAAATTCCTTAATATTTCAAGGCTCATTTCTACAGTTTCCCTACAGATGTAATTTGTTTAAACAAATGGATCAATTTATTGTTTATGACCTTTGTTTAAAATGTTATTTTCACCTAGATAAGCCTCCACTGTTTTCTTTATCTAGTGACATGCCGATTGGAGTGTACAGTTGGTGGCCTAGAACTATAAACTGTGGCAGGCAACAAAGTATAAGTTGGCTTGGTAAAGAACTGAGGTCCTAGATAGCAGTTAGCTTGAGAGTGGTTGAAATGAAGGGTTCATATGTAACATTACAAGGTGCCATTACAGAGACACTAGGACAGACCTGGGTCCACTGGGTCAGAATTTGGGGTGGAATCAGTCAGTACCCTGGATAGCTCCCTGGGATAAAAATCTGAGTGCTGACAGGGTTCTATACTTTGAGTTGTAGACCTACTCAGCTGCAGAAGCATACTCCCCGGCCCCTCCTTCCCTTTTCGAAAAGAGGCCCCTTTCTCCCCAGCCCTCCTCACCAAGCTTATCAACTATAGATTCAGAGATTCATTCTAACATTGGCCCTTCTTCTGGTCTGACTTGTGCCTGATCATACTAAAGATTTATCTTCCACTTTATTGCCTGAGTCATTCTCTCAGGCTTTCGTGTCTCTTAGGGCAGAGATAGAGACTGGGCTCCTGGTAATGCACCCTTTTGTCCAAGCTTGTTTCTTTTTCATAGATATTTCGTTACCCTACCAACATTGTGAGCAGGTTAAAAGTTTCGCCCATCCTCCAAGGTTAAGCGGCAATCTTACCTTTGCTTTGATCTCTCCACTGACCAGCCCATTGTATAAAAAGTAAAAACAAAAAACAAAACAACAACAAACACACACACAAAAACTCTCCCTCACTCAACCAGAACCCTTTATAGTCTATACCATTCATTTCAATATTAATGATATACTGTCTTTTATGAGCTGTCCTTTAATATGCCTGTGGCTAAGTTCTCCACTTAGCTTGTATACTTCTTGGGGCATCCTTCTTAATAAGGCTTTCCACTAAGGGTGAATTTCATAGTATTCCACAAAACATACTTTTTTTCTGGGAAAGAGAACAATTTTTAAGTTTTCTAACAGACACGTTCAGTCAGTAGCCTGTTTCAATTATGTGTTGAAGTTTCTATTATTTCTGGAAACCTTCTCCTTGATGTGGTCTAATGAAAGCAATGCAGGTTGTTGTGAGCCAGAGAGGCTTGTGTGTTTCCATTCTTTGTCCCCACTTATAACTGTGACCTTGAACGAGTTTCTTAATCTCCTTCCTTGAGCTATATTCTCTACATAAATGGAAAAACTGCATGTGATAAACATGAAAAGTAAATGAGGTGTAGGCAAAAGGTCTTGATCACTTGACCCAGAGTGAGAAGCTCAATTTTTATTGATGCCTTTTCCTGTATTTCACTTATATGTAGCTCTTCTTTTTTAGTCAAACTTTTCTGATCGTTTTAAAACCACTAGTTTTGGAGGGTTATTATTATTTTTTTTAATACCATGTGCTTACAATGGATCATAGTGAAGGATTTATCTTCTACTTCCACTTATTCCTAGAATGGACTTTTTTCTTCAATGTAGAATTGAGAATTAGGGTTGCCGTATTCACCATATAAGAGACAGATCTTTAAGCTTTATTCTTATCATGGGTTGGGGAGGCAGGGTAACATTTATCGTTGTGGAAGTCAGGGTGAATTTGTTCTTACTTCTTTTATTTATAGAAAGCCACTGTATCAATCACCCTGAAAGAGGACAGTCCACTAGGTCTCCAAGAAAATACGACACATGTACCAAACACAGAGCCCTCAAAACATACAGTGGGTATCTCAGTCTTTTCATGACTTGTGAGGGGCTCATTTCCAGAGACTGCTAAAGGGGAGGGCGGGGAAAGTCTCAGAAGAATAAGCCTGAATATTTATGAGGGAAAAAAAGGAAGAAAAGAAAACCGAAGCATTTTAGCTGGGCTTGTATCCCTTTAAAGAATACCAGTCACAGAAATGTGGTTTCCTAGTCATTTAAAATACAGTTTACAGAGGCATGAAGCTAAATCACTTAAGCTCTCCAAGCAGCTGGCTTCCCAGCTTCCTTACTGAGATCTGCTTGCAGAGCGTCTCCTTTGAAATCTGTAGCTCCGTCAAAGACAGGGTTGTTGAGCTCTGAGCTACTTGCTTTTTCTTGTCCCGTTCTTCTCAGGTAATACAACAACAGTGGGAAATATTTGGATACAAGCACATATTCTGCCCACGTTGTAGTGTTTTAAGGGGCATTATTCTCATGAGTTTAAGTAAGTGAAAACGAGTTAAGATCATCTATTGAATGCCTTCATAAGCTATCATGTAATTCCCAGAATGACTCTGTGCATTTGGGGAAGAAATGTCAGGGCTTCTGTCTTCTAGCCAAATAAGCTGGCACTCACAACCTGTATTTTGCCCGTCTAACCTCCTCTTACTTCCCACACGTGAGCCCTTGACTCCAGCTAGCCTGGTCTTTATTCTTTCTAAAGTTAACATGCATTCCTGCCCCTGTGCCTGTGCTCTTGCTGTTTCTCATTCTATTGCAATGCTTTCCCCTCTACTGGCTGATTAGCCACCCTACCCTCACCCTTTCCATTGACGGAAGACCAGGACCTATCTCCTCACCTATATTTACTAGCCCTCCCCAGTCCAACTTCATGTCCTCGTTCTCTGACTTTCACCATGACTGTCTCAGTCACCAAGCGACAGTTTGGTCCTTGCTCTGTGAATTCTTACCTAGAATGCAGTCTATTTGAGGGAAAATGTGTCTTATTCAACTTTTTTCATATACTCAACACTCAGTAAGTATTGTTTAACAGAATTATCAGATGAAAAATTAGAAGAGCATGGGAAAATTGAATCCACTTTTCAAGAAACAAAATATATTAAATATGAGGGGTAAGAAATAAAAGGAATTAGAACAGTCTGGAGAATATGCAAGTAAAAATTCAAGAACATGTGATATATGTAAATTTTTGTAATTGAATTTGTTTTACTTTTTATAATTTATATATTAATAAGTACAAAATGGTGTTGAAGTAGTGGTAAATTCAGTTAAGCAGTCTACAAATATCTTACTTAAAGAAGAAAATCTTGAAATATTCTCTTTAACCTTGTTAAAGCAACCATCAGGGAGCTGGTGTTTCTGACAACACTCTGAAGTATAATCTAAATGTATACACTTTTATGTATAATTTCATGAAACAATAAAAGTATTTTTTTATGGAACTATATCATGGAGAACTTAGCAAGTTATATTTCCACATTTCAGTCTAAAACCAAGCATTTAGTACCTGAATAGTGATCTATAAATAGTTAGCATCTATTACGTTATACCCTTAAATATCTAGTATTTTAAAAGTAGTGGTAGGCACTATTGATGAGATAATTAAAAGAGTTTTGGGGAAAATAATGAAGGCTTTTGTGTCAGAAAGCAATAAAAAAAATAAATGACCCATGGTGTTCCTTTAAAATGAAGTAATACACCAAATGGCTAGATATTCCTGGTTGAACAACTCTTCAACTCGCTGATGTCCCTAGCAAATTTCTAGCTGATCTGTAGGATTTAAGCCAGTGATCTGACCTCTTTTTGTGTGTGTGAGGGAATGGTTTTCTTCCCTACCCACATGCAGGGGGGTGGGGGTGGGGGCTTCCACAGCCATTGAGGGTGGCTAAGCAGCCCAGGCCTCTAGGATTCCTGGGTGTGATTTGCCCTGGCATCTGGCTTTGGAGTCTGCCAGGCTCAAATACACAGTAAGCAGAGCTTTCTACAGGGTAGTCCCAGTGGAGCAGTGCTGGAAAGCCAGCATCCCACATTATCAAGAGTCAGTAGTAAAATGGACCTTGTTAAATGAGATCTCAACCTCTAAAAAAACCAGAAGACTCCTTTTAAGACGAGGCTTTAACTGCACTACAAGACAGGGAGTAGGGGTTGAAGGAAGGTCTATGGGACTGACTGCAAGGGGAAAAAAAATTAAAGAGTTGGGCATAGCTCTCCAGACAGTGTCTGGACTGGGGCTGTTACTGGAACAGAAAGAAAAGGGAGGATGTAAAGAATGATGAAATACCCGAAGGAGACTTGGCATAAAAACAATTCTAAATGAAAGGGAAAGAATGGCAGGACAAAAGTTCATGGGTCCTTTTGTCCCATGACAAAAGTAGAAGAGGAGTTCAGTAATTAAACAGCAAAGTGAGCACAGGCGAAAACTCTGGAAGAACTTGGGATAAAAAAAAGGAGCTCTATACATATTCAACTTGTATTTTCTAGTAGAAAATGAGGATTTTTTTTTTTTTAAACCACGTCCTTGGCTGTAAGAACCTTGTTACTGCAGATGACATGTAAGCCAAAGATAGGTCCAGATTCGGTTTTTTTGCGTATGCATCTAACACATGTTTATTGAGCATCTTGTATGTCCCTCCCTTGGGCTGGGGCTGGGATCACAAGGGTGTATAACACTGGCATGCTCACATTCTCTGCTCCTCCAGAGTGTAAAGGAATTTGGATCCTGAATCATGAACAAGAAGAGAGGAAGGAGAAAGACCAGGCACTGGTAGAAAAACGAGGGGGGAAGCTGGACTGATTTTTGTAAAATACAAATAAATGGTACCACTCTTTTACTTCAAACCCATCCATGGTTTCTAGTTGCCCTTGAAATCAAATCTAAATTCCTGACCCTGTCCTACCTGATTGGAGCCTTGCTCTCCTCCTTGTTTCATGTAGCTCTCTCCCTTGCTCAGTACGGTCCACCTTCACTGGTTCCTTTTCTGTTCTCTTGGAATGCCCCGCGTCCTTTCATGCCTCACAGCCTGTGCCCTGCTTCACCCCAGCTGACATGCCCTTTCCCCCGCTCTCAGAATGGCCCACTGAAATTCATCCTTCAGCTCTCAGTCCATATGTCACCTCCGGAGTTATGTCTTTCCAGCCTAACTTTTCACCCACCTCCCCTCCCCTTTACCCTCCACCATCTGATGACTTTTAGTCATACCACCCTATTTTATTTTTCATAGCATTCATCATAGCCTATATTATCTCACTTGGTTAATCACCTGTAAGTCCATGAAGTCAGGGAGTCTGTCTTGCTTGCAGCACGCAGTATAGTCTAATATAGGTGCTCAATAAATAGTTTCTGGATAAAGAAATGTTTGTCTACACTCTTGCTTCTCTCCCCTCCCAAGGAGAGATATTGTGATTTCCCCAAACGGAGGCCTGCCTCACTGGGTCTCTGAGCCCTTCATCCACGCATGTATAACACCGTATGGGTAACAATGAATCCCTCCTGTGTAGGGTGTGCCAGTCACGTGGCTCCGGTTGGAGAGTGTGTCTCTTCCGCCCCTTGATTTGCAATGACGTAAAGAATGCATAATTAATAATGAGACTGATCTAATTTAGGTCGTGTGAAGGTTCTCTGACCAGAAGCATCTCTCTCGAGGCAGCTCTCCAGCACAAGGAACTGTCCTAACCAAGCATGCTGTCTTGGACCAGTGTGAGGTGAGGTGCCAGTCAACTTTGGAGGCAGGAACAGGAGATGCAGCCTTTGTCTGAGTCTTGACCTTCATCAGCGCCAGCCCTGATCAGGGGCTAACATCCCACAGCCTTCCTCTGCCTTTGGACCCGCTTTTGAACAGTGGGAGGATCACCCTAAGGGCAGGAGATCTGTGGGGCGCAGATTAAGTTGGACTTCCTGTGTGTAACTACTGTGGCCGTGGGTTGGTTTCATGCATCCTTGGAAATAGCTAAACCCCTCCCCGCCATGCTTTCAAAATGAAAACCAACTTTTGCAAGTTAGTAGAAAAGAAAGCTCATTAAAAATCCCTTGACTCCTGTTCTATCCCCACGGGCAAAGATAGTCTGTTCGTGTGTTTATGCAGCTCTTTTCATTTGGTTTGTTTGCTTAAGGCGAGCTGGCATCTCTTTCGCGATTGGCATCTCTAGTTAGGAGCTGGAGCCTGGTTCATGGCTCTATCCTTGGTGGAAAAAACACGTTAATATGGTTGTATCTTCAGGTTCATAGGTGGATATTATTTGTGAGTTCTCTTGAGATGAAGTTGAACCTTGACCCTTATTCTAGAAACTGATCCTAGCCTCCAAGTAAGGTGGTCATGATGTGAGAACTTGAAATGGACAGAATTCAAGTAATGAAGATGAGCTTCACACGGGATGCCAGGCACGGACAACACACAGGAAACTGTATCCTCACCAGTCTTCAAGGTTATGAATTTGACTTTCGCTCTACTCACCAATAAAGCTATGGTTTATTAGTTCACTTGTCTAGAGTTGTGCCTCCCAGTATTTCTGACGTCCCAATTGCAATATTGGTGTGGCACACTGCGGGTAAAGTGGAGGAGGTACCCCCATCGTCATCACAGGCTGAGGAGCTCCGTAGCTCACTTGTAACCCGTTAGTGACACCCCAGCCAAGAAGCTCAGATCTTGGGCAGAATCACACATGTGGTTCACGTGCCGTCCTTTCACCATTGACTATTTTATGGCCCAAACTCTATACATTAGCCCAGGTAGGCATTGGGTTGATAGGTGACTGCAAACGCCAGGCAAGAAAGTCTGGTAGAAGCAGCCAACCTGTCACTCGTGGAACGAAAAACAAGTCGAAGCACAGTTTCTCTTCTGGCCACCACGAATCACGTTTTTATTGCCTTAATGTATGAGGAAGCTCTGAGCTACTTCCAGCAGCTGGGCAGGATGGGCAGCCCTCCTTGTCTATGGCTTTATTATTTCCCTTCATCAGGACTTCCTCAGTTAGTTATTTTGTCCTTTTGTATTTTGTTTCTTTTTATAAGCAGCCTGAAATCCTTTTTGTGGGTTGTGGATAAAGGAGGGAGCAACTAATTAAAACAGAAACTCAAAACACATGCCTTACCCATAGTGGGTCAGTCATGTCATTTTTGTATGCAGACAGAATATTTTCACCCTTTAATAACATTGGCAACTAAATATGATATTAGTCATAATATGACATGATGTGCCTTTTAAAATGTGATGATCATCCTGCTTTATTTCCCCATCTGCAAGATGAGAATGATAATTATGACTTTGAAAATATCCTATGGTCAAATTAGTTAATGTTGGACGAGGCTTTCAAAAATGAAGACACCTAATAATTTATTAGTGGCTCCACTGGTGTGCAATTTGAGAATGAAGTCTGCCTGTGAAGAATGGACGTTGCATTGATTCACGTTTTTCCTTACATTCCTTAGGAGGTCTGCCCTGTATTTTCTCCCCTGGGTGCCAGCTGTACCCGCCTGTGGCACGTGGTTCTGTAGCCTTCACCCACAGCAGTCTTGCTCAGGCAGCCAGAGATCTGGTGATCATGTCCTAAAAGGGGAACAGCAAATAAAATCGCCCATGCACTTCTTGTAAATTGACTCACTTGTTTCCTTGTTAATCAAAATGAAGTTTTTGATTGAATGGAAAATCTTGTAGCATTTTCTTTTCTGCTCTGTGCCCTTTGAGATACATTGTTTGACCCTGAAATGGATGATCTTAGTTATATCCTAAATGAGACAAGTGAATGAGTTCTGCTTCATGTGCTATTGTTTCCTTTCATGTTAGTTAGATAATTAAAATCTGCCTAATTCAGAAAGCATGAGATTCTTGTATAGTCACAAAAAGTGCCAAGGAGGCCACACATATAGTAATAGTAAATACAGTAATAGCTATCATTCATTGAACACTTACATGCTAGAGGCTTTACACGTGTTATCTCCAATACAACAACCCTGGAAAGTATTTACAGATCAGGCACAGGAGGATGAGAACGGTTTGATTAACATGCAGTCACATAGCTATAAAGAAATGTAATACTGGGATTTAAATATAGGTATATCTCCAAAGCTTTTATTTTTTAAGTTAACTTGTATTTCATGAACCCAAATCATTAATGAGCATTTATGTTTCATTTCTACATACTTCTGAAAAAGCTATTTTTTGAAACAGTTTATTGGCTTCTAAAAGGAGCCACATCCTGATGGAGCAGGGTTAGAAATGATCCTCCTGTTCCCTTATGACTGTAAAATCACACAAATGGACCTGTGTGAGAAACCTTAAAAATATTTTTAAAATAAAACATTTTCTTGAGAGCCTATAGTCTACCAAACTCTGTAGCAAATTGCAGTCAAGTAAAATCCCTAAATTCCTAGAATAGAATTCCTTTGATGTCAATGAAATGAAATCAGAAATTTTCACTTCTTGAAAGGGCAATACATTTATCTAATACAAATCCCCACATTAACAAAGTCAGTATATTTTACTTGTCTGCTTTTCATTTGGGTTAGATATTTCTTCTGTTTAAATTGGGACGTGCAAATAAAAAGGGTTCCCCCTTCCAGTTCACAGGCAGAGAAACTGAAACCAGGCTTGGTCGTTCACTAGCATCCATTCAACAACAACAGAAAAAAAGTGAACTCACCAAAATGAAAGCAGATTGATGTCTCTTAGAGTAAATAACGAGTTATCCCTACTCTAAGACTCTATGGGCTTGTGAAGCTTTGAGTCTTGATTTGTCTCTGGGAGTATATGCTCAGTACTGTAACATCGTGTCTGAAATGCCTCACAAAGAATATTTAGAAGTTATACTGGTCCCTGTATTTAAAATATTTATTTAAGAGAAACTAGCCACAGATGGAAATGTTTCTAACTAAAAATTATCTTTCTCAAGTATAAAAACGTTTCTCAAAATCAAATATTTCCCATATAAAGTCAGTTAGCTGTGGGCTTTGGGACTTTATTTTCCATTGCCAATAAAAGCCTTTGATTGGCGAGCCTTTTCTTTGCTTTAAATTTGAAACTGGAGTATGTAAGCAGAGCTTGGATATGAGGGAAAAACTGGCTTAAATTATGTGAATTTCACAAATATCTCTCAGTGTTTATTTGTACAGCTTCCTCTAAAGGGGAATATTTTGTTTAATATTTGAATATGTTTATTTATGAGAACGATAGAATAATCAGTAGACATTTGTATTCGATTAGAAATACGTGTTCTCCATTTTCTTTATGTATTTTTTATTATAAGGGCCTAGTTTTCATATGTCTTATGGCAGAGTATTTACCTGAACATTTAGAAACGGCTATGATTTTACAGTTAACCTTTAATATGTGAGTATCAATACTTTTCCTTGACATATACAGTCTTCTCTTAGACGGTTTCCTGTGTTTTAAACCCAGCTTCGCTGCTTTGCCGTTTTAGATCCTGCACACTACAGACAAACAGCCAGGAGAGGGCGCTGCTGGCTTACGTTTGAGAAAACTGCTCACCGCCTGATTTCAGCACTTTTAAAAACATACATGGAAATTATTTTTATTCAAGTCAAAGCAATCAGAATGCAAAAACTGTCTTAAATTTGTCAAAATTGTCCCTTCGTGTCTCTCGCCACCCTAAAGGCATTAATGAAGCCGGGCACTGAGTTTTTCTTCACACGTCTGCAGAGCCCTTAGCTGACCCTCGGTAAGGATGAGTTCAGGGCAACCGGGTGTGATTATCTAATTTTTCCATCAGCTTGAGGTTCTTATGTGAAAGTTCTATTCATGGGGAGCCAAAAGAAGGGGAAAAGAAAAACCTGTTTACACTTTCACTTTCCAGCTAGCCTTTCCAAGTTATCCCCTGACCTGGTGCAATGACGAGAACATATCTGTGCAACCTTGGCCATCCAGGGTGTGGACGGGGGCGGCGGTGTTGAGGTCTTGCTAGGAAGCAGTCGGTGGGAGGTGGGTGTGATCTTCTCATAGGCTCGAAAGCATTCTCTCTTCCCACGCAGGCATGTCCCTTGCATACAGTGGCAATGCTAGGAAGTGATCTAAGGAAGACCTTTGCATTTCTACCAGCACCTCCATTCTTTCAGATGAACGACGGACAGTCCCTCAACGTTTTATAAACTGCTATGCAAACACAGTTTCAAGTCAAAACTTCTGGCCAGCTCTCTCCCTAGCCTCCTTCCAAAGAAAATGCTATACCTAAGCCCTTCCTATGAAGAAAGTCTAGAACCTCCACCCCTAATATAGGTATTCTGTAGAATTCCCTCACCCCTCCCAGGGACATTTATAGGTTGTTCATATGCTGTGATGAAATAGAAAATGTCAAAATACTGTGATAATCATATTTGCAATTCACCTTTCTGGTGGGGTTCGGAAGTGCCAGAAACAGACTGATAAAGTTTTTGAGCTTTGCTTAATGTGGTTTTTTGTTGCCATGTGGGCACTGGGCACTTGCCGTCCTTCATAGCTGGTAGGTGCCACTTTTGGCTGGCCCTGTAGCTGGCTGCACTCATCTGTCCTTCCACGGGATGAAAAATGTCTTCCATTAGCTAATGGCCGTGTTCTCCATGAAACATTCTGCCCCTTGGCCTGGGGCTACAGGAGAGCATCAATCAAGTCTCTTAGATGAGGCCTCAGAGGACCGAGGGAAATTTGTATAATCCTGAACTATAAACATGGGGACCAGTGGTTGAGGTTTTGGATTTGCACAACATTTAAAAATGTCTATTTGAGTATCGAAAGTAAACCTTTATTTTAAAGAGAAGCTGAGGCCCAAGAGGCTCTCTGGGTGGCCTTCAGAAGGTTCCATTGACCTTCCTGCCTCCGTTTCCCTTTCTTCAAATTGGAAAAAAAAAAAAAAGGCAAAAGATCCCTTACTGTTCTGTTTCACAGAAGAATCAGTTTAATTTGATTTGCAGTATGAGATGATCAAGCTAATTTTTACCAGCCAGGTTTACTTTATGGCACTCCACACCTATGGACCATATTATAAACCCTGTGCCCTGAGGTTTTAGTGGCCACTAGTGATCACTCCTTCGTGTTGTGTTTTGGCTATAGGTTTGTAGTTTTCCTTTTGGTTATTTCCTTTCTCCGCATCCTCTTCTCTCACCTACTAGCCAAGGAAGACAGGGTGAGGTGCTTCCACCCTTCCTGGTGGTGGCAAAACAACTTTTGGCTCATGAAGGAATTTTATGAAGGTGTGGAGGGAGAAAGGCAGAAGCGGTGTGTGTGTGTGTGTGTGTGTGTGTGTGTGTGTGCGTGTGTGTGTGTGTACGCGTATGTGTGCACACACGTATGTGTCTGTGTGTATGTCTTAGCAGTTGGCTTTTTTTGTCGTGGTTTGTTGCTGTTGGCACTTTTGAAAGCAGTCAGACTGAAGAAATTCCTTAGGAAAAGGAATGAACTAACTTCCTAGAGGTGAACAGAAGGTTGCTGAGGCTCTGGGAGACATTTATGTAGAGCTGACTTTTCTCTATATGCCTCTGTATTGCTTATTTTAAATTCTTTATTGTTATGACACATTTTTTGTTTACCATCTCCCCATTCTCCTGTCTTTCTTTTTCCCTTTAAACAAATATCCTAGATATTTTTATTTGGGGAAGAGCCTAGAATTCCCTGAATTCATGCCTTTTCCATTTTAATAGGCAATGTATCAAAACTCAAATTTTGTGAGATCCTTTTAAAGAGTACTGCTCAACAGTTTTAGAAACTCATTTTACTCTAACCTTCAAAGATGAGATGGGAGGGACACCGAGAAAGCTGTTATTTTTGCACAGAGCAAGCAACCTAGAAATATTCATGAAATGAAAATTTAATGACGTACACCAGGCTGATTTTTTTCCTTGGTAGTAAACTCAGAATTTTGCTGTATTTCTTATATATTTATTATATAGGGCCATACATTTTTGTAAATTAGCAATTAATTCTACTGAAATATCTAAATAACGTTTTCTACAAGTTACACTATCCCAAAGAAGAAAATTGAAACCCAGACATAGAATTTGATTGTTAACCCAATGTCACTGACCTAGAGGATTTTTCGAAGACTCGGGAAGGAAAAACTAGTTTTAGATTGTCTAGTTAGAAATATGGTATGCTAATTTCAGTTCTAAGTGTCATGTGATTTCCATTCTATTTTCACAAATATAGGTTAATTTCACAACCATAGGGTTAATTAAGTTTGATGTTTTGTTTCATATTTGTAAGCATATAAAAATCAGCATCTTTACACAGCCAACACATCATAGGAAAATATGTTAAAAATAAATATGACAGTTTATGATAAAAGGTGGAATGGTCTGTTGTCTTCATTCTGAGGAATAGTTGTGCTCCAGGCAAGAATTTGATAGTCTATCAACTAAGGAAAGAACTCGGCCTGCTGACCTGTGTGAGCCATCATGTACCAAAGTTAAGAATCTGGGTTTGGTATTTAAAACAGTACAAAATCAAAATGAAAATAGTCATGTTCTTCTCATATATAACTTTGGGAAAAAACATTAAGTGTGAACAGGAAAGATGTAACTATCTTTTTAAAAAGTAATATTTAGAAGCAAACTGAAAGAGCTCCCAATGGCCAAATCTGGAACAATTTGAGCAACAAAATAAAGCAAGTCACTGGATTGGATTGGATTCATAACTCAAGATTGAATATTGCATCGTAACTCAAAGAGTAATATACATATCTGTAAGTCTATAATGATGTAAATAAATGATGGAATAACTAAATAAATCAGGGAGAATAAACAGCTCTCCCATACAAAAGGATCCCAAATAATCAGGGAGAATAAACAGCTCTCCCATACAAAAGGATCCCAAATAATTTAGGTAGATAGTATGTCTTCAAGGAGATGGAGCATAACTCCTTGCTCATGAAGTGTGGGTTACCAGGAACTGCCTTCCATGGAGTAGAGTGTGAAAAATGGAGTTGGATATGGGGAAGAGTAACTTTATCATGGAGAAACTGAACAGACACTATCTGAGCCAGGTGATCAAGGTCAACATCAACAGTGATAAATCATGTTGATAGCACATGCCCTTAATATATGACGGAAATGGCACTTCTGTGGTCTTCCTACCCCACACCCATAATCCCAGTCTAACCATGAGAAAAACATCCAATCCAGTAGAAGGGCATTATACAAAACACCAGACCACTGTTCCTCAAAACTTTTAAGATTATTCAAAACAAGGAAACTCTGAGAAATTGTCACAGTTTAGTGGAGCCTAAGGAGATATGATGACTAAATAGACTAAATGTAAAGCAGTATCCTGAATGGGATCCTGAGACACAAAAAGGGCATCAAGTAAAAACTAAGGAAATCTGAATAACGGACGGACTTTAGGTGATAATAATGTGTCAAAATTAGTTTCATTAGTTGTGACAAATGACATAGTAATATAAGATATTAACTCTAGGGGGAGCTGGGCGAGGGGTATACCAGATGACTCTATTATCTTTCCGATTTTTCTGTAAAATTAAAATTATTCTGACATTAAAATCTTTTTTTTTTTAAGTCCTTATTATCATATGTTATCCCTACATCCCAATGTAATTATTTTCCTAACTCTTGGCTGATTTTTAAGAGATGACTTTAAATTGGATAAAAGAAAACATGTTCTCCAAATTTTTCTATTTATCTATAATTGTTAAAGATGCCATTTGTAGAGCTATGAATATCATGATTGCCTTTGCTTGTAACTAGACTAAGTATTCTACTTTATGAAGCTTATTAGGGATCCAAGGTATGAGAAAGTTTGCTCCCCATATTAGGATTACCCTGACCACCCACAGAGGGGGAAGCTCTGAGTAACTTCGTGGTGAGTGGCCACTTTACCATTCAGTCAAGAATTCTATAATTTTAAGTAAATGGTTTAGGAATAATAATCAACTGGTTTCTTTCCTTCTGTGCCCAATCCCTGCTAATATGATAGCTACCTTTATAAAATCAAGTTTATTATAGTTTTTATCAAAATGGCATTGCATTTTCTTGCATTAATAAATACTGTGTTTTTAAAAGAAAGTAAAAATATATTCCCTTTGAGATGAAGTAATGAATTTTTCATCCAACAATTGGAACTGTTCACAAGAAATGTAAAACGTATCATGAATATTGATAAACCTATCAATTTTTTAAGGTTCTCTTATTTCATAACTATAAATAGTATGTTATTAAGACTGCAAAGAATTAAAAAATGTTACAAATCACTAAAACCTGCTGTACTTCTATAGGACAAAGAGACATTTTCTGGGAGAGCCCTTTAGTGTGGTCCCAGGGGTCCCCTTCCACATCCATTATTTCCTTCGTATTCAAAGGCTACCTCCTTTCACTTTTTCCCTTTTAGTGTTCAGCTACAGTCTGGGACAGATTTTTCTGCCTACAGTAAGAAACACATGGTCTGGTCTTCATCGTTAAAAATCTTTGTGTGACCTGGGCGTCTTTGAGGAGCCAGTGGGTTCCCCCGTTGTCTTCTTGTCTGCAAACACCCTGGTCATCTTCCAGAATGAAATCCTGGGAGCTCAATGTGCACCATATTTGTGAGTGTGTTGACTGACCAATGACTCATGAGACGATCGCACAACAACTGATGATGAATATGTCATTTTCCTTCTCTAAAATGACTCCTGTCACAATCTGGTTACGAGCAGTGTGATACTGCAGTTTTCTCTCCTTTAACCCAGTAAATCCTTGCTGTCTTGTTCTTTGAAGTAATATTTTAGTCATTTTGAAAGAGCTGAGAATGAGCGAGTGCTGTATGCAATTACTGTGTATTGTATCTAGCTTTGAGATAAAATAATGTCCCAGTAGATTTACTTCATCTTTTAAACACACAGTAATTTAAATTCTTAACTAGAACATACTTGAATTTTCCCATGTTTAATCATTAAAAAGGCAAAACTTAATTTCATCAAGTGCAATCAAAGAATTTTTCATAGTAGCAATTAAAAAATATGGAACTGGAATTTCAATGACATAAAATTGAACAGCTGCTATGTTATATTTTTAAACTTCATTCAAATCAAATGGCAAATCACATAATTTCTTCAGGGTTGTTTCTTTTCTTTTTCAGTATTGGTAGGTTGAAAGGTGGTCTTAGTAATTCAAAAACCTCCTTAAACTTGCTCCAGTGTATTTTGAAATGTATTTCAAATGTGACTCCCAAGTCAGTAACCTTTATGTTCCTATAAGACGCAGAAGGCAAAAAAAGTCTTTGGAGAAGGACTAATTGGTTAGCTTGCTTTGGCATGAGGGGACTTATAACTATACTGAGCTGTTTAACTAAGGAAACCAAAACCTATTTTGCTCGGCTTGCCGTTCTTACCATATTCTATGTGTGGCATTTACCGTAAGAGAAAGTAAAAGCCACACATGAAGTTCAGGTTCTTCTCTTTCCTTTCTGTTTCCATGCTGGGGGAGAAGGGCTATTTTTGTGATACCCAGACTTCCCCCCACTTTTATGTGTCAGACAGCGAGCTGGGACCTATGTAGCAGATATATAATTAGCCAAATGGTATATTTTTCACTCCCTGCACAAACATGTTCCCTCTGATTTTCCTCCTCGACTTTTAGATGTAGGCACTGAGGAATAGCAGCACCCAGCCTAGGTAGGACTCCAGGTTTTCAAAAACGTTTAACTACTTCAAAATCTGGAGCTATTTAGTTATTTTATAATTTCAAGAGCCTTAAAGTTTCTCTCGCTCTATATTTTTTTTTCCCAAAAAATGGGAATTTGCATCTTCTGGTCTTGAGCACTGTCTCTTCTAAAGACTCCAATTTTAGTTCATTATGTCTACTCATCAGATGTCTCTCCTGACTCTACTCTGGTAGCAGAATTTTCTTAAAATCTAAAGTCAGTCTTTTGACTTCGGAGTTTTAATTTCTTCAGGGGCTTTTGATTTTTATGTCATTTTGGTTGACAGGGGGCGAGAAGAGGCAGGCAGGACTACACATAAAGTAACTAGTAACTTAAAGGTAAATCAGTCTTTGGGTCAAGATTTCACCAGTTTTTAAAAATTAGAATTAACTGTATAATAAGGGAATTGCTTTGGCCAGTAGAATTTATTTGACAAGCACTGAGTAGGACAAGTACTTTGACTTACTCAGTGTGAAAACCAAGTGACCATTAGGGCATAATTTATCAAGCAACCTGAAAGATTCGTTTACAACAATTTTTTCAAAAAACAGAGAAACTCCCTACATTGACCTTGGAAATAGTCAATGTGCCCAAAGGAAGTCAAATGTTGGTTGAAAACCAAAGGCAAAGAACTTGAATTTTGCTTATTTTGCCATCTATGCCTCACAAGTTTTTGTTCGTTTGTTTGTTTTTCTTGTGATGCTGAATGAGACCGTGAAACCATGCTTTGTAAATAGTAAAGGTCTATCCACATGTAAAGTATTATTATTACTATTATTACTACTAAAGTATAGGTTGTGTTATATGAAGGAAGACGGTACTCGAAGAATCGTTTTCGTGGGACAGCAGCAGTTTATAACTTATTTGCAAAAATTCTCTACACGGTTAAAACAATTGCGTCCTTATGGAGACACAATTCAAACTCTCTCATATCTGTTCATCATTCATTTAATTGCTTTGACCAAGATGCACACACTTGACAATTACGTAACTTCATCGTACAAATGGCAACTGAGGGAAGGGGGAAATTATAATGAAGTAGTACTTACTAATACAGTTTTAAAATCCAGGCCCCACAGGACAGTTACATATTGGAACTTAAAGTTGGCATGAGGGCGATCAGGAATTGGTACTGTGATGGAGTGAAAGCAATTTTGCATGTTCTTCACATTTATATTCTTCACATCGAGCACCTCTTTGCAGTTATGCTGTTTGCCAAAGGAAAATGCGAGAGGCCCCTTGCTTTGCATTTTGGGGCTACTGTTGAGAACCATATTCCCCGTTGGAATGGGTGCCATCAAGCTGGTTGGAAAGCACATGTGGGCATTGAATGGATGCTTCAGAGAGCATCTCCCCAACTTTCTCCGCATTGTTAAGTTTATAAAGTAGTCAAGAGATACAGTCTTCTGTGATTGGATTTTGAATTGTCCTTGTTTTGCTTTGGCAGTCCTGCTCCACATTTTAATCTTTAGATCTGTGTTCCTTCTGATACAGTAGCCACTAGGGCACTTGAAATGTGGCTAGTCCAAATTGAGAGGCACTGCAAGTATAAAACACACACACTGGATTTTGAGGACTTTGGAGTGAAAAAAATGGAGACTATCTCAAAAACTTTATATTGGTGATATATTGAAATTATGTTACATGTATGATATTAAATAGAATAATTATTAAAATTAATTTCATCTTTTCTACTAGAAAAGTTTCAATTACAGTTGTGGTTCTCATTGTATTTCCATTGGATACCTCTGCGCTAGATACTGGACAGCATTTTTCTGCTTTTTATGAGAATGGGGAATGAAGAAACACATTAGGTCACCCATTAGGAAATTTTTTCAGTGTTCATTAGGTTTCAGTTCATTTTGATGGGAGGCTTAGGTTTAGATCAAGTTCTGTTTGTTCATCATCAAAGCTTGGAGCTAGTCGATGTGGAAAGCAGCACAGAGGTTTAGCTTGCTATGGCTGGAGCCAGAGTATCTGGGCCATCCTGATTTGTGGCAGAAGCAACCTTGAGTACACGTCAGGGATGGAGCCCACGCCTTTGACCTGTCTCAAAGCAGGCTCTCCCAGAGTTCCTCAGTTGACTCCAGCGAAACAAACCTGTGTGACCACTGCAGACTCTTATACATACAACAGACACCCTGTGATCTCACAGCTAGAATGCAATTCAGCATAGACTTTGGCAACTGAAAATCTCAAACCTATTCCTGGGTGACTTAAGGCTTCTGTTGGTATTCACAAAAATGCCCTTTGATTGTCAAATATGGATTGCAGTATTTACTTTGGTGTCTGCTTACCATCCCCTCTTTCTGAACATGTTCATTACCATTAAGATATTCTGGGTGGCTGGTATGGTTCACATAAGTGGGGACAAGAACTTGCCAATATGTTATCAATGCCTTGAGCTTAAAAATATATGTTTGGATTTTCACCAGAGTGAAAATTTGTGTCTAATCACCCCCTTTCCACCTTCCTTTTGATGAAAATCATCAAAATGTGAGATGAAAGGATCTAATGGGTTGTCTGAATGTTTTGCCCAGCCCTGTTGGAAACGATTGAGGCATTGGCTCGTCAACATTTCCTCTGAGAAAGCAATTCCAAAGGTTGGTGTCAACTTACAGCTTAGTAATGGACTAATACACATTATCCTGTATGCAACTCTAAATTATAGCCTGCCAGCTGTGATTCTGGAAGTTTGGAATAGGTTCCTTCCCAAGATTCTAAACAGAAATGGCTTTGAATGTTGCGGGCATGAGTCTGTGTAACCCTTCCAAAGGCAGCATGAATGCGGTAACATTTCTATTGATTTTTAACATCCAGCTCTCTAGAAAATAGAAAATAGCCAACATTTGACAGGCACTTTACAAAATGATCTGATCCTTCATAGATGCAGAGGAAGAGGTGTGTTCACAAGTGACATTGTGCTTAAACTTGGAACAAACCTTCCTTGTTTCTTCTTACGCCTGTTTTATTATGTAGAGTGGAATTTGTGTCTTACTTTGTTTGAAATAATGCTTTAAATATTGTCTTATCTCCCTTAGTTTTTGTTTTCATCTTTTAAATATTTATGGCACCCAAATCCTAAAAGGATTTTCAGTTGAGTTATTGAACGTAACTGAATTTTCGGTTAAGTTATTTAATATTTAACCTAATGTATAAATCAAGAAATCTAAATTTAAACAAGGACCCTTGTTACCTATATTTAATTGTCACAGATAATGCCCAGGGTTGTCAAGGGTATGGGTGAAGAGGCTTGGATATTGCTACAGGAGTTAAAATTGTCACGATATTGCCCCCAGGCAGCTTAGCAATAATCATCGTAAGCTTTTAAACTGTACACAATGAGAAATTTCTTTTCTAGGAATTATTCCCATGAGAAGTAACTAAGAATGAGGAAAAAGATTTAACTAAACTACAAGAATTTTCCTTGTAGTGTTATTTAAAAGATTAACAATAATGAATCTGGGTAAAGGGCATATGGTGTTCTTTGAACTATTTTTAGTTTTGTAACTTATTTGTT
This sequence comes from Rhinolophus ferrumequinum, assembly GCF_004115265.2. Taxonomy (NCBI): domain Eukaryota; kingdom Metazoa; phylum Chordata; class Mammalia; order Chiroptera; family Rhinolophidae; genus Rhinolophus; species Rhinolophus ferrumequinum. The sequence goes on along the minus strand of NC_046303.1, from coordinate 31,019,126 downwards.
CATTTGAAATCATTTCCCAATAAAAATTTAAAAAACCAGCACTCAGATAAGGGGCAACAGAGGATAGCTGTCCTTATTAATTGCCTTCTGAAGACCAGAAATGACGCGAGCTGCTTTTTTTGTGTCCCCACTGCAAAATAAAAAAATCTATAAATATCTATTACTAAGGAACTAGTTATATAAATTAAGATACACCCATATAATGAAACACTATTTAGCTATTAAAGATGACAGCTTATTATATACTTTTAAGTGAAGAAAAAATAAACAGCTTACAAAAATGTATGTGAATATGATTTGATACTGATAAAGTAATATCTGTTTTATATATATGCGTAGGAAGATTGAAGTGACTATACCCAAGTATTAATATTAGTTATCTCTTGGATGTCAGAATTGTGAAGGGTATTTTTTTTTTCTTTGTAATCTATTCACTCCTTGTGTTTGAGAAGTTATAACAACTTCGGCTTCATGGACAATTTTCTGAAACTCTTTTTGAGCATATTCAAGTTTTCCTCATCCCTCTGTATGTGGTAAGATGAATAAAAGGTACACAAGACTGTAGTAATGATAAAACACAAGTGAGGGATGTGAGGAATTACATTGTTATTCAAACCAACTGTTCTGTCTGGTAGTTGCCTTAATAGCTACCTTGTTGACCTAGGTCTTTTATCATCGTAAATGATCCCCCTGCCGTCTCCTAGTGTCTAGATACTACTTGTCATCATTCCTATGTCGTGTTATCTTTAATTTAATGCTCAGTGCATAGGCAGAGAGAGACTGTGTTGTTCAAACTACTTCTTTCACTGGTTATGGCGCTTTGGAATTGTACTCCATCGTCCCACATGCCCATAATAAATGACAATACTTTGAAATGTTTGTAAAAATATTTCAGCAAACTTTCCTCATGAGCAAAGGTGTGATCTAATAATTCCATTTGAAGATTATTGTTGTATGTGAATCTTCTTAGGCTAAGAGGGAAAAAGTATTCATTTTTGTAAATGGCATCATGGAAGTCTTAAAACATCTCCTACAAATTAATTACTCTACAGCCGTTTGTGTGTGTGTGTGTGTGTGTGTGTGTGTGCACCTGGCAATTCATCCAACTGACATTTGTTCTGCCTTCAAGAAACAGTCTAGTAGAGGAGATAAATGACCATACAACACAAGGCAGGACATAGTAATAGTCCCAAAGAAGTAAATGTAAGTGCTAAGGCAATGTGAAAAAGGGAGAGAGAAAGGTCAGGGATAGGACCATTGCAGCAGTTAACATTTGTGTTGGGCTAGAAGGACATTATTGGGCTGGCAAAATTGACTATGAACAATTAGTTAAAATTTTTCCATCAATGTTACATTTACTGAAGTCAATAACTGTTCTGTAGTCATGAGTTATACTCATGTAGTGGGAGTATATGTACCTTTAATTAGGAAATACACAAAGGAGTATGTGGGGGAAGGGAGGGAAGAAGAGAGTGTAAGAAAACACAAATGATAAAGTAAATGGGGTAAAATATTAAAATAGATGAATCTGCGTAAAGGGTGGGTGCGTGTTCTTTGTACTCTTTTTATTTGTCTTATCTGCTCATTGGAATCATTTCCCAATAAAGTGTTTTTTAAAACCAATTCTCAGATAAGAGGCAACAGAGGATAGCTGTCCTTATTTACTGCCTTCTGAAGTCCAGAACTGATGCCCGCTGCTGTTTTATTTCCCCAAATGTGGTTCATTCTAGTTATTTGTTGACTTCACCAAACCACGGCATAATTTCACACAACCCAGGATGGAGGGTAGCGGTGACTGTTTTACAGAACCCGAGGCCTGAAATAGCCGGAGCGCTGTGTTGTGGGGTGGGGTGGAAGCCTGTGCCCTGCCCAGCCACATGTGGCTTGGTCTGAGCTGTGTGCTGTCAGACCCTTCACGGTGAAATAAACAACCAGCACAAATAAAATGGAGAGTCATGACTTGAAAACAAAGCTTTCTGCCTTCCACTTGAATGTTGCCTTGCCTCCTCCCTCAGAGTCGCACACGTTTCCTTAGAGATGTTTCCCAGATGGCACTGCAGTCACGCTCTTGTCATCATTGCTAAATTGGAGCTTCAGCAAAAGGATCCACGTTCTCATTTCTGGTCTCCAGATAACCTCCTCCAGCCATCTTTCTCAATGTGGCTCCGACCTGAGCTGTTTTATGTACTTCACCTTTTAAAGCCACCTCTATTCAGGAAACATGTTTTCCAAAGTGCTGCACCTATGCGAGTGAGAATGCATTGGAACTCAGTCCCTGTCTTAGTCCGTGAAGACTAAGGTTGCTGCAGCCAAGAAGAGGTGTTTCCATGTTTGGCCTCTCCCAGCTGGTAGCTCCAGGAAGCAGAATCAGAAACACTAAAGTGAATTCTCCCATTCAGTCTGGGAAAGGTGGAAATAGAGGGTATGGAGAGCGGGAAATTGTCCACCAGCCTCTCCCAGGAACTCCAGGTTGGAGCCTTGGTCCCTCGGAAGCCACAGGGCTGGAGAAGCTGTAGTCCTGCCTGGAGTGGGTTTGTAAGTGTCTGAAGCATGCCCTCTACGTGGGCTCCCCTGCTGCCTGGGCTGTACGGAGAGAGTCCGTGCCACGTTCCAGGGCCACGTGCAGCTAGCTCGGTGTCTTCACAGCCAGGCCTCAGAGTTAGAGCCACCAGGTTCCAGCACTGGCTGTGCTGCGTATGCTTACATGGCCGTCGGCAGTCAGCCTCGCTAAGCCTCAGTTTTGGCACCCACTAAATGGAGGTAATAATAGTCCTGAGCGCCCAGAATTGGTGTGAGGATTCAATGCATCAGACAGTGCATATCAAGTCTGACCCGTCAATGGTGGTGATTGCCGCTGTTGTTGGGCTTGTCATAAGTATGAATGTTCGCAGCCTGGCTTCTGTCCTTTCTCCTTTCCTTCCCCAAACTTATTGGGGGGGGGTGGTGCCTAGTTCATTCAACTGTATTTAGAGACGGTGCTCCTTTGAACAAGAGAGTTGCAGTTGGATAGGAATGAAGTGCTCTTTGAAACACTGTGACGTACTCAGTGAATACATAGAGGGGAGCACTTTTGAGTTGTCCACGCCCACCACCCCCAGGTGGGTGGTTTTCATCTTCTAACACTGTGTATCCTGCACTTCCATGCGTCCCGGTCCTCAGCTCCGGTGGTGCCCGTGCCTAGAATGGCCTTTTCTTTGACTCCGTGCTCATTCACCCCATCACTCAAGGCTGGTTCAGTGTCACCCTCTGTGGACTTTCCTCATCATGAGGGCAGAAGAAATTGCTCCCACAATGCCTTTTGCCTAATTCTTGAATAGCCCAGGCCATATGAAATAATAGGATTTTGTTTTTACATTCATCTCTCCTTCTTGACTATAAATTTCTGGAGCATAAAGATTATCATATTTATCCTAGTTCCAGGGCAGAGCCAGGCACATATGCTGCTCAGTAACTGTTGTATTGGGGCTGTTTGCTATTGAGAGTAGTATTCAAATTGGGAATATGGTATAGTGATCACATTGTAAAGTATATAAATGTTCAGTAACTATGTTGTACTCCTGAAACTGATATAATATTGAATGTCAACTATACTTAAAATAAAAATGGAGAAACTGCAAAAAAATCAGGAGTATACACCTTGATATTTTCACAAAGTGAATATACCCCTGCAACCAGCCTCCAGATCAAACATTAGGAGAAATATCAGGAGACTTAGGAGAAACCTAGAAGGCCATTTCAGCCTCTCTCCTCCCAGCGGTAACCACTGTCCTACTTTCTAACATCATAGATTAGTTTTGCCTGTTACTGGACTTCCTACAAACGTAATCATACAGTATGGACTCTTCCATGGCTAGCATCTTTCATCTAGCATCTATCTGCACACAGCAGTGTGAATGAATCTCAAACATTTCATTAGGAATGCTAGAAAGGCAGCCCTGATTTTTTTTACCCATTGGAAAGAGCAGTGACTGAGGGCTTCCCATATCCAGAGCTGGAAAGATCTTTCAGAATCAGGACACTTCAATTTCCCAGCCCATGAGTTCTTTATTCTGTTCTAGCCTGGCTGGTTGCTAAATTGGTAAAAATCAGATAGAGAGTTTTTGGGGCATGGTGGCATTCCTAGGATTCTGTTTTGCTATTAAATATTGACATACAAATATATAGCTAAATGTGTTTTACTAATGATTGTGGTGGCATTCGTTGTAATTACTTGTCAATCTAACTTGCTGCCGGTGTCTGAATTTCCAACATGTCTGAAAAGGTTTTTAAAGGATTTCACTAGCAGTCTTATAAGTCGTTTGTCAATAAATGATGAAAAGGCTTGTCTGTTTATATTTCGATGTTATCGTTTTAATGGGCAACTGTCTACATGCCACCCACCACAGAAATGCTTCCCCCCTTTTTTCGTGAAGAAGAAGGTGTTTAAAGTGGAGGGAGGTCTGGTTGCTATGGATATTTTAAATTTCATGTTTACATTTTAAGAGGTAAGCTGAAACCCTCACTATTTGGTCTCCAACTAAGTGGCATTCACATTTAGAAATTACAAGATTGTTATTGGCTATCTCAAGCTCGAGGATGTGGCAGTGTACTGGCAGTTAATTAAAACTAGGCTGGCTTTCAATATCAGAATTATGCAGCCTGTTTTTGTAGGATGCCCCTGAAGTCTTCACTATCCTGCAATGTGTTTTTGATGTAAAAAAAATATTTAAAAAGGAAACATAACACAGGGCAGCTTGTCCTCATTTACTGCAGAGGTTGCTTGCTCCGTGAGCTTTTCAGAGTGGGGTTCTGCCCCAGTGTTCTTTGTCCTTTAGCGTTGCAGGCTCTGGGCTGCCACAATTTAATGTGCCAGGGAAAGCTGATAGGAGAACAAAGCCCTGGCAGGAAGATTGCTTCATGGGATGCATATTGGAAAGATCTTAGAAAAGTTTGTCAAATCAGAGTATTGCTATTTTAAGTGGCAGGTGGAATAGTTTTAAATTATTCTTTTAATTCTTCTTTTTCCTTTAACTATGTTTTTAATTATACAAGAAATTCATGAATACATTCTCAACGTAAAAGCAAAATCGAACAATGCAGATAAAGAGAAAAATCTCCTTGACTAGTCCACATCACTTCTGGTTTCCTCCCAACAGGTAACTCTTTCATCAGTTAGTATGTATTGTGCTCAGTCAGGGGTCAGGAAAGTATGGCCCAGAGGCCTATCCAGTTCCCTGCCAGTTTTTGTAAATAAAGTTTTATTGGAACACAACCGTGTCCATCTTTTCACATGTTTTCTCTGGCTCCTTTCACACTGCAGTAGCTGAGTTGTGTAGCTGTAGCGGAGACCTGTGACCCACAATGCCTATTATGTTTACTAACTGGCCCTATGCAGTAAAAGTGTGTGGACCCCTGTTTTTCTTTGCAATTTTATACATTTAAAGTAGTATGCGATTGTATACGCAGTGTTTGCATGTACATATAATTTTTTGTTTTACACAAATAATGAAGTACATATTGTTCTATAACTCGCCTTGTTTTCATTTAACAATTTGCCTTCTTGAACTGTCATCTCTATCAAAACATGTTGTTTTACCTCATTATGTTTATTTGGCTGTTGAGTATTGTTCACAGTAGGACTGAGTTCAACTTGTTTTCATCCTCTATTGGTGAACATGTAGCCTACGTGCAGCTTTTATTGTTAAAAAAGAATGCAGCAATAAAAACTGGCAATAATCTCTATTTTTCTTCACCAGTATTGAAAAGTCACATATGTAATATGCCGGCACATTTTCACAACAGAGGCGTTTCATGATAATCATGGCTGATATGAAGGAAAGAGGGGTTAATTCACTTGGTCAGAGACTTAACGCGTGACAGTGGGCAGTACTCAGGACAAACATTTTATGCTTTCCATTTCTAGGCAGTGCCTTCCGGGGAAAAGACCTGAGTGAAACTGAAAGTCTCTTTTCCAAAAATTTTTAAAAGCTTTTTTTTAAAATTGATTTCTTAAATTTATTAGGGTGACATTGGTTAGTAACATTATAAAGGCTTCAAGTATACAATTCTATAATACATCATCTATATATTGTAGTGTGTGTTCCCCACCCAGAGTCACTTCTTTTATTTAAAGGACATAAAAGGGAATTAGAAGTGTCCTTAGGCAGGGTATTTGGAAGCTTGCCCTCACTTGAACTGTAGTCTGAGAAAATGTCAAGATGATAGTGTATGTGTTAGAAATACAAAGCCATTGAATGTCAAGCTTCCAGGAATTTCCACAGTGATCGAGTTGAGCCCCTTCCGTTTTTAGATGAGAATACCGAGACTCACCAAGGTTAAGTGATTTATTCAAGATCATGGTATTAGGTTTTGATCATGACCTAGCCTGTCAACTGACTCCAAATTCAGTGACCTAGAATTGAAAGACCTGATTTTGGTAACTCAGAAGGAATAAGAATTATAGTAGCATGTCATTTATAAGTTTTATAGTTTGTCAGAGTTTTGTAGTTATAGGCTTTTAAAACATGATTTAAGTATGAAAATCCACGTTACAGTAGTGTTGTTTCTGATAAAATATTAGGCGTCATCCCCTCAGCAACTACCTCAAAGAAGAATCCAAACTGATCGATGCCTGAGCTGTTGCAAAGTTCTTTTTCCTCATAAAATCACCCTATTTGTTCATGTACATTAACGTATCATTGGAATAGAAATAGACAGCTTCAGCTCAGATTATTCTAACACATTGCTGTGACTCAAAGGATTAATCCAATATAGAAATATATTTTCTAGAATTGTAAGGAAATTTTTGCTTCTAGTAAAGTAAAAATAATGATTGATGCTCCTGTGAAGTAACATTTTTGGCAGCTGAGAAATGACACCAACAATTGACCAAACTTACATTTGCACAAAAAAAATGCCTTTTAAACATGTCACAATTTTTCTTCATGATAGACATACCATTTGAACCGAAACTCTTGCAGAGGTGGCATAAAACTGCACTAAAGGTATTTTTTCTTTCTTTAAAAAACACACCCACAAAAAAACCCCACAAAAACAAAAACCTCACCTAAAATCAGGTAAATATTTAATGTTAATGAGACTCTTGTCTTTAAGTTCCTCTTACTGTACTTCCCACAGCCTTATCTCCTTTGCTATTCTTAGCTAGATTTATTTTGAGCCTGGTGGTAGTAAAAGAAGCAAGAAAAAAATGAAACACAATACTCAGAACTACCTATTTTTTAATTCATAAGTTCAGTCTGGGGTCACCACTGGTTCCAATGAAAGATTTGCCTAGAAAGGAATCATAGTCCATATTCTTTACAGTAGAATAGAAGAGATTTTTGCCAGTGATAGTTGTTTTTATTTAAGTGCCAGAAATAATTGCCTGGTGGTCTTGGAGCAGAGCAAAAGAGGGAAATGGCTAGAGCAAACTCTGCTATTCAGTTTCTTGGCCTAGAAACCTGGAAACCATGGGGAGACAGAGAAAACAGCCTGGAAACAACCGACCATGGCTAGTCTCAATGACTGGAATATGTGAAACAATACTGTACCCTTCATCAGATTAATAGATCATCACTAAGTATTTCTAGAATTCCTGTAAGGTACATTGTTAGGTATTTGGGGGTCACATATGAAATTACAGACAAGAGCTTTGTTTCCCAAATTATAGGTCTTGCTAAGAAAAGAAAAGCAAGCAAACCATAATCAACGTGCACATAGGAATTTCTTTTTAGCAGGTCTAGGAGCAAGAATCTTAGGCTTCCATTTTTTAAAACGGCAACTGAACATGTAAAATACTAAAACAGGTCATTGAAAAACTAATCATTGAAACCTATATATCCGCAAATAAAATAGGTTGATAAGTATTTCTTTCTTACGAACACAATTATGTTGTTGTTTTGGCTTCTTCATGTGGACAGGGAATAAAGGCAACCATTCATAGAATAAAACCAAAGTTATAGAATAAAACACCGAACTCATAGAATGAAGAACCTCCAGAACTGGAAGGGGCTTTAAGGTTACCTAGTCAAATGCCAATATCATCAAAAATATTATCCACCAGGTGGATTTTACTTGTAAATTTTAAAAATCCCAGCCTGACTTCCCCTTGCCTCTCCTTGAATTTTAAAATTACCACCTCACACCGTCACTTGAGTATACAAAGCCTTTTTAATATTAACATAAGAAAAATATAAGGAGATAAATATACATGAAATTACAGTTTTAAAACGACTACATGTATCATCTCAAAGTTTAAAGAACCACTGAAGCTTTTTTGTTTGCTTTTTGCTTTTTGGTACTTTTGGTTTTGTTTTTATCTTCGCTGACGTATGCAACTGCACAATCTATTCTCTCCTCCGCATTAGAGGAGCTAGTCAGATGTGAACACATAGACCTCAAATTTGCCTCGATACTCTCCTTCAGCTACTAACTAGGCAAGCAAATATTAAAGAAGGGTGTATATGTGATAAGAATAGTTATTATAGGGAAGTAGTTATTGAGGAATTAATGAAATATGTGTGTTTGCCATATAAAATAAGGAACCTAAAAGGATTCAGGTATATACATGGCTGACATGCTGAGAAGGAAAGAGAAGTGGTTGGGAAACATAGATGCCAAAATAGTATAATAGGTAAGTTGTTAGCAATGCATTTTTTTCCATGGACTTACATCAATGATAGCCCCAAATAGAATAGCTACAGCTAAACAGTTCTTCTTAAAAATAAGATCCTGGAATGTTCACAGACTCTGGGAATTTGATATTAAGTTAGTGCCCAGATTTATAGAGACAACTACAGAAGGACCATCTGTAGCTGGTTTACAGGTGAAACAGATGTGTTTAGAAAACATAATGAAAGCAGAGAAAAAAACAAACAGGAAAAAAAATAATCTGGAGGAAAAAGATAATGCAAGCAATAGAAGAAAATTGCCAAGAAAGAGTGCTATAATTAATATATTTTGAGTAATAACAGAGGATCTTATGAAGGTAAAGAAACCCTTGGGGCTAGATCTGGTGAGTAGGGAGGGTGTTCCAATACAGTTATTTGTTTACTGGCTAAAAACTCCCTCACAGACAGTGCTGTGTGGGCTGGTGCATTGTCATGATGCAAGAGCCATGAATTGTTGTCAAAAAGTTCAGGTCGTCTAACTTTTTCATGCAGCCTTTTCAGCACTTCCAAATAGTAAACTTGGTTAACTGTTTTCCAGTTGGTACAAATTCATAATGAATAATCCCTCAGAAATCAAAAAAAGGTTAGCAACATCATTGCAACAAATTTGCGAACTTTATTTTCAGACCTCGTATTATGTACTAAAATATTTATCACGTGCATTATTACATATATGCATACATACTCTTACATACCACACATAATGTATGTACATACTCATAAATAATACATATTTTTCTTTTAGTAATATAAATATATCTTTTTAAGTTAAAAATGTTAATCATATAATACAATTTTAATGATTGAACATAGCATTGTACTGTATGCATGGACCCTAATTTATTGTATTCATCTCTTCCAGTGAAAGAAGTTTTACTTGTTATTACACAGGTACATCTCCTTGTGCCTGAGGCTTCCCTTTAGTGTGCATAACTTAGAGTGCTTCTGAATTCTCTCTTGATGAGACCTTAGTGGTTTGTTATGTTTTCTTATCATCCATTCTGTCAATGACATTTTCCTCTCATTTACATGAGCCCAGAAGGGCAAAGATCATTTTTATCTTGATGGGTAAATCTTACACATAACAAATTGGTTGCATATCTTTGCTCGCTGATACTTTATTTAGCAAGCTAATCTGATAACTACCTATTTCTCAAGTTATAATAACATTCATGGTGGCAGTGAACTTGATAAAGTTTCTGAGTCTCCAAAGACAGAAGCGGTTGCTTGTGGTCACATTGCATTTTAGCTAATGCAATAAAGGATTGCTTTTCATATTGAAGAGGTAAAGACTGAAGGTAAAGGAGATGGTTAACGTATTAGGGAAAATGCACAATAATCACATATGGCACTGTATTGCTTTGGAATGTAGAATCTTTTTATTGTAATATCTTCATTTTGAATGAGGCCACTTGGTATTAAAGAGACCCAGCTTCAAATATTTGCTCTGTTACTTTTTAATGTTGACAAGGGTACGATTCTATCTGCCCAGTTTTTTCACCAGTAATATGGATCATGAGGTATGTATGGAAATTTCATAAATCTGTTATAAGGATTTAATAGGGTCATATGTTGAAAGATTTTTGTAAACCAGAAAGAGTCAATGATGGTTGAGGGTTGGGGGGGTGGTAGTAGTAGTAGCAAGAATTAATAGCAGTAGCATAAATAGAAATAGAAGTAGAAGAAATATTAGTATCGAGTAACTTATTAATAGATAATAATAAACTATTAATATGATATTTATATCTATGTCCATATTTATATTTTAAGACATTTGTATTTAAGATATTTATATTTTAAGGTAATATATATAAATATATTTATATTTTATATATTTATATTTATAGATATATGTATTAATACTTATATTTTAAGGTATTTATATTTTGAGACAAACTTCTTTGGGATTAAAAATATGATCTCAATCAGATGCATTTATTATAGTGTCTCTTCAGATACTCCAAACACCACTGTAAAATAAATAATTTGTTTATATTTGGAAGTAGAGGGGGGAAAGAGGTATTACTTGATTCTAAAATGTTACATTGAAAATTAATATTCTATATTTATTATCTATGGAATTGGTTTTATTTTATTGTATACACCATAGTTATTCAACATTTATATCCTAAAGAAGTGATCACCATGATAAGTCCAGCAGCCATCTGCTGGACAATATTATTCTGATACGCTATCACAATATTATTGACTACATTCCCCAAACTGTACATTATATTCCCATGACTTGTTTTATACCTGGAAATTTGAACTTCTTATTCCCCTTTACTTTTCCCCCCTCTTTTAATTTTTCAATTACAGATGACATTCAATATTGTTTTATATTAATTTCAGGTGTAGAGCATAGTTGTTAGACATTTATATGATTTCAGAAGTGATCCCCCTGACGAGCCTATACCCACCTGGCACTATAAATAGTTATTACCGTATTATTGATTATATTCGCTATGCTTTATTTTACATCCCCATGACTATTTCGTAATTACCAATCTGTACTTCTTAATGTCTTCACCTTTTTTGCCCTTCCGCCTCCAGTCTATTATCCCAATAAATCTAGTACCCATCTGACACCATACATAATTATTGCAATGTTATTGACTATATTCCTTATGCTGTATCCTACATCCCCATGACTACTTTGTAACAACCAATTTATACTTCTTAATCCTTTCCCGTTTATCACCCATTCCTAATCCTCCTCCCATCTGGCAACCATCAAAATGTTGTCTGTTATCTATGAGTTTGTTTCTGTTTTATTTGTTTGTTTATTTTGTTTTTAGATTCCAGATATAAGCAAAAATTGCATTGCATCTGTCTTTCTCTGTCTGACAAACTTTACTCAGCACGGTATCCTTCAGTTCCATATGTGCTGCCGCAGATGGCAAGAACCCATTTCCTTCCATGGCCAAGCAATATTCCTTTGTATACCCTGTTTCCCCAAAAATAAGACCTAGCCAGACAATCAGCTCTAATGCGTCTTTTGGAACAAAAATTAAGATCCAGTATTATATTATATTACATTATATTATATTATATTATAGACCCGATCTTATAGTAAAATAAGACTGGATCTTATATTAATTTTTGCTCCAAAAAATGCATTGGAGCTGATTGTCCAAGTAGGTCTTATTTTCGGAGAAACATGGTATATGTACCTCCTTTTTATCCATTCATCCATCGATGGACACCCAGGCTGCCTCCACATCTTGGTCATTGTAAACAATGCTGTAGTGAACATATGGTTGCACACGTCCCCTGAAAGTAGTGTTTTGGGTTTCTTCAGATAATTACCCAGAAGTGGGATTACTGGGTCCTTCTTTGTCTCTTGCTATAGCCTTTGTTTTAAAGTCTATTTTGTCTTGTAAGAGTAGTGCTACCACAGCTTTTTTTTTTCATTTCCATTTTCATGAAATATCTTTTCCTCATTCCTTTACTTTCAGTCTGTGTGTATCTTTTCATCTGAAGTGAGTCTCTTATAGGCAGCATATGTAAAGGTTTTGTTTTGTTATCCATTCAGCCTTCCTATGTCTCTTGAGTGGAACATTTAATCCATTTACATTGAAAGTAATTGTTAATAGATATGTAGCTATTGCCATTTTACTATTCATAATTTTGATCTTTTTTTTTTTCCCATCTTAAGAAGTCCCTCTAACATTCCTTTAATACTGATTTGGTGTTGATGAACACCAAAAGCTTTTTTTGTCTGAGAAGCTCTTTATCTGTCCTTCAATTCTAAATGACAGCGTTGCTGGGTGGAGTAATCTTGGTTGTAGGTCCATAATTTTCATCGCTGAATATTTCCTGCCAGTCGCTTCTGGCCTGCAAATTTCTGTTGAGAAATCAGCTGATAGTCTTATGGAAGCTTCCTTGTAGGGAACTAACTGCTTTTCTCTTGTTGCTTTTAAGATTCTCTCTTTGTCTTTAATCTTTGGCATTTTAATTTTGATATGTCTTGGCGTGACACTGTTTGGGTTCATCTTGTTTGAGACTCGGTGCTTCCTGGAACTGTATGTGTGTGTTTTTTTCACCAGGTTAAGGATGTCTCAATCGCTATTTTTTCAAATAGGTTTTCAATTCCTTGCTCTCTCTGTCTCTTCTCTGTTTGGTACCCTTATAATGTGGATGTTGTTACACTTGATGTGGTCCCAGAGGCCCCCTAAACTCTCCTCATTTTGCTGTTCTGATTGGGTGTTTTCTGCAACCTTCTAAATCACTGACTCAGTCCTCTGCTTCATCTAATCTACTGTTAATTCCCCCTAATGTATTCTTTATTTCAGTTATTGCAGTCTTTATTTTTGACTGGTTCTTTTTTATGTTTTCTATCTTCATTTTTATTTTTCCTATCTCGAAGTTCTCCCTGAGATCATTGAGCATCCTTATAACCAGGGTTTAGAATTCTGCATCTGGTGGATTGCTTGTCTCCATTTGGTTTGGCTCTTTTTTTTGCTTTGTTCTCTTCTTTTATTTGGAACATGTTTCTTTGTCTCCCTATTTTGGCTGCTTCCTTATGTTTGTTCTATGTAGGGCAGCTAGGCCTCCTGGTCTTAGTAGAGTGGCCTTATGTAGTAGGTGTCCTTCGGGGCCCAGTGGTGCAGTCTCCCTGGTCACTAGAGTCAGGTGCTCCAGATGTGTTTCTTGTGTGGATTATGTGTGCCCTCCAGTTGTAGGGGAGACTTGATTGCTGTTTCCACATCTGTGAGAGGGATTGAGCCTCAGCTGATTGGTTATGAGGACTGGCTGTGACTATGTGGAGGAGCTGTTGTGCAGGGGCTGACCCTACAGAGCAGGGTTCATTTTAGCAGGGCTCTGGTGCCTGCCCAGTCTGCCCTTTGGGTGTGTCGTCCTTGGACGTGACCAGTGATGCTCTGGCCTAGTCCAAAGATGGTTACTGGGCCTGCCAGCACCAGGGCCTCATGGGATGGGACCCGCTTCAGGTCAAGTTCAGCCACAGTGTGTGTCCTACTCAGGGCCTCCTTGTGTGAGCCACAAAGCTATCCAGAGATGGCCTCTCAAGGCACCTCCAAAGCTATCCATGCCATGCTGGAGGTGCCTTGAGAGGCCAAGCCATGAACCAAAGCTGGCTGTCCCTATTGCCGAGCTTAGGGCTGTTTAGTCAAAGGTACGGGACGTATCAAAGCAGATGCTACTTGTTTGGGTTTTGTGAACCTTTGAGAGATTTTAGAAAAGTCCATAGCAGGAGCCAAGATAGGCTGTTTATGTGGAAAAGCCACTAGAAGCAGCTTGGGTGTGCCTAAAAGTTGGGTGGAGCATGGTCTCAGGGAATCACTAGGGCAGAGAAGACGAAAGGTGCTAGCCAGTTGGATGGAGACTCAGATATAGTGTCTGCGTGCCTCTGCGTTGGTCTGCACACAGAGAGGGGTATGGCTCAACAAACAAAAAATGGCTTCTGCCAGCTTCTCCATCCGGGAGGAAGCTGCCCCTCTAGCTTGAAGCTAGAAAACTCGGTTCCTCCCCATATGTCTCTTGCGCCTTTTGAGCTGCTGCCCCAGCACTGGTGCTCAGAGCAGGTGAGTCATCAGTGAGTAAGTCCGTTCATGGTCCCTGGATGACGAACTCCTGGGACTCCAGCTGCCCTCCATCTCACTCATCCACAATCTCTGCATGGTTCTCACAATCAGAAGTTTTGGGGACTTTGCTCCCCAGTACTGAAACCCTAGTCTGGGGAGGGGCTGGGACCCTTGTTCCTCACGGGGGTACCAAGATTTCCCTCCTGATTTTTAATGGTCACATGTGGGTATAGGACCAGCACGTTCCATGTCTCTGTCCCTCTTCCCAGTCTCGAGGGGGCTTCTTCTGTACATCCGTAGATGTAGGGCTTTGGTTCAGCTAGACTTCAGGTGATTCTCAATAATGGTTGTTCTGTGGTTTAGTTGTCATTGATGTGGTCCTGAGAGGAGGTGAGCACAGTGTTTACCTATTCCACCATCTTGACCGGAAATCTATGATGGCTCTTCCTTCAATTTCATTTCATATTTGTTGTCATGCTTAAGTTTTGACTATAAAAGAGAAAATGTACTCCTTCATCAGTAAGTGATGTGAAATAGCCATATGTAAGATTAGCTAGCTCATATAATAAATTCACTTAAGAATTCCACCACCACCCCTTTTTTAAAGGGAAATGGACAAGTTTCTGAAGCATTAAGCTAGCACCATTCATTTATTTAACATTAAACATCAGCTTTGTGTGTGTGTGTGTGTGTGACCCAATAGATGCATAATACAAAAGAAATGAATACAAGTCTTTTTATAGTGGAGGGTTAATGGGGTAGATATTTGTTTCTTTGTTTGTTTTTAGTGAAGAATTAGTGGGGTGGGTTTTTTTTAAAAAAAATACCAAATACGTGAAAAGATAGAATGATATTTAAAGGCAAAGAAAGATATTTTGTCCACCTATTAAGATTGTTTCTTCTTAGAGTGTTTGGAAAAGCACATACACATGATGATAAGAGGTACTGAAATAAACATGTAAGTAAATGTAATTCTCTTAAAATCCCACCTCTTCCACGTAATCTTCATTAGCACCCTAGAAGAAGATGTAATTCTTGTCACTCAAAATTCACTACGTATTCAACATATAAGCAGCATACACCTAAGCACTGAGCCTCACTCATAGAATATGAGGGCACCATTTGAAAATAAATTGGAATGAAGCAGAAAGAGTAACTATCCATGCTACTTATAGTTCATTCATCGATTCATTCATTCATCCGATGAATATTTAAAAAGTTTACCCTGAGCCAGGCCCTATTCTTAGTGCTAAAGACACTACAGCAAACAAGGCAGGCATAGTCCCTGCCCTCAAGGAACTTCCATCTTGATTTGAGGGAGGAAGGATACATACAATAAATAAATTGAACAAGCAGATACAGAGTATGTCAGATGGTTGTGTGCGCTATAAAAAGAGAAAAGAGCAGAGAAAAGGAGATGGAGAAAGCCAAGTGGAAGTAGGGTACTCTTTTGTATAGGACAGACAGCAAAGACCTCACTGAATGTTTAAAGTAAGAGCAGAGGCATAGAGAAAGGAACAAAGACAACTCTGGATTACTGGAGGGAATGATTCCAAGCAGAGGTGATGCAAAGGCCCTGGTGCAAGTAGGAATCTAGTGTCTTTGAGGGACAGCCCAAGTTAACTAACTTCTCTGAGTTGCAGTTTCCTCTGTGGTCGAAATGGAAACATCTACTGCAGGGAAGGATGGTTTATGAAGATTAAATGAAATAGTGTGTGCAAATAGTTCTGTAAGTCTTCAGTGCATCTCTTCTGTAAATATCTGTTCATATTTGTATCTGTGCTTATCTGCATCATTATGGTATCTTTTCCTTGACAGCAATGTATCTTTTAAACACTATGGCCAAAATCATTACCAGATTGTGCCACAGAAAACACTAAGGCAACGAACTGTGTTATACGGTTTAAAGATGTCCATGAACCGCTTCATGAAGCATGTCTTCATCTTTCACCTGTCTTTCTCAGATCTTGTCATCACTGGTCTACTCCAGAGCCTCCTGCTGCTAAGGTCTTCTAGAGATGATGGGATTGAGGGTGGATATGCCCAAATTGACAGGGGCCTGTGCATGACACTTGCTTCAGGAAGCATCCCAAGTAAAGTCTCTGAACTCTCTGGGATGGTAACATGAAATTTAGGCTGAAGCTGAAGACCTGAGAGGGCCCTTGGGCCTGCCAGAAAATGTGTACAGCAGACAGGAGATACCTACATTTGTCAATGTCCTTGAATGGACCGGTGTATATTCTCAAGCTGCAGGGTGAGGTCCCGAGACCACTTTCAGAAGTGACACCATGGGAATAGCTCTATTTACCTCAACAGTTCACTAGTTTAGTCTTGAGTCAACACCTTTGATTCCTTAGAACAGAAAGGGAGTACGTTTGGGGTAGCTGCCTTGGACTGTATGCATCCTGGGCTTGTATGTAAGGTAGCTGTAATATTAAAGCTAACGCTTATTGAGTGCCCAGTGTGAGGAAAGGCTGTGCCAGGCTTTTATAACTCATCTAGGTCTCACAACAACTCTTGGAGGTAAGTGCTGTGATTATTATTCCTAAACGAGGAGGCATAACTTGACCCAAAAACAAGTTTTGAGAAACCGGAACATGTGGAATAGATAAGCAGTGAGGGGAAATTTTGTGAAGAGAAGTGGGAATTAAAGAAGCAACCAATTTAGCAATTCTTTAATAGCTTATGGGCCGTTAACTTTATACAGATGCCTAGTATCTTGGTCAGGCTGGCGATGTAATTTCATTTACATTTGTCTGATGTTTTCTTTTAGACCAGAAAGGCTCCAAAGTCAGCTCTTCTCACGTTGTAGATCTTTCTCTGTCTTTGCAGCTCCACTCTGCCTGGTGGATATGTGCCATTAAAGGCCAGAGTGGAAGATGATGATGGTGAAAGTTGGGGAAAACTTGGGCTTTGTGGAGAAATAAGTGAGGTTTGAGTTCAAGCAAACATCAAATTGAGGTGAACAGAAAGGAGAACGTGGTCGGGGGAAAATAGTCTGTAGTATAAAGGCAGGTGTTTGTATATGTACTTAGTCCAGAATGTAGCTCTGGAGATACATTTCAGAGTCTGGTCTTATACGGTGCATATAAATCTTCTTTGGAATTTATACATTCACTCGTGCAAGTGCACGGATCCTTAGAACACTTCACTGCTCTGAGCGGGGCCAGTGAGGGGTGGTGGCAGGTGATGCATGTATCCCCACCAGAAGCCTATGTGTGGACAAAGCTAATTAACTGCGCATTTGAATGTTTGGCTCTCGATGGCCATTAACTTAAGCCTGACTCACCAGAGTAGCTGGCTTTTAATGGGAAATTGTTTTGCTATAAAAAAAAAAAAAATAAAAAATTCTTCAGATTTTTGGAAAAGGAAAAAGTAAATCCCAGGAGATTGTTAGAACTGGTAGATGAGACCTGCTCACTAGCCTGCCTGGATTTCCTTTAAATGCTAAGATGAAAGTCATTCAGCATGGAGCTCTCACTAGTGGGGATTTAAGAGGTTTTTGTTCTTGTTCTATACTACTGCCAGCAACTATAATTAACAGGTAAATGGAAGAGGTGGAAATGTATTTTTCTCAGCTGATTTAAATATCCTCCTCCTTTAAAAACCCTCACCCATCATAACCAAAGTGGACCTGAATAGTAGAAGTCCAAATAGACAGATACCTCCTGTATAGCCACAAAACCAGTGAACCTGTTAGTTTGTCTTTTGGCCTGAGAATTAATAAAGGGCCTTGGATTAGTTTGCCATTCATCTCTCATCCTTCTTTTATTCAGTCATCTTATCTACAGAATGCTTTAACTGGTATATTAGAGATCCTTGATTTTTAGATGTGTTCACTTTGAATTCTTTCCCTTGGTAAATGTTTATCACACTTCTAGGCAACTTGATATTTCTTTTATAGAGAGAAGTGTCCCACTAAAGAAATGGGAAAAATGGCTGCTTAGAAAATTTAAGGGCCCTGTGACGTTTTTATATTTAAAGGACTCCTATTAAAAAAGCATTAGGAACATGTAATGATAAACACTTGCCGTCCTTCAAATATGAAGATACCACTACTTACCATTCTTTAAGCACATTTTGAAAGTTTAGTTTTTCCTTGGTTTGGTTGGTTGGTTTTGTTTGCTTACTTACATTATTCATGAACATTAGTGGATTTGCATTGACTTATCCACATCGATTTCCTCTTCCCCTTTTGACCAAAAATATACTTTAGTGTGGAAAAGAATCAATGAAAAATCTTATTGCTGTGTCTGTTCAGTATATGCCTTTGAGTCTTATACAAGTAATTTGTGTTGCCAGGAAGGAATGCTGAACCACAAGTTTCCTTTATCATTGTTCTCTTCTGACATCTGCAACTCTCACAGCAGAGTTTGGCAAATATGAAATAAGAGTCATGACCAGAGACTCAGTAGGCCATATTCAGTCCAAGAGAGAAGAGAAGGATGGAGTAGCAATGCCATGGTCAATTGAGAAAAATGCAACTACAACCATACTCATAAAACAGAAGTGGAAATCACGACCAGGATCAGCTTAGAAACATCAACAAAAGCACCCTGATGAAATACCCAGCAATAAAGATCATAGAATTTAACCCAAAATAGAATAATCATAATGCAAAGTTTTGAATCAGGGTGTGTAAAAAATGTACTACCTGTTGCAAAGCACCACGATTTCCTTTAGTTGTGCTCTCCCTGAAACTGGTCTCATAACTCTTCAAAATAAAATGGTCTGTTGAGCTAAGAATGAACAGGGTTGAATAAAATAGACCAGTGTATTTTGGTGACAGTGATTATACCTTTTAAAGTTTTCATAAATAGCACTTTACTGGTATCATTATTTTCTGCTCAGTGGACAGCACCAGTTCCAGAAGCTTTGTGATATAATTGAAATTGATTTTTTTTTTTTGCTAAGCAGCATGTTTGATATTTTTCAACGAGACTCCAGTCTCCTCCCTATGCCCGCCCCCCGAATCTGTGGTGAAGAAAACATAACTTCACTCTATTTCATCCTTAATATAGTCTTAGCCATCCTCTTCACAAAATTCTTAAGGACTGAAAGGTCATGGGCGTTACAACGGCTGAGATGTGCTACAGGAGAGGCAGTAGTGCTTATGTTTTCACAATTATGATAAAACATGGGTTAGTCCAGTTGAGGGTCAATTTGGGATAGTCTCTGGATTTGGCTTTTGAAAATTTGCTTGAGAGCTGAGAAGGGATTTTTTTTTCTTGTCCTTTCTTCATTACCTGTATTTGTCTATTATCGTTTTCGACAATACATTCAATATAACCTTTTTATTAGAGGGTAAGTTTAAAATCTCTTTTCTAATGGCACAATCCCATGCTTTACCCACTTTTCAAATGTCTCCAGCTCACAAAATGAGACAAAATCTTTCCGTGACATGATGGTATCACCATCTTTTTTTCAAGTGGGAGGCCTGCATGCCTACACAGCAGATTTGCTCTGTGTTGTGGTATTCGTGCAGCAGAGAACTGCACTTCTGAAGCATTTCTTGTGTAAGAGCTTTCATGCTTCTCGCCTTGGAGACTTCACCCAGACTCTTAGCCAAGCGGAGGTCAGGAAGGAACCCGCCCTGACGCTTCTTTTCTGTAGGTTTCTCTGTGGTTCTCCACAGCCTTATGGAACGTATTCCTTTCAGGCCTCCCTCAGAATCATTTATGTTTCATCATTTGCAGATGGTAAAAAAAAAAAAAAAAAAAAAGCCAATTGACAAACAGGGAAGAATCATTTTATTTAATAAGCCTTTGGTCGCCTACATTCTGACATGTGTGTTCTGCTCTCCAACTGAATGAATTTGATCACAGAATGTGAGTTTCTTACTGTTTCCTCCCTCCTTTTCTCCTCTCCTTTCATTTTTTCCCTTTCTCTTTTCCTCTATTCGTGTTTCATCTGTTTTAAGGCCAGGTTGCCCCCAGATTACCCACTTACGTTCTTTTCCTCGTGATGGAATCTTTTTTGTCCTTCTGACTCTTAGACTTGCTCCAAATCACTGTTAATGCATTTATCACTTCTGACATAAGGTGGTAGATTTTTTTAGCTTATATTTTCCT